>NC_061804.1:10622829-10946920 GCF_021462225.1 Girardinichthys multiradiatus | reverse complement strand
GATGTAATCCAGATAGCCATGTGTCTGAGGTGGAGAAAAGCCCTTCATGACAACAAAGTCACACCCCAGCAGACAACACCAGGAAAGGTTCAGAGGAACAGAGCTTTTAATCCACAGACATTTCCCCGTCAACATGGCTGGAGCGTGTCAACCTGAACTCTGCTGTCTTTCCCATGTAAAGAATATGCATTTATTTACATGCATGACGTGCAGAGACACCGCATGTCTGACAACCAGATCAAATATGACAGCTGCTTTGATTTTATTTATTTATCTTCAAAATAGCTTCAAAATTATTGCAAGGCTCGTTTTTTCCCCCCTAACAGATAGAACGGAGATAAGGAGAGGAAATTATTAATAGGAGGAGACGTCCTTCCAGGAAATTATACAGTTTGTTTAGATTTGAGTTTACAGGAAAACTAGAAACGTTATTAGCATGAAAAGTGATAGTGAAAAGTATTTGCCCCCTTACAGATTTCTTCTGTTGATTTAATTTATTAAAGGGTAAAAGGCTGTCCAAAATAACCTGGCCCAACGTGAAGACGTCACTCCTCCTTTTACTGAATCAGGAATTGTCAACAATCGGCTGAGTTCAATTTGACCATGCACACCCAGAGCCGATCACTACCAGACCTGTAGAACCAAGAAATCATTAAAATAGAACCTGACTGACAACATGAAGTAGACCAAAGGATGACATTGCTTCTCTGCTTCATTTAAGCACTACACAGTCCTGTGCTGCATCACCATCACTGTCACATGACCAAACAAACACCACATGGCCAACCGCATCCCCTCCCCCTCCAGGAACACAAACAGCAACAAGATGGAAATAATCATTGGTTATCAATATCGGCCATTTTCTACTTATCGGACCGATACCGATGGTAATGCCGACCTATCATGCATCCCTACAAATCACGTCCTGATCTGAAGAAATTTGAGTGACCGTGGATAAGTGTGAGAAGTTGATGTCTCGTAATCCAAAGGTTGTGAGTTCAATTCCAAAGTGCGCGCCCACAAGTCTGCCATAGGACTCCATGATGTACATTTTCAGCCCAGATGCTTAAGCTTATAGAGGATGTGTAGGTGGGTGGAACCTGCCATTAGGTTTAGGGGGCTTTTTCACACAGGGCTGGGTTGGATTCCGTCCATCAATGAGATGGTGCCCTTCTCCAGAGGTCACTGGGCGAGAGGCAGGGTACACCATGGACAGGTCGCCAGTCCATCTAACACCGCTTCTTGTTTTTACTCAGGTCATCTTTGTTGGATATTAAGTTTTGGTTAATGAGCTAAAAGGTTTAATTGCCAGATGAAACCTCTGGAGGGAAAAACCTTTTTTCATAGCACTGTATTTCGAATAAGTCAAACATTAATACATTTCTCTAATTACACCAACGAAGGTCGACTTCTTTAATACAAATCTCATTACAGGAGGGGGAACCATCACCTCTCACAATATACTGAATACGGCATCCAATTCTTCAAAGAGAAGCCTCAGCCAGAAGAAAAAACTGAATCTAAAAAGCTAAGCTAGAATTTAAAAGACGTTGACAGAAAAAAACAATTTAAAAAAACCCACATAATTAGCGCCTGGCCTGTCTTTACGTTTAGTCTCCAACGTAGGTTAAGCTCCAAAGACCTGCCTGTTTTTAATTCCACATCTACAAGTTGTAATGCAGCTTCTTAGCAGAAAATAAACAGCCCCAGAAGCTCAGTCAGGAAATTCATGTATATGCACCAAGTAAAGATGGTTATTACATAACAAGGAAAAATGCAGTGTATATTCTATGTGTTACCTTTTATCTATGACTGAACAAACCACAGCCCTGCAGTTTTCTTTATTACTTATCTGCACTTGTTATATGCTCGCTGGAGGCCTCAACAAAACAACTCTTTAGAAGTGAATAGAATTTGTGTTCACCTTTTGGGCATACATGCATAAATAGTGAATAATCAGTCCAATTCGAGTCATGTTCCTGGCTTCATGGTCAGGTTGTTTCATTGTACAACGCAGCACCTTGACCTGTACGTTGCTGTCAGTGTGGCAGATTGCTGCCCACGCCCTGCTTCCTCCTCCAATCCCTCAAGAGATTTAGAATTGAAGGGTGCTTACTTGACATCCCATCAGTTGGCGGCTCACTAACAAGTCGGCCATAAACCTTTTTTTCTCCCTTTGATTACACTAAGTGCAGAGAGACCAGATGCAACCCAGCCGTCATTTGTTGGCCTGCCAGCACAGTCGCTCGCAGACTGACAGGGGCAAGAGCGGGAGGAGGACGACGTGGGTCACTTGGGTCCAACCCCCACCTGTCACCCCTTCAGGAATAGAGCCATTGTTCTTCATTACAGCAGGAGACACTGCTGCAGGGGTTCAGAGGGAGAGCACGTCCATTTCCACACCTGTTTCCATCATTGTGGGGGGTCCTGGCAGCTCGTCTCTGAGCCAAAACCAGGCTGGATGATTCATCCAATGCTGATACCTTCTTTCAGAAGCGCTTACTGTTTTCTGCCAGATTGTGGTGATAATACAAAAAACAATTTCAAAGTCAAGGTTTTTTTGTAATTGAAAAGACAGAAAACTATTGGGCTGATTGTTTCTGTCCAAGCAGTAAAATCTGGGAAACTGTTTTTGGATTCCAACAAAACTCCAATAAAGCTCTGCAGCCTGATCTGCACAGTGGAGCCCAACACCACAGTAAAAACCAATCTTTACTAACAGTTAGGGAGATAAGGAGAGTGCCGATTGTGATCTGAACCTCACTACATTGGCTCAAGCCTCAGTTCCTCAGAACTTGGTAATGTAGCAGTAAAGCAGCTCACCCAAAGAGACATTATACATTTATTACCGCTTTAAAGAGGCTTGAGAAGCATAAAGGACAAATCCAATAAGTAGTTTGAACAGGTTTCATTTTATGTCTTTTCCAGATTTAAATATCCGTCTGAGTACTCCATCCTTTTTAGCCAATTCCTAAAGCATGAATGCTGAAGTTTGCTGTGAAGTTATGGCAAAATTTTTCCACAAATGTCAGACTTTAAATATGGAACCTGCAAAAGCCATAGACTGGAGAGAATGAAGGAACCACTGACAGAATCAAGTGATGAAATACTAAATTTTTTTTCCATAGTTACCAAGGTCTGGAAACATACCTAAACTCCTTATATTTGTAGTGTGTAAAATCACCTTGGCTTCGAGTGACATAACATATCATAAACTTCGGAGTATGATATAACTTTATGTTTCTAATTTTATTTTCTTAATTTTCTCTCTCTTTGCAAAGTTTCATACAATTTATTTTAACTTCTATACTTAGTCCCGACCCAGATACAAACAAAAAACAAAATCCCTCAGCAGTTTAACATTCCAGACATTAAGTAAAAAAACATGCCTGCTTTAATTCGTTTTCTTTTACTTGTAAATCAGGGACAACAGAACGCTAAAATCGCTTCTGATTGGACACTGTTGTAAAGGGGAGGTTCTTCTGGCATTTTTTCAGCACTTAAATCTGTTTAATTTATACAACTCAGTCAGTGAAATCTGGATTTAATTATCCAAGAATAAAAACAGATTCTTTAAATCAGTGGAGCTGAAATACTGGGATTAGCATCTAAACCTGGCCCAGTTTAAATTGGGCCTGGTCTTTTAATAATTTTTGAATGGTTTGTATTTATCTATAAAAATTCTTAGCCAGTAACTCAAAAATCAAGTTAAAATGTGATGCAGGAAATTTAAAATTTAAGATTTTATTTAAATAATAAATGTTACTCTTTTTAGATAATAGCAAAAGGAATAAAACTCAGAAACTGGACAAATTAACATTTTCTGTGCCTAATTTCCGTATTTCAATACCTAAGAAAACGAAAGCAAATTACTGGCTTTCCAGACTATGTAGGAACACAGACTATGAATATTGCTGAGTATCAACAAATGACCCGCTGAACGAAACTAGTCTGGCCAATCAATGACAACTCAGAAATGTAAAGGCGTATCAAATTACAACCATCATTACAATATTAATGTTTGCAATGCGGCAATCACAAAGGACTGCTGGGCTAGTCTGTGGGCGACTGTGGCTCAGTAGGAAGAGTAGTCGTCTTGCAATCAGAAGGTTGTGGGTTTGATTCCAGCTTCCTCCTGCCATAGGTCAATGTGCCCCTGGGCAAGGCACTTAACCTCAAGTTGCCTACCGATCTGCGTATCGGTGTATGAATGTGTGAGCATTAGTGAGTGCAATTGGGTGAATGTGGCTCTAGTGTAAAGCGCTTTGAGCGGTCTGTATGACTGGAAAAGCGCTATATAAGTTCAGTCCATTTACCAGTCCATTTATTTGCAATATCCAGCAACAGTTTCCCAATTCCAAGTTTTCCTGACGTAGCACAGCCCTAAAGGTCCGGTAGTGCAGTCCAATAACTTCTAAGAGGACCTGACCACTGACCAAACCAAAATAACAACCAGCCACCTCCAGCTGCTACATCTCATTTATTGGAGTCTTATAACTACATCCCTTACAGTAGACTAAGAGTTGAGTATAGACAATGGATTTCAATAATTGGTAAATGAAGGCATGAAATGTCACCTGATGCAAAACATCCTGTGATAGGACGATCCCATTCATACCTGTAAAAGTCAGGTAAAGAAAGACCTAAACTGGAAAAGCACAAAGCCAGAAAGGGTTGGAGAGGCAGGTAGCACAAAGAAAACCAATGAATGGAGCTTTCTCTCAAACATCTGCTGAACTTCCCAGGATCCCAACAGTGCACACTTGATCACGAGCTTTTCTCTGACTGAGAGGACCATTATATCATTCCTGACGTGTGTTTCCAGTTAAGGATAATCAATCAATCACCACATTAAGGAATGTGAAGCTGACAGATCATTCAGCCTCAGTTTATATGTCAGCGGTAATGTAGCGGTAAATAAAAAATAAGAAAGCAGGCCAGAAAGCAGAAACATACTCAGTATAAATCAAGCTGTCAGCCACGCATTAATCAAGGCTTTACGCTCCAAATTAATCAATTTGTTTAGATGTACAGTGGGTTGTATGTCAGAGAAAAGGTGTGACAACAATGCCGACTTAAAACAGTCGGATTAAGACCAAACGTGAAATGCTCCAGAGGGATCTGTTTTCCATCGTTAGCCGTTGTTCTGAGGACCATCAGACAACATGCAAGTTGTAAACAAGCATTCTCTCAGCATCCATTAACACAAGACATGTTGGATTATCTGACAAAGATTGCATCTACACACAAGGCAGAACTAATGCTCTTATCCAAACCTAACAACTATCTGAGATCAAACAGAAAGCAGTGTGTAAAACCTGATATTAGGGTCATCATCGGGTCAGCAGATAATATTCCTCCACAGACACCTATAACATGCCTGAAAGTCTACAAAACATGACACGGTTTATGCTTGTTCTGATAATTGGTAGATTGCCACTCGTGTTTCAAGTCTGAATAAGCTAATGGTCAGAGTATGCTGTGTTAGCATTACTCAGCACCTGTAAAGCACCATCTAAGCCGATAATCTGCAGCACAACTGAACTTAATACTCATATATGGCTTTGCAGAAAGATTAAATTGCCTACCTTTCACTTCCAGCAATATATACACATTTAAAACGAAAAAAGGTGCTGGATTAGAATCTATATTTGTTCCATGGTTTGTTTTAGAGTCAGATAACACTTGAAAGGAATATATGAATTCATAATTCATGAGAATAGGGAAATTAGAGAAGAAAGTGAAAGCCTAGTTAAAGTTTAATGCAATGTGGAAGCTAAATGTGAATGCAATTTGGGTATTTTTAACCCAAGACATGCAAGAACAGAAAAATCCGTATGTGTGTTCTTTTTATTGGCTGTGCCCAAAGTAAGGCTCAAGAGTGAGCATTTTATCTCAATACCTTTCATTTGTATTGTGTAATTTGATGAATATGAGATGAACCTTTGTGTAATCACTGCAGTAGTCCTGGTGGAGTGCTCCACTGTTTATCCATTCCTCTTCCCTGGACAGAATTATTGAAAAAGCTATTGCTGCCATTTAACCTCTTGGTTTTTCTTTCTCACAGAGTATTCCTGACTCAGTGCTGCTGTGATTGGCAGTCTCGTTCCTTACATGGTCATTGACACAGCTATTGTTGTCATTAGCTTATTTTACATTGAAAGAAATCCTGACAAGGTTTCTGTCTTGATGTCTCTTTTTTGGACAGAGTTACAAATGGACCTACTGTTGCCTACTGAGTCTCTTCAGGACAAAGCCTTTCCTGTCCCATAGAAAGTATACAGTAGTGAAGTATATCTGCATCACCAAAAACACAGAGGTTCAAAACTCTTCAATAAAAAGTGTATTAAGTACTCTTTGATTTTGCCGAAACGCTTCATGAGGGCTTTATTAAATACATTATTTTAGCTAAATCAATTTTGCTAAAATTAGGTGTAGTAATTCACAAAATGTTAAGAGGCTACAAAGCTAAAACATGTCTTCTCACCTAAGATGCTACAATCCTGATCTGATGTTTATTTTTAACCCCCATTTAATAAAAATTTAACTAGAATCACTATAAAAACAACCACAAACAAATGACTGTGTAAAATTTAAGATTTTGTCAGGAAAAAAGCAATAAATGAGTTCAAAATAGATTTTTGCATAAAATGTGACATTTAACCTTTCATATTTAAATAGGAAAAGTAATCTGCTTGTGGGATAAAGAATGAAACAACAAAAGGTCCATAAAAAAAAGGCTGCAATAATGTGCACCCGTTTTGGACTCAGCATCCAACATCTTAACTGTGCAATATTAGCCTACCCTGCCCTACTCAAGTTCTCCACATCTATTAGATTGTGAGGACATCTCTTCTCCACAGCAATTTTCAGGTGAACCCAAAGATCTTCGGTCCGATTTAGTTCTGTACATCAATTTTCCCCTCATCAAGTCATTATTTTATTGATTTGGATGCATGCTTGGGCTCACAGTCATACTGAATAAATAAATCCCTATAGCGTTTGGGTGAAACGGACCGGTATTAAGAAATTCATTCATCTTGACAAGAACCTCCATCAGAATGGTGTTCCTTTGGTTATGTGTTGCGCTTTATTGGTGCCAAACGTCTCATTTACATTAAAGGTGGAATTTCATGCACCCTTTTCTGACTGATACATTTGTACAATGAGATTTTTTTTTCTCCCTGGTCTGTTAACTATGGCTGTACCTAGAGGAAGCGAATAGGCAAATATCCGACTGAATTTTCGACAGGCAATCAAATCATCTACAACTGATGGCAGTTGTTAACTTAAAATGACTGAAAGATGAAACTGAATCAAAACTTGGTTCATCAAAACTTTAGTTCAGGGCTGTGCAGTTATGCAACCAGGTTATTGCATCTTTGTATTTTTTTATATATTCTTTTAATAACCATTTCTTTTTCACTGTGTTCAGGATGTGTCACGTTAAAAATGGAAAAAGGTTTTGGAGTAAATTTTAACAGGGATGTCCACACTTCTGAGAGCCACTGTAGTCATCTCTTTTTATGAAAAATCTTCTGGCTCATTATGCCGCACCCACTGACCTCTAGTTTGCAACTAAAATTGTATTTTTTGGGGTGGCATGGTGGGAGGGGTGCACAACCTAGTTCCAAATTAGGTGCACGGACAGGAATGACATTCCGATATACAGGTCCTTCTCAAAAAATTAGCATATTGTGATGAAGTTCATTATTTTCCATAATGTCATGATGAAAATTTTACATTCATATATTTTAGATTCATTGCACACTAACTGAAATATTTCAGGTCTTTTATTGTCTTAATACGGATGATTTTGGCATACAGGTCATGAAAACCCAAAATTCCTATCTCACAAAATTAGCATATCATTAAAAGGGTCTCTAAACGAGCTATGAACCTAATCATCTGAATCAACGAGTTAACTCTAAACACCTGCAAAAGATTCCTGAGGCCTTTAAAACTCCCAGCCTGGTTCATCACTCAAAACCCCAATCATGGGTAAGACTGCCGACCTGACTGCTGTCCAGAAGGCCACTATTGACACCCTCAAGCAAGAGGGTAAGACACAGAAAGAAATTTCTGAACAAATAGGCTGTTTCCAGAGTGCTGTATCAAGGCACCTCAGTGGGAAGTCTGTGGGAAGGAAAAAGTGTGGCAGAAAACGCTGCACAACGAGAAGAGGTGACCGGACCCTGAGGAAGATTGTGGAGAAGGGCCGATTCCAGACCTTGGGGTACCTGCGGAAGCAGTGGACTGAGTCTGGAGTAGAAACATCCAGAGCCACCGTGCACAGGCGTGTGCAGGAAATGGGCTACAGGTGCCGCATTCCCCAGGTCAAGCCACTTTTGAACCAGAAACAGCAGCAGAAGCGCCTGACCTGGGCTACAGAGAAGCAGCACTGGACTGTTGCTCAGTGGTCCAAAGTACTTTTTTCGGATGAAAGCAAATTCTGCATGTCATTCGGAAATCAAGGTGCCAGAGTCTGGAGGAAGACTGGGGAGAAGGAAATGCCAAAATGCCAGAAGTCCAGTGTCAAGTACCCACAGTCAGTGATGGTCTGGGGTGCCGTGTCAGCTGCTGGTGTTGGTCCACTGTGTTTTATCAAGGGCAGGGTCAATGCAGCTAGCTATCAGGAGATTTTGGAGCACTTCATGCTTCCATCTGCTGAAAAGCTTTATGGAGATGAAGATTTCATTTTTCAGCACGACCTGGCACCTGCTCACAGTGCCAAAACCACTGGTAAATGGTTTACTGACCATGGTATCACTGTGCTCAATTGGCCTGCCAACTCTCCTGACCTGAACCCCATAGAGAATCTGTGGGATATTGTGAAGAGAACGTTGAGAGACTCAAGACCCAACACTCTGGATGAGCTAAAGGCCGCTATCGAAGCATCCTGGGCCTCCATAAGACCTCAGCAGTGCCACAGGCTGATTGCCTCCATGCCACGCAGCATTGAAGCAGTCATTTCTGCAAAAGGATTCCCGACCAAGTATTGAGTGCATAACTGTACATGATTATTTGAAGGTTGACGTTTTTTGTATTAAAAACACTTTTCTTTTATTGGTCGGATGAAATATGCTAATTTTGTGAGATAGGAATTTTGGGTTTTCATGAGCTGTATGCCAAAATCATCCGTATTACGACAATAAAAGATCTGAAATATTTCAGTTAATGTGCAATGAATCTAAAATATATGAATATTAAATTTTCATCATGACATTATAGAAAATAATGAACTTTATCACAGTATGCTAATTTTTTGAGAAGGACCTGTATGTTGGTGGGAAGTGGGAATTATTAACCCAGCTTCAACATCTTAGTAGTAGTGAAGGAAAAAGAAAATCAGCCGATAAATGCATCTGCACAGTGTGATCTTAGAGTATGCAGCTGGAGGTGAATAATTGATATGCTCTGTGCCAGTGTGCCTTTAGTTCTGTGTAAAATCAGTGGAGCCATTACCATGAAGGTAAAGCAGCAGTGCGTGTTGTCCAAAGATCAGATGCTCGGTTACTCTGTGCTGCAAGGAGAAGAGAACAAGGGAAACATGCGTCCATTTCCCATTTCAGTGGATAAAACTGGATTAAGTCTGGCGGATAATCCACAATGTGACAAACGTCGACATCTGCCTCCCCTGTCATTCTCACAACGAGAGGCTGGAACCCAAGCAAAGAATCGCAGCTGTGTTCTCATGAAGAACAGCCCCAGCACTGAGCACATTCAGCTGCTGATGATTTACTGCCTGCATTGACTGACTGTTGAAATCCAGAACATCATCAACTGGAAGAAAACTCAGCACTTAGTCAAACTACAGCGCGTAACACCACCTCAGTAATTAAACTAAGGTGGCGTGCAGAGCTCACACTCACGCACGCTGCTCACAACACCAGCAGCCAAATAAAAGCGGATGAAATGATGCCTTCACCCTGAGCATCTTTATCTGGAGCCAATCCGCTCCTTGAAACCGTCTAACTCAGATTACAACAGCCGAGAGAAGCTTGGATGTTTTCTCTAATCCAGCTCCGGTAGAATGAAAACAACTAAAACAAACCCGGCAAGGACTCATTTTATTAACTCCTAGAAAGCCTGTCCAACATATGGAATGGGTCTGTGAAAATGCCTTTTAGAATACAGTCAATAGACGAGTCACAGTCAGTACAATAAACCCAAATTCGCCCCGTCTTGTTTTCGTACCTTTGTATTCGTGCATATCTCTCTCTTTTACGAAATGCCAGGGGGTGTTTCGTACTGGCTTTGTAAAGCACCGATTATATCATCTATTCATAGTTTCTGCAAATAAATCTGGTTGTAGGACTCCGGTAAATATCTACATGAAGGTGGTCTTTCATTGTTGTTTTTTTTTTTTTGCATTCTTGAGGTCAACTAACCCAAACTGGAATCAACCAGAGATACATAAAACCAGGGAGCAATAGAGTATAACTTTTTTAGAAAAGATGTAATTAAATTAAACTACGCGAGTGATTCCTGTATTTTTATAAACTATAAATATCTTTATAAAATCTAAAATACACAGGTACTTAATGAATAGCGGAATTGACCTGGCGCCAACTGAATATTACATCTAAAAACGATTAGATTAATCACTAAACACACGCAGATTAGTGCGACGTCTTTGCGCCGAATTAATCAAGACATGTGCACTGTGATTATGACAGACTGTGCAAACATAAGACCTGCCAGAATTCCTGACTCTGTTAATACAAGTTAAATGAACAAAGTTATGTATGGAGTTTGATCTGAGCCGCCGAAGCTGCAGCATAGAGAGGACTTTCCGCGCACTGCTGCTCTCTGATTTACAGGACTGTCCGTCCTGAACATGCAACAAAGTAGCCTCCGGGACACAAACAGCAGCAATGCGACCATGGAGGACGTACAAGCGACTCCTTTTCTTCTCAACGCGATTTCACACAGACAATGTGTTTTAGTTTCCCAACACTATTTTCTTCAAGCAGCTGCCAACGGCGGTGGGAGAAAAAAAAGCGGTTTAGCCTCCAGCCAAATGCTGAGCGGTCCAAAGTGATGTACCGGCCGGGCAGCGCCTCTACAACGCCAAAAACACCAAAACCTGCACTGTTCTGCGCAGCGCTTTAACTTTACGGAGATGTTTTCCTACTTGGTGAACAACATCTCAGCCGCATCCAAACAGCTCCGCCGCGAAACGGCTCACAAATAAACTGCTCAATGACACTCCTCCGCATCTACATCCGCGGAAATGCGAGAACAAAGGGCGTCCTCCGTTCACACATAAGCGGAAAAAGTCCTACCTTCGTGAAGAGCCGCTGGAAACACGAAGAGAAAGAGAATAGTCGCCAGAGAGCCGCTGCGAGCGTTCGCCATGTTGGACACCTGCTTCAGAATGGCAGAGAGACGCAGCTTCACCTACAGCGGGACTCGCTTAATGAGATGCAGACAAGGAGGGAGGTTCTAGCTTCCACGCATCCACTTATTCCCAGCAGGGATACACAGAGCTACTTGTCACGGACGCGCTTATATAACGTTTTGCAACCAATCTGAGGAAAAATGTTTTTATTTGAGGCTTTGCGGCAGGTCGAGTAAGTCTTAGCATTCCATCATTATGGAAAACCATGGCGTTTTGTCATGCAGGTTCACCTCAGTAAATTAGGATATTATAGAAACGTTCATCCAAAATGTGAAACTCATTTGCACACTTACATGTCTCAGATCACCAAACAGTTGATATCAGACAAATCTAACCCGAGCAGACACAAAAGGCACCTTTCAAATAATGATTTCATTTATTAAAGGAAAAAGCTATTCAAGCCAACCTGGCTCTATGTTAAATATAACATAGAGCCAGTTAAATCCTGAGATAACTGTGGTTATTTTTCAATTCAGTTTTACTAGGAAGAACCAGGCTTTTACTGTCACACCTGTAGAATAAAAAAATCACTTGAAATAGGCTGAAATAGCCTAAATATCTTAAAAAGAAGCTCATCATGCCCGGATCTAAAGAAGTTCAGGATCAGATGTTAAACAAAGTCATTGCCATCTATCAGACTGGAAATAGTTACAAAATCATTTCCAAAGCTTTGGGATTCCAGAGAACAGCAGTTAGAACCATTATCCAAACATGGAACAGTGGAGAACCCTTCCAGAAGTGTCCGGTCTACCATAATTACTCAAAGAAAGCATTAACAGCTCCTCCAGGAGGTCACAGAAGAACCCAGAGCAACATTTAATGCTTTGCAGGACTCACTTGCTTCATTTAAGAACCACTGCTGACCCAAAAGAACACCTAGGCCCTCCTCACATTTAACAACAAAACCACCTTGATGATCCCAAAATGTTTAGGGAAATATTCTTTGCACTGACAAAAAAAAGGTGGATATTTTTGAAAATGTGTGACGTGTTACATCTGGGGTAAAACTAGCACAGCATTTCAGAAAAAGCACATCACTGATAGTCAAACATGGTGGTTGTAGTGTGATGCCTGGGGCTGCTTTTCTGCTTCAGGACCTGGCCGACCTGCTGTAATTGATGGAATTAAAGGAGTTTCTCTGGTATGACTGTAAAAATGTCATTCATGCTGGAAAACCCTCCAGTGTGGCTGAATTAAATCAATTCTGCAAAGGAAAGTGGGTCAAAATTTCTCCACAGAGACCTAAAACACATACTGCCAATGATCATGAAACACTTGGCAGCTGTTGTCACGAGGGGTGGTACAAGCAGCTGTTAGGTTTAGGGGTGATTACTTTTCAACACAGGGCCAGGTTGGCTTGGATATGTTTATTTATTCTATAAATGAAATAATGATTTACATTTTTTTGTAGTTTCTCAGGTTATCTTTGTTAGATATTAACATTTGTTTGATGATCTGAAACTTTAAATGTAACATAAAAGTAAAAACAGAAGAATGGGACCCAACACCTTTTCACAAGACTACTTTATATAAAATATAAGTTTCGCTAATTGAAATAAATTTCTAAAATAAATGATGTATTTGATGATATTCCTATTTATTGAGATGCACCTGCATGTTGGCAGGAATAATTCACCGGGCATGGAAAAGAGCTGATTTTCATCCCGGGATGGAAGTGGGCAGCGACTAATTAAAAAGCTGGGAGCAGTTTAATGCTGGAGCTAAATGAGATAATTTTGTCCTTTCTTCTTCCTGTAAAAAGAGAAGAACTTGGAGAAAAACTAGATTTGGAAATGACTTTAAATTAGGCAAGATGTCATTCCCATACCTAAATTTTGACTTTGAAGACAGATGCAAAGAAGTGTAACATTTGAGATTCCTGTTAGTGTGCTGTGAGAAATGAAGTGCTTCTGTGATTGGTCTGGTTTGCACTAATCAGATTAGAAAAAAGTTATCAGATGTTCTTGGTCCGTAATGCAGCAGGGCAGGACTGAAGGTACAGTTTTCCATTAGGTCAGGAAACATTTTAAACCATTGTAAAGTGACATGTAATTGAAGGCCAAACTGCAAAGTGTGGAAAGGGTGATTTTCCAGCTTCAGTATTTTTCTCTATGTAGTTTATTTTTATGTTACAAGAGTAAAAACTGTCAAATGTTAATGAAAGACAAATGTGGAATCACTTCTCTTTATGGAAGTTTGGTCTGTCCATTTAAATATTTAACTACATAAAACAAATGTATTTATCAAATGAACATCCTGGCTTTGTAATCATACTTCAAAAATATTAAATACCATTTTTGTAATTAATGGCAACATCTGCTCGTCAGATCATGTGGAGAAAAAAGAAATCAGTAGTCAGAAACTGAAAAAGATCACATTTAGTATTTTACTGTCCCTGCTCTGGTTTGGCAGCATGAATTATTTAAACGTTTCACCAATGAAACCAGTCAGTTTCCAGCCTTCTCGTAAAGCAGATAACTAATCTACAAGCATGTCTTGAAGATATAAAAACTTGGATGACTTTAAATTTTCTGCTTCTAAATTCAGACAAGACAGAAGTTGTCGTCTTTGGACCGGAGTCTTTAAAAAAGAAACTGCTTAGTCAATCACTTAACCTGGATGGCATGAAATTGACCTCCGGTAATAAAGTAAAAAACCTTGGTGTTATTTTTGACCAGGACATGTCATTTAAATCCCATATTAAACAGGTTTCTAGGATTTCCTTCTTTCACCTCCGGAACATTGCCAAAATTAGAAATATTCTGTCCAGGAGTGACGCTGAAAAACTAGTCCATGCATTTGTTACTTCAAGGCTGGACTATTGTAATTCGTTACTATCAGGATGTCCACAAAATGCAGTTAAAAGCCTTCAGCTGATTCAAAATGCTGCAGCAAGAGTTCTGATGAAAATTAAAAAGAGAGGTCATATTTCTCCTATTTTAGCATCTCTTCATTGGCTCCCTGTTAAATCCAGAATAGAATTTAAAATTCTCCTCCTCACATATAAAGCCCTTAATGATCTAGCTCCATCATACATCAGAGATCTGATTGTTCTATATGTTCCTAACAGAGCACTTCGTTCTCTAATGGTGGTTCCTAGAGTCTCTAGAAGTAGAATGGGAGGCTCCTGTGGAACCAGCTCCCGGTTTTGGTCCGTGAGGAAGACACCCTGTCTACTTTTAAGGCTAGGCTTAAAACTTTCCTTTTTGATAAAGCTTATAGTTAGAGTGGCTTAGGTTATCAGGGAGGGAGCCTTCCTCCCTCCCTGTTGGTTGGAGTAAGGGGGAGTCAGGTTTAGCCTAAACCGGCTCAGTTATGGTTGAGGTGCAAACACACCCTCCATTTCTGCTACCTGTATGACCCCTTCTCTTTTCCAATGGTTATAATCAGTCTGACAGAGAGAGGTATCCCAATCCTTGTGGTTTTTAGTATAACAATGACCATCAGTGGGACCCTTTGTGGGGTTCCTTGAGACGACATTGTTGTAAATAAGCGCCATTTAACTAAATAATTTGAACTGAAACTATCTCTGTAGTTATGCTGCTATAGACTTAGGCTCCTGGAGGACATAATGACCACTTTCACCCTCTTCGCTACATTCTCACACTACTCTCCAATTTTGCATTATTTGCTGTTATTTCAGCTTTTAACCTTGTTCTCTCTTTTCTCTTCCTAGAAGCTACACCTGGCCCTGTGTCTACCTGTGACACCTTTCTGGAGAGGGGAATCGTCCGACATGGCGATTGACTGAGCTTTACTGTAACTAATTATATGTGCTCTCTTTCAGACTCTAATCTTGAAAACTGGCTCAGAGTTTATCTGTTCTTTCTTTCTAGATGAAACGACTAAAGGAGCTCTATCCATTAACATTTCCTTCCCATAGAAAGGACTCCTGAATCAGTGCTTCTTTGTTCTCTTTGTGTCTCTGCTCTGTTCTCTCAAACCCCCAGTCGGTCGTGGCAGATGGCCGCTCACACTGAGCCTGGTACTGCTGGAGGTTTCTTCCTGTTAAAAGGGAGTTTTTCCTCTCCACTGTCGCTACATGCATGCTCAGTATGAGGGATTGCTGCAAAGTCAACGCCAGTGACTGTCCACTGTCTCTACATGCTCATCCAGGAGGAATGAATGCTGCAAGTCACTGACTGGATGCAATCTGGTGGGTTTCCTTAGACAGAAAAACGTTTAATCAATTTGAATAAATAACTGAATCTGACTGCACTGTTCAATGGTTAGGATTAATTGGAATGTATGTACCTGACTTTTGTGAAGTGCCTTGAGACGACGTGTTGTGAATTGCCGCTATATAAATAAAACTGAATTGAATTTAATTGATCTGCTCTGCAGGATGGAACCTTGTCATGCACATTTTTAGAGGTCCAACATAAATTTAAACCTAGATGGACATAGTTTGGTGGTTATGTTATTAAATTGACCTGCCTTTCCTGAAGAAAAGCTTGAGAGGTCGTTGTTCTATTGACAGATTCACACTGATCTGGAAAAATTACCTTATTATCTGTAAAGCTACTGTGGATTGATAGAATGAGACAGAAAGTAAATTTTCTGCAGAGCTAGTGAAGTCCTTCACAGTCAGTTGTTCTTTTTGCCTTTCTTTTAAGGTTTTAATGGTGCTTGGCTTTTCTGTGTGTAAATCAACTTTTCTTCAGTCATTTGTTTTATTCAATTCAATTCAGTTTTATTTATACAGTGCCAATTCACACAAATGTCATGTGTTAAACTCTGTCAATTCAATAGAAATATACAAATTTCAAGTCAAGTACATACATTATAATTAATCCTAACTATCAAACAGTGCAGTCAAATTCAGTTCATTATTGAAATTGGTGAAGTTTTTCTATCTAAGGAAACCCAGCAGATTGCATGGAGTCAGAGACTTGTCTGTTTGAAGTCAAAAACACTGAATGCAGTTTCCTTTCTGTGTTTCATTACTTTTGTTATGTTTTTTGCCAAGGAAGATTGCTATGGGTTTTCTGTCTTGATGTTCTCATGCCCTCCTTGGTCAAAGTGGAGCTTCCCATTTTACAACCTTTCCATTTTGTCTAGAATCGAGCCAAAATTAGGACCCAGCTAACTGGGAACAACCAACATTTTTTGCCACACACCCACACACAGTGTTGATTTACTTTCTTGAAAGAAGGTAAATCAACACTAGTGATTTACAAATGGACAGTAAAATGTAAAATAGGCAGAATCATAATGTCGTAAATTTCTTGTGTAAAGCTTTAAATTGACTAAATTAATGAATGGTGTTTGTGATGCCAATAAATTCTGAATATGTTGTCAATATGATCTTAATCTGTCTTCATGATACAATGGCTAGATCAAAAGAAAAAGTGGAAACAAATATGGGAGAGGGTTGTGATGGGAATTAGCATATGTTACATATACATATAATGCTTATAATAACAGTCTTTATTTAACCAGGTGAAGTCTCCTTGAGATAAAATTTTTTTTCCAAAGTAGACTTATAAAAATATGTTCCCTAACTGGGGATCAAACTCAGATAACATAGGTGCAAGAGCCAACCAACAATTACGAATGATCCTGGTGAGCGATTTAACCAACTGCAATTTTATACAAGTTGTGACAAATATATTTCAATTTGTTCCAAAATTTTTATCTTTCTCACTGATTCAAACGGAAAAAAAGACACTCAAACAGATTGCTAATACAAGACAATCCCAATACAACTAAATGTTACCGGAAATTAGCAGCATTGTGCTGTCCCATGTGCAAACCGGCGAACCAGTTCCTGTATCAAACACGTGGTACGGCCGACTCTCGAGGCATCGAATGTCACTACATATGTTGTCGATACAAGCCTCGATACGCGTTTCACAAAAAGTTTGCCTGGATTACTGGACATCTGCTCCAAAGCATCGGCACACTGGACACATCACTAGATATTAGAGGCAAATGTAGAAATAAGAGGCTAAAGTAGAAACTAGAGGCTAATGTAAACCACTGGCTAATGTAGAAACTCCAGGCTGATGCTAGTGGACAACCTACAGGCCTAACTCAGAAACTACAAGCTAATAAGTATTCAACATGAAAATTACAGATTAGCCTCAAGACATGTAAAGTAAAACCTAACTGAGATGCTACAATCCAACATAGAAATAGAAAGATAATGTTGAAAATGCAAGCTTATCATATTGATTACAAGCTAACCTAGAAACTACAGGCAAATGTAGAAGTTAACACCTAACGGAGAACCTACAGGCCAATGTAGAAAGGTCAAGTCACAAAAGAAACAAGCTAACTTAGAAACCTTTAGCCAACAATGAAATTACAGGCTAACAAATAAACTAGAAGGTTATGTAGAAATATATATTTTCGTTGTCCGATGAGCTAACCCCTCCCTCCTACTTCCCTATGTCTAAAGGGATTGCTCAATCCAGCTCTCCATTCAACGGGTCCGGACTTCCCTAAACCTGAAAGATCTAACTAAGCAGGTTTACTGAGAGTTCTGTTTAAACTGGTGTCGGGAAATGACTCGCCTAGTCTCTGACAGCCTTCATACAAAAGTCTCGCCCTTCTTCAACTGGAGGTCTGGACGACTGAGTAGCCTATTGCAGTCATCCACACTTTCAACAGTCACTTTTGTTCACAGCTGCTCATTCCCTAATTTACAACTGGCTCTTGGTATATGGGCTAGGTTAATTTTAGTGGCTCGGCATGAGCCCCAAGGAGCTGTTTTAACAAACTTGGCTAAGGCAACCTATAAAAACCTCCTAAAATATCTTAGAACCAGGCAACAAGACTTTTTACCACCAATGAAAAACCAAAAAATACAGTGACTCAAATAATTGAAGGTCCACGATTTAACTAGAATTTTATATGCTTTCTTTAGTTAGTAACGCTTTTGCAGGGGTCAGTAACAGCTTAAATTCGGCAACACAAAATAATTTCAATAATATAAATGAATCAATCAACTCAACCTGTCTTTCCCTGATGCTGAAACTAGTGAGTTTGGAGAGGCTTTGAAGACGGAGGCTCATCCATGCACCTGATGGAGATGTTTCTTCTGGTAACGAGTGGTTTCTTGAAGGGAATACGACTTAATCTTCAGTTTTCTTCCTTTAAGTGGCAGGAACTGATGCTCCAGGCTTTGATGGTTAAACAGGATCTTTGTTGTTATATGTCTCAGAAGACAGTAGTTTCCAGAGGCTGAAGAGTTGAAACCCGGAGACATAAATGAGGTTGATTCAGGACTTCCAGAAGCCTGAAACTCAGAGCAATCAGCTGTTCACCGATCAAGTTCACTTCTGTTGTCTGGATAAAAAGGCTTTAGATGAAATCAGATTCTTAATTTTGAGGCACGGTCCTTACTGGGCCCACGGGTTGATCCTCTTTTTAATGCAGTCGATCAGCTGGGCTGTGTCTCTGTTCCTTTTCCATCCAAGCTTATTTTCTCCGTCCGATCTTGTTCGCTGGTCTTCTGCGAGGAAACAACAACGTTTCTGCTCTCATCATTGTTTTTATAGCGCTTGATGCTTTCACTGGTCAGGCCCTTATTAGGCTTCTTAGTTATTGTGCAACCTATTCAGCTCAGCCTCTTGGTTATTGCTCAGTACTTTAGTCATGGTCACTGTGACCTACTGATTCTGTTTCTCGGTCTTGGAGATGCCGATAATAGCCATGCAGCTGGTCTGTAGTTGCATCCTCCCTTCCTCCCGTTAGCCTTCAAGAGGTTTGCTGTCAGCATGCAGCTGGCTCTCGTCACTCCTAGTCATCCTACAGTTCTTTCCCTAATCTGCTCAGTTTTAAACTTTACACAGTATTACACATTTCATTCTTCAGCTTTCAGCATTTACTTTAAAACACAGTTGCAAAACCATCACTTCATTCTTTTTATTCATGCTTCACAAATGGTTAACGTTATATCTCTTTCATATATAGCTGACTGAGAATTTCAAACCTTAATGTTTTTTACTCTTATTCTCAGTTCTTACCCACATTTCAATCATACATCTTTTAACTTGTTAATCAAAGGTTACTAATTTCATTTAATACATGTGAAAGAATGTAAAATCATCATACATCATTGGATACTTGTTGTTTATACTTCTGCAAAAGATAAGACAGATAATATGTGGCAGATAATATGTGGATCCGCACAGGCCTTTCCAGTCTCTCAGCTCCAAAATATGAGAATATGCTTGTTTCACTCCTCACTGCTTCAACTGAGTGTTTTAATAATTATTGCATGGATTACACAAAAGGATATAAGGATATTTATTGTAACTTTTATGGAGTTAACTGTGAGCAGTTACGAAATGTTGCATGGATTACATGGAAAGATCTCACCTTATTTTGACAATGTAAAAACCACAAGCTAGCAAACTGAAACTAGATAAAATACTTACAATCTGCTCTCAACTCCAGTTCATCCTCCATCTTATATTGGAAATCTGATTGCTCTATATTTTCCCAATTGGCTGCTGTCCATGGAGACTGCAGATCCCTAAAGCTGAATGGGAGGCAGATTTTTAAGTTTTCAGGCTCTTCTCCTGAAGAACCAGTTCCCAGTTCATGTCCATAAAGCACACACCCTGCATACTTGAAGAAATAGCCAATACACATTTTAGTTGGAGGGACCTAGGTTTTCCTGGGCTATCTCTGTAGATTAGCTGCTATGCAATGATGTGCCCATCATTAGACCTCTGCAGGTATTTGTTTTAAAAATGCAAATTGCTGGCCGATTTCATGATTACGTAGATTTTTTATCTTTACACTATGTTTTTTTATATTTTGATTGTGTTATTGTTTACACAGTTGTATGTATTTATAAATGCTCTGCTTACCTCCTCCCAGAACTCCATGCTGTCCTATTTTAGCTTCATTGCCAACTTTGTTCAATCATTTGACACACAAAAGGAACCGATACTCATCTTGCACACATCATAATGCGCAGTCTTGCATTTGTCTCCTGCATGTACTGAATACATATGCATATTTTTTTTAAATAATTGTATATATAAACTCTCAATCACTACCAGATTTATTATTTATTTTGTAACAAAAGTTGTTATGTAATTAAATGTATTATTCACTCTGTTTTTCTTTCCCTGCTTATTTTTATAGTAGAGATTTAGCAGTATTTCTATTGTAAATGACATGATTCAGTCCAGGTTTCAACACAAAACAGTATAGCCCATTGTGCACTTTAAGGGCAATGCAGCACTGCTCTATTGATTCTCACACTCCCTTTTAAAAGCAAGGCCATGAGATCCTTCAGCACCTACACCTGTGACTCACTCTACAGCTCAGTGCCCACTGCCCCCCTAGAAAAACAAAGCCACATCATCTGCAAAAACGCCATGCGCAATTCAAAAGCCACCACACTTGAGACTCTTCTGATCCTAAAGCTTCACTCCATGAAAATCACAAAAAGAGTAGTTGATGAGGCATTTGCCTGGCAGAGCACAACCCTAAAACCTCATACTATGTGAAGCAGACACCTCCAGGGCATGGTCATTAGCCTTCTCCAAGTCAACTGAACACAGCATATTTTCCCCCCTGTACATATAAAGTGTCCCTGACAGAGTAATGAGCTGATGTTCACTTTCTCTTTGCCAGCATCTAGCGACATGTTTCTTCATTCAACCTGATCAGTGTGGAAAACAATTGGTTGTACTTACAAAATCTCGGATGTTCCTGTGTCTGCTGCCTCAGGAGTTCCCTTTGAAAACTAAGCCTATAAGAATCCACAGCAAAATTATTAAAAGTCCAGCTTTATATGTGCATGCTAGACAAGCACTGTATTTTTTAAAGTCTAGCAAACGATGTTGCTCTGCCTTAAAGAGAACATATTATGCATTTATAATCTTTGGAGAGGGCTTCTCTGTTGATGTGTTTTGGTTTAGAACATTTTCAGTAATTACTTTATGATTTTCCATTACAGTTTTCTTCATACATTTACTTAGAAAAGAGAAACTGCAACCTTTTCACTCTTAGGATCTGTGACATACAGGTCCTTCTCAAAATATTAGCATGTTGAGATAAAGTTAATTATTTTCCATAATGTCATGATGAAAATTTAACATTCATATATTTTAGATTCATTGCACACTAACTGAAATATTTCAGGTCTTTTATTGTCTTAATATGGATGATTGTGGCATACAGCTCATGAAAACCCAAAATTCCTATCTCACAAAATTAGCATATCATTAAAAGGGTCTCTATACAAGCTATGAACCTAATCATCTGAATCAACGAGTTAACTCTAAACACCTGCTAAAGATTCCTGAGGCCTTTAAAACTCCCAGCCTGGTTCATCACTCAAAACCCCAATCATGGGTAAGACTGCCGACCTGAATGCTGTCCAGAAGGCCACTATTGACACCCTCAAGCAAGAGGGTAAGACACAGAAAGAAATTTCTGAACGAATAGGCTGTTCCCAGAGTGCTGTATCAAGGCACCTCAGTGGGAAGTCTGTGGGAAGGAAAAAGTGTGGCAGAAAACGCTGCACAACGAGAAGAGGTGACCGGACCCTGAGGAAGATTGTGGAGAAGGGCCGATTCCAGACCTTGGGGGACCTGCGGAAGCAGTGGACTGAGTCTGGAGTAAAAACATGCAGAGCCACCGTACACAGGCGTGTGCAGGAAATGGGCTACAGGTGCCGCATTCCCCAGGTCAAGCCACTTTTGAACCAGAAACAGCGGCAGAAGCGCCTGACCTGGGCTACAGAGAAGCAGCACTGGACTGTTGCTCAGTGGTCCAAAGTACTTTTTTTGGATGACAGCAAATTCTGCATGTCATTCGGAAATCAAGACTGGGGAGAAGGAAATGCCAAAATGCCAGAAGTCCAGTGTCAAGTACCCACAGTCAGTGATGGTCTGGGGTGCCGTGTCAGCTGCTGGTGTTGGTCCACTGTGTTTTATCAAGGGCAGGGTCAATGCAGCTAGCTATCAGGAGATTTTGGAGCACTTCATGCTTCCATCTGCTGAAAAGCTTTATGGAGATGAAGATTTCATTTTTCAGCACGACCTGGCACCTGCTCACAGTGCCAAAACCACTGGTAAATGGTTTACTGACCATGGTATCACTGTGCTCAATTGGCCTGCCAACTCTCCTGACCTGAACCCCATAGAGAATCTGTGGGATATTGTGAAGAGAACGTTGAGAGACTCAAGACCCAACACTCTGGATGAGCTAAAGGCCGCTATTGAAGCATCCTGGGCCTCCATAAGACCTCAGCAGTGCCACAGGCGGATTGCCTCCATGCCACGCCGCATTGAAGCAGTCATTTCTGCAAAAGGATTCCCGACCAAGTATTGAGTGCATAACTGTACATGATTATTTGAAGGTTGATGTTTTTTGTATTAAAAACACTTTTCTTTTATTGGTCGGATGAAATATGCTAATTTTGTGAGATAGGAATTTTGGGTTTTCATGAGTTGTATTCCAAAATCATCCGTATTAAGACAATAAAAGACCTGAAATATTTGTGCAATGAATCTAAAATATATGAATGTTAAATTTTCATCATGACAATATGGAAAATAATTAACTTTATTACAATATGCTAATATTTTGAGAAGGACCTCTACTCTAACAGAGTATTAGCCGTTTAGTTTGCTAATAATGCAAATTATCTGCTCTGTCTCCCTAAGATTTGTCACATACTGCTAGAAACTGTACAAAAACAGTTTAGCAGCAATTGTTAGGTAGATTGTGTTTAATGTAGAGATAAACAAGATGGATTTTGAGACTCACCTCGAAGGTCAACTTTAAGAAATATAACTTTTTTAAGGATGCAACAGTTTTTAAAGATGAGGATTTTAAGTATTTCTAGTCTTAAACACATATTTGGTCTTTTTCTAAGGTTGAGAACAGTTTGAACAGTATGAAAGAAGCACATTTCAGCCACTTGTATATGGGATCTTCTTCTTTTACTCCTTTCCATATCTCTTGACCGTTGCTGAGGGTTGTAAGGTAGACAGGGTGGTAAATAAAGAGCTCTGCTTCTTTGTTCCAATCTGTCTTCACCATAACAGACTGGAGCAGTGTCTGCAGATGAGACCAGAATCCATCTATTCATCTGCTGTTCCATCTTACCATTACTTTGAACAAAACACCAATTATCAAATACAGGTCCTTCTAAAGTTAATTATTTTCCATAATGTCATGATGAAAATTTAACATTCATATATTTTAGATTCATTGCACACTAACTGAAATATTTCAGGTCTTTTATTGTCTTAATACGGATGATTTTGGCATACAGCTCATGAAAACCCAAAATTCCTATTTCACAAAATTAGCATATTTCATCCGACCAATAAAAGAAAATTGTTTTTAATACAAAAAACATCAACCTTCAAATAATCATATACAGTTATGCACTCAATACTTGGTCGGGAATCCTTTTGCAGAAATGACTGCTTCAATGCGGCGTGGCATGGAGGCAATCAGCCTGTGGCACTGCTGAGGTCTTATGGAGGCCCAGGATGCTTTGATAGCGGCCTTTAGCTCATCCAGAGTGTTGGGTCTTGAGTCTCTCAACGTTCTCTTCACAATATCCCACAGATTCTCTATGGGGTTCAGGTCAGGAGAGTTGGCAGGCCAATTGAGCACAGTGATACCATGGTCAGTAAACCATTTACCAGTGGTTTTGGCACTGTGAGCAGGTGCCAGGTCGTGCTGAAAAATGAAATCTTCATCTCCATAAAGCTTTTCAGCAGATGGAAGCATGAAGTGCTCCAAAATCTCCTGATAGCTAGCTGCATTGACCCTGCCCTTGATAAAACACAGTGGACCAACACCAGCGGCTGACACGGCACCCCAGACCATCACTGACTGTGGGTACTTGACACTGGACTTCTGGCATTTTGGCATTTCCTTCTCCCCAGTCTTCCTCCAGACTTTGGCACCTTGATTTCCGAATGACATGCAGAATTTGCTGTCATCCAAAAAAAGTACTTTGGACCACTGAGCAACAGTCCAGTGCTGCTTCTCTGTAGCCCAGGTCAGGCGCTTCTGCCGCTGTTTCTGGTTCAAAAGTGGCTTGACCTGGGGAATGCGGCACCTGTAGCCCATTTCCTGCACACGCCTGTGTACGGTGGCTC
The DNA here is from genome assembly GCF_021462225.1 of Girardinichthys multiradiatus. Taxonomy (NCBI): domain Eukaryota; kingdom Metazoa; phylum Chordata; class Actinopteri; order Cyprinodontiformes; family Goodeidae; genus Girardinichthys; species Girardinichthys multiradiatus. The sequence continues at coordinate 10,922,422 of NC_061804.1, read as the reverse complement.
TGCATGTTTTTACTCCAGACTCAGTCCACTGCTTCCGCAGGTCCCCCAAGGTCTGGAATCGGCCCTTCTCCACAATCTTCCTCAGGGTCCGGTCACCTCTTCTCGTTGTGCAGCGTTTTCTGCCACACTTTTTCCTTCCCACAGACTTCCCACTGAGGTGCCTTGATACAGCACTCTGGGAACAGCCTATTTGTTCAGACATTTTTTTCTCTGTCTTACCCTCTTGCTTGAGGGTGTCAATAGTGGCCTTCTGGACAGCAGTCAGGTCGGCAGTCTTACCCATGATTGGGGTTTTGAGTGATGAACCAGGCTGGGAGTTTTAAAGGCCTCAGGAATCTTTTGCAGGTGATTAGAGTTAACTCGTTGATTCAGATGATTAGGTTCATAGCTCGTTTAGAGACCCTTTTAATGATATGCTAATTTTGTGAGATAGGAATTTTGGGTTTTCATGACCTGTATGCCAAAATCATCCGTATTAAGACAATAAAAGACCTGAAATATTTCAGTTAGTGTGCAATGAATCTAAAATATATGAATGTTAAATTTTCATCATGACAATATGGAAAATAATGAACTTTATCACAATATGCTAATATTTTGAGAAGGACCTGTATATTTACAAAGTTCCAACAGAGTATCAAAGCGCTTTTCAACCCGCGGATCAAGATGCACTGGCCCTGTGCAGAACGCATAAGTGAGAGGTATAAAATTCAGAACTACAAACTGGGAGCAAACATTATGTTACACCACAAGGTGAGATACCAGACCAACACTGCAGTCCCTGTGGAGGAGAAGCAGAGAAAGGTACATTTTAAGGAAACACAGCAGCAGCATGTCAACAAGATGCAGGTTATTAATGTGTTGAATTAATTGAAGCCTAGCAGAGGTCATACCCCACCTTTACTTGGGTTAGAACAACAGACATACTTGCCCATGTGGAGGCGTACTGAGTCTTATTACATTCTTTTCGTGTTTTTATTTATTTTATTTCTGCATTTATACCTTTCTCAGGAGATCAAAACTACATAGTCTACTGACATTTAATGCATTTATTAATTGTATTTATTAATACTGAGGATTATTGACTTTTTATTAAGGTAATCTTGTTATTTTATTCTTATGAAGCACATTGGACTTACTTAAGCTTCCTTCTGACATTCACTAAGACACAGCAGGCACAGCTAACAGATGGACACCTTATTTGTCCTTGCATAGGGATTTCACAGATGATGGTGATGTGAATCTTGGCTTTTTTAAAAACATTTACAACCAGAATAACAAAAGGAACCGTAGTCTGTGCCAGCAATGAATAACCAAGGGGGATCCTGGAAATCTGCAATATTAATTTCTCAGTGACTAGTATTCACAAAATGGATGGACTGAGAACAATAGTGCTCAGATAAGAAATTGGCTGTCTGCACGTGCTGAGCTTTTGGGCAAATAGGTAGATGTTCCTCTGAACTGACTGCTGTTTAGTTCCATCAGCCTATTGCTGGTATATTTGTGTCAGAAACACACATTTGTGTTCAAAATAACAGCAGTGTGTTAAAAAAATGAAGCTCAAAATCCTGGTAATTGCTTTTTTAAACATATACCAAAATGTTCTGGGAACATTGACTTTCTATTTCAAATCAAAGCATTAAGAAAAATTTACCAAATCAAACAGAAAGGAAGAAAAAGGGAATATGGTTCTTTGAACAGCAGGATCAGCTTTGTACTTCCTAAACTCAACCATTTACTGTATAAACCATTCTGTCATGTTCATGTTGTTGGTCTGGAACCAAGAGATTTCTCCTTACTGGTGTGTCTGGGTTCACTGTCATGTTGAAACTCGAAGTTCAACAGGATTTCCTCTTCAGCATAAAGGAACATAACTTCTTCAAGTGGTCTATTCAGCCTGATCCATGATGCCTATAATGTGTCGAATAGACCCAACATCATGGTATGACAAGCATCCCTGGGCCACCATTCTTCACGAGTTCAGTGTTTGAAGATTATCTGCAAACTGTCTGCAGCTCCTGGATGCCTAAAGATCAGTCTTGCTTTTATCAGTCCTTAAAATATTGCATAATCTCAATTTAGGTCAGTGAATGTGTTTTTGGGGACTGTAACTTCTTCAGCAAATTGGTGTTCAGTAATGGGCTGTTGTAGGGGCACATTTTACTACTTACACTGCTCATAGGGAACTGTAGACCTTGTCTGCTGTTGTGGCTGTTCTTGGATCAAATTCAATGATAATTTTCTGTTTACTTCCACATCTGTCAGGTTTTGCTATTCCTCTGATCAATGTATAAACCGACCCATTTTACTCAGCTTTCCAGAGAGGAATCCACTGTAACCAACATGTCCAACATCTGCTGCCTTTGTCCTTAAATAAGGGCCACTTGTTTGACAGAATGAACAACCTCACTAATTGAAGTTCACTATGGTATTATTGTGATACAGTTACACAGAATCAGCAGCATGCATGTCATAACGGTTGGCTCTGCTGGTTTTCTGTTACTCTGCTGCACCTACTAGTAGAAATATAAATGCAACCAAACAGCAGTGATTGATCCGGTTGGTGAAATTGGATTGCTGTTATTCTGAACACAGCTGTATGTTATTCTTCTGTTCAGAAGTGGGCATATTTTTAATTTTAAAGCTTCACACAAATAGAAAAATATTTACTGAAAATTATGGAAAGCAAAAAATTAGCTGTCTGGTTTGTGCTGTAAAGGAAAGCCCTGGCTAAACAGACCAACGTCAATACTTGACCATATGACTGATCAACATTGCCACCTATTGGTGCCCCTCAACAAAGGAGAATCAGAGCAGGAAGTGAGGAGCTTAGACTGCAATGAAGTGGAGAAAATAAAACCTTATTATGCTTGACATAGCTAACCAGGATGAGAAATCCCAGACAATATATGCATATTATCTTAATTCACTCTAAAGTAGAAAGACATTTTCATACCCCCCCACCATCATACACTACACACACACACACACACACACACACACACACACACACAAACTGCTGAAAGAGTGAAACCCAGTGAGCCAAAAGCATGCTTTTTAACCAGATAGCAGGTCAGCTGCGTGCGGCAGTGCTGCAAACACAACAGTAGTGACCTGTTTCTGTATCACAGCTGTCTCAGGTGGGAAAGGAACAAAGACTGCAGCCGGGCGCAGAGCTGCATGCTGCTAATATCAGTCACATGACAATGAGAATAGATAGGCTATGAGTTTCAATTTAAGCTTTGCACAGTCAGTGGTTCCTTTATCACAATGGTAGCTTTGGTGGGTGACTCCAGAGAGAGAAATTTTTCTGCGACTTGATTTTAGTTTTTTTCTGATTCCCTGACCAGCCACTGTACTCTGATTTAAAGAGAATCCATGATGAACGATTAGAGTTGATAAACAGAAACACTTTTAAAACCTCACAAAAACAAATATGCTACCTTTAAAAGAGAACTTTTAATTATCTAGCTCCATCATTTATTAATTAATTATTTTTTAATTGAAAGTAGCTAAAACGTGTTGTATCAAGTGCTGATAAAGTCACTCCAAGTGCAGTGATGGAATACAGCCTCCTTCCTCAGATGTGAAGTTTAATCCACTTTAAGTCTTGTTTCTACAGGACAATCCAATACGGCCTCGAAGGGCTGCTGGTCTAGTCAAAGCGTATTCCTGACAATGCAGGTGGTGTCCTGAACTCTTAAAAACATGAGGTGGATATGACCTTATTGGTTATTGTGCACAAAATATTTCACCAGAGTACCTGTCACTACATGTAAAATTTCTTCTTATGTGAAATACCTTATTTTGCTCATTTAGGAATCTGGAAAGCTTTGAAATAACTCGGGATTTCATATACTGATTACTGCAATTATGTCGTCACAACAAAAATGATAACCTTAACAATATATATTGAAATGTGCTGGTCTTAAATATTGTTTACACAAGTTTAGGTATCCTTTCAGAAAGCTTAATTAGAACAGTCCAATACTTACTATGAAGACAACATCAACTATGACTATATTATGGCTTATGTAAAGAATTGTGTTATTTAATGTTGTGAACTTTAGAGATCATATGTGCCCCAAGTTTGCATGTGATTGGTCAGTCTCTACAACTTGATTGGGTTAACGTAGACTAGAGAAAGAATTGTGCTCCATTATCACTTGTAAGAACGATTTTCTTATGCAATCCATTAAGATGACCGTCCGAACCAGCATTATACTACTTGTAGCCTGCATTTAGGTTACAGTTATATAAAAAATAAAACATTTGTCTTTACTGTCAGTCAAACTAAAGACAGTTGTAGAGATTATTAATTTGAATTAAGCGCAGGCAGTAAATATACATTTAGATATATAATATGCAAATGATCTAAATTAGACATAATTGGGCATAACACTGGCTGCTAGATGGCAGCAAAGTGCTTCCAGTTCAATCCTTGGTATTTGTGGAATGTGCATCAACAGGAATCTGTGGGATGCATACACTACCCTGGCTGCATTAAACCGAGAAGAAGTTTGAGTCTTGATGTGTTGAATGGTGGACCTAGCTGGCTTAGGGTACCGCATTGAGAATATTTTCCACACATTGATATAATTACAGCAATATCACAACTGAAAATGGCTGAAATTAGTTTATAATAGGAAATCAAATGAAGCTGACTTTGAGTATTGGTTTGTGCTTTCTGGCACTTTTTCTTTGATTGCAGATTTTTTGTGGATCTTACCAATTTTTGATGTCAGGTCTAAGCTTGCTTTAAACCAAGACAAGGTACACAGGTCTAAACCACAGCTATGAATAGATGTGTCATTGACTCATGTCTCAGTGAGTTGAACTTTGAAATCAGGTCTGTTGCTCATTGAGATGATCCTTAGAGGTAGTCCTTAACACTGAAAACAACCTCTTTCTCAAGTCCCCCTTCCATTTTAAAGTTAGAGATTAGAATGAGAATTAGGCCATATAACCTGTCCTTTAGGTGTTTGAGAACAGTATAAGCTCCTGATGACTCTTAGTTTCTTATAAAGTTAGATAATATTATTTTGATGATTCATTTATTTATCCTAAATTCATTGTTAATCATTTTATGCTTGTTCAGTGAATCAGTTGTGAAAATACATTGTTTCCTAAAAAATACATTTGACTCTTAATTTTGGTGTTATAATTTTACTGTTTATAATGTTTGGACTGATTGTAAATCCATTGTATATCCTGAGAAATATGCTATTTCAGTTTTTTTAAGTAGTACATAGAAATCATTTTCTGAAAATGAATTATTCACTTTATCATTTAAATTTGAAAGGAGTTATAAGACTGACTAATTTATAGACATTTTAATGTCACTTTAATAAAGTCCACAGCGGAAGATCAACCTGAACATCCAACTTAAGATCGAAGGCTTGAGAGACAACCAATACTTTTTCTAGCATCAGTCAGATAAAAAGCAATATGTTTATTATCGCCTAGTTCCACCTCTCAAGCTTGGGCACCTTGGCCAATCATTGGGTGAGGTGAGGATAGTTAAAGTGGGGGATAGTGAATAATGGAATGAAAACCTGGATAAGGGTTGGCCAGACTGAGATGGAAATGTAGGTCAAGCATGACGGGTTGATCAGATATTTGTATGGAGATTGATGATGGGCATGGCTAAGAGATTGGAGAAGGAAAAAAAATAGCAAAGTGAAACTCAGGGTGGGGTCCACTTCTCAATAAGATTTTAGAGCTTTATTGGTTTCTGCAATATTAAGGAGACATGGCAAAGGAGGTGAATAGCGGAATGGAAGAGGTGGTTGTTGAACGATATGGGATGAAAAGCATAGGAAGATGTGTGCAAACTGAGTAAGGAAAGATATAAAAAAAAATTATTAAAGCTGAATTACATTTATGATTAATGTGACGATTTAATGACAGCTTGATGTAAATCATGGAGGATGGAAGATACCATTTATGCCACAAAGTCAAGGTACTGGACTGTCTGAGTGATGTGTTCAGATGGCTGACATGGATGGATATGAAAAGGCATTGAAAACAGAACTAAGCAGTATTACGGCTTTGACCTGCATTACCATGATGCAGCTTCAGTATGCAGTTTTGACTGTGGCAATGGTAATTCATGTAAAGTGTTATAATCATTTGTGTCGTGGTGGGCACACGGCTTGGTGTGTGTGTATATGTGCTTTGTTTTTAGTAGGTGCAGGAGTTCTGGTGGAGGTGACAGGTGTTCCCCATCTTTGCTGATGAGCTTTGTTGTATTTAAGCAGGAGGCAGCCAGCATCTCACCGCTCGAGTGTTAGCCTTCAGTGGTAGAGCTCCAGCCATTTCACGTATTGTTAAGTATTCCTCGTTTTGACTTTTGCTAACCTGCCTTTGTCTTCTTGTACACTAGATTGAGACTATGTCAGGATTTGGGCAACGGACGAACCCAGAATGCAGACTAGCAGGCAGCATGACGGTAGGTGAAAAAATATTTAATAACAAAAAACTCACTCAAAGGAAGAGCCAGGAACAAAACAATAAATGGGCTGGCGAGACAGGCACGGCATGATCCGAACAACAAAACATGAGCATGATCTGAGAAAAGTTTCCACAGATTAGCTTTGAGCAGGTGAACCAGATAAAGTTAATTGGCAGGACAAAACATGGCTTGAGCAGAACGAAAATCCAAGGATGCAAACTAATAGAAACATAACTAGAAAAACATGAAACTAAAGCATAACCAGATCCAAAAACCAAACTTGACAAAACATGAACAAGACTAAAACATGACCAGAAAAATAAACTGAAACATGATTCAAAACTTCAACTGTGAAATAAGACCAACAAAACCCAAAAACACCCACAAATCATAACAGGCTACGTGGATGTTACCCAGGCTGGACCGTCGTACTGCTTCGTTAAGCTCATTTTGTCTCGGACTTTTAAAGTACCTGAGCTTCTCAGACGCCACGTTGTTATTGTTCTACTGGACTAACCTTGCTGTCTGCCGTCAAGTGCTTCCTGCCTCACACCGATCCCACAGAACCTGTCCACCCTCCATCGCTCTCAAGCAACCCAGCTCTGGCACCGTACTACCACACGCTGTTGCCCACTCCTTGTTTGGTGCCTTCGTACTCACCGCACTGTGCTCTCATTCCAGTCAGTCTGAATCCCTCTCCTCCTGGCGGAGAACTCACCCAGCCTAGAAAGAATTACTTATTCATTATTTCGTTCCTAGTTACTACACCTACTCACTGTACGCTTCTTCTTTACAGCCCCCGCCTTGTACCAGAGCACCCAGTATTCCTGTATTCAACAAAACTCATTACAAACTTTCCTGTTTTCTCCTGAGCATTTCCTGCATGTGGGTCAAGTCGGTTTACAAAACTATGACAATTTGCTTTTGAAGCAAAGCACCATTTATGAAATATGATCCCTTTCTCTCTGGCAAATTCCACATAAGTTTGCCAAGCAGGTTTTCTCTGTTACCAAAAATCTGTCTGTAAGCTTCAGGGACCAACTCGTAAGCTTGCCAAACTGCAGCTTTAACAGTGTCATAATTTAGGTTGTCCTTTAAGGGGATCGCTGCCACCACCTCTTGAGCTTTACCACTTAATTTAGATTGCAACAAATGAGGCCATATATCACTAGGCCACAACAAAGCACCTGCAATGCGTTCAAATGCTGCAAAGTATGAATCAACCTTGGCTTCTCTAAATGCAGGCACCAGAGGAATACAGTTGCTAATATCAAATGGTGTTGTAGACATGGGGGAGGAACTTGCAGGATCAACAGAAGCAGGCAGTGTTTGTTTGTGGGCCTCCAGCTCAACAAAGCACAACTTTACAGCCATCTCTGCCTCTATCTCCAGTTTCCTGATTTCCAGCTCCAGCTGAACTTTTCAGGCTTGGGCCTTCTCCTCAGCCTCCATTTGGAGACATGCCAAGCTCACCTTTAACTGAGCTTCATCTCAGCCTCCCCAAGCTTGCAGAAGAGAGCAGGTCATTACGATGAAGAGTGAACAGGGTCTTCCCCTGCCCATCTCCCTCAATACCCACCACAGCCGGTACATCAGGACCCTCAGAGAGGTCAGCCTGTAATGAGGAAGTTTTGCATGGTACAGCAGGACCCTCACGCACCTGCACCAACCCAGCCTTCACCAACTTGTCCACCACCAGAACCTTCAACTCACATTTAAGAACCTGTTTCGGGACTTGCCACCCAAAGTGATCCACAATTTGCAGCAAATCACACTTGCAGTAACTATTAACAAGCTCAACAGATGGAGCAGCCAAAAGCTCTCCGAATCAAACGTGGACGTCCTTACACTAAAACCAAGAAAAACCCCTCCACTCTTAGACACCAGGATTTTCCTACTGTTATCTATCCCGGATGAGCCCCCAATTATGTTACGCCCCCAGATGGCACTAGACAAAAACCAAAATAAAATCTCTAAATTAAACCATCAACCCCAAACTAAAATAACAAGGTAAACACCATGTAAGGAAAAGCGAATACTAAGTTTTCAAAGGACAAATAAAACTTCATAAAACAATTTCACCACAAGGTACAAACTGGTACACAGCTAGAGTGCAAAACTCTAATTTTACAAAGAAAAAACCAAAGGCACAAGGGAGAAAGGAGTGTGCACAGTTCTGGCGGGATCGCCGCGATCAGCGGCATCAGCAGAGGCATTCCACAGCCGCTGTCGCGGCTCCCAAAGTCCCCCTGCTTACCGCACCTTCTACTCAACCGCAGCAGCATCGCAGAGGTTGGCAGATGGCGTGCACCTGGTCTAACCCTCCGTAGGAGTCAAGGAGGAGGTTTAAGACTGGTGGGGGGTGTAAAAATGCTGATTGTTTTGAAATAAAACACGGAATTTTAGGCAACTTGCTCCCTTCTCCCTCCTGTCCTCCCCAGCTGTCAGCGGGAGAGATCGCAGAGGATGGGCAACAACAGCTCACTACGAAGCGGTGCATCAGTGATGCCCCCGCTCAACACCAAGCTGCGAGCCTGGGTGAATATCCCCCTGGTGAGACTGGTTTACAGCCCTTTCGATCAGAGCCCCCCATTGGTTACCTCTGATCAGAATCTGAATTGTGTAACAGCGGTGGGGGCTCTAGCCTGGCTCGTATCCATGAGCACCACGGCACGACAGATAAAAGTGCGCCTGCTCTCAGAGTGAACAGGTGGATGGACAGACTGATCAGCAGAGGTTACACGTTGCAGTTCCTGTCACACCCCCCACCGTTCAGAGGGATGTCCTCCCCAGAGCAGAGCTCTGCCCTAATGTCAGCACTGCAGGAACTCCTGATAAAAAATTTAATTTCCAGGGTTCCTCATGAAGAGGAAAACACTGGGTTTTATTCCAGGTATTTTCTCGTCCCCAAGAAAACAGGAGGAATGAGACCAATTCTTGATCTGTCCCTGTTCAACAAAACGATCATGGAGAGACGTTTCCACATGCTGACAGTTCGACAGGTGATGGAGAACGTTCGCCAGAAAGACTGGTTGACTTCCATAGATCTAAAGGACGCTTATTTTCACATCCCTTCATCCCGAAACACCGCAAATATCTGCATTTCGCTTATCAGGGGATCTCATATCAGTACAACCGCCAGCTGTTCGGTTACTCTCTCGCTCCACGCACGTTCTTCAAATGTGTGGAGACGGCGTTGCAGCTGCTGCGCTCGGCAGGTATGAGAATCCTCTTTTATCTGGACGACCTGCTTTTGCTGGCTCGGTCCAGAGAGGAAGCGGCGGTGCAGACAAAGGCGCTGGCCGCACATCTGACAGTCCTGGGGTTTTCCATAAAATGGCAAAAAAGTTCTGTTTTCCCATCCTGGATGATCGTTTATCAGGGGGTGGAGTTAAACTCAGCCACAATGAATGGTGCTTGAGAAAACTTTCTTCCAAGGTCTGAAAAGCTTTGTCTGCTTCGGGTGTCCAGGTAAACACAATCTTTGTAGAAGTCAGGGCAGTGAGTGGTGCGGCGATCAAACTAAAGTTCTTTATAAATCGTCGGTAAAAGTTTGCAAATCCCAGAAACCGTTGTAACTGCTTGCGAGAGTCAGGAACAGGCCACTCCAGCGCTGCCTTAACCTTCTCAGGATCCAAACGAACCTGTCCACCCTCCAGAATGTAGCCCAAAAAAGTAACTGAGGTTTGATGAAATTCACATTTTTCGGCCTTCACAAACAGTCTATTGTCCAAAAGTCTTTGTAAAACTAGACGGACATGACGGGTATGTTCATTAATGTCTTTTGAATAGATCAAGATGTCATCCAGGTATACAAAAACAAAAACATTCAAATATCCCTCAGTACATCGTTAATGAAGGACTGGAAAACTGCAGGTGCATTGCTTAATCCAAACGGCATGACAAGATACTCAAAATTGCCCAACGGGATCTTGAAGACGGTCTTCCGCTCATCCCCCTGGCGGATCCTAACTAGATGGTAGGCGTTACGGAGATCTAACTTGGAAAATATAGTGGAACTGTGAACAGGTTCAAAGGCCGAGGACATAAGTGGTAGGGGATATTTGTTCTTTCCGGTTATCTGGTTTAACCCTCTATAATCTATACATGGGCGTAGCTTGCCATCTTTCTTTCCAACAAAGAAAAAAACCAGCTCCGAGTGGAGATGAAGAAGGGCGAATTAATCCTGTGATCAGGGACTCGTTAATATAGTCCTCCATTGCTTTTCTTTCTGGTCCTGAGATGTTATAAAGCCTACTGGAAGGCAGGGGGGCACCAGGAAGCAAGTCTATTGCACAGTCATATGGTCTATGTGGGGGTAAAGACAGCGCCTTAGATTTGCTGAAAACTAATTTAAGATCATGATACTTTGGTGGGACGTTTGTGAGATCGATCTCCTTATGCTCTGCTGGATCTGACTTAACAGGGAGTGAAGCTACTGCTGACTGTAAAGAGGAAGAGAGACAATTTGTGGACCAAGACTCAATACGGTTTTCAGTCCAGTGGATGTGAGGATTATGTTTCTTTAACCAAGGGTCACCCAAAACTATGGAATTTAAAGCTATGGGAAACACAAAAAAAGAAATCTCCTCCCTATGATTTCCCGAGAGGATCAAAGTCACTGGTTTGGTTTTATGAGTTATTTGGTGTAATCTCTTCCCATCTAAGGATGAGACAGACTGTGGCAAGGGAAGTGGTTCTGTTTCAATCTTAGCTTCTTTAACAAGTCTTTGGTCAATGAGATTCTGATCGCTACCGGAGTCAATGAGAGCGGATAGTTTCTGAAAAGGTCGGTAAGAGATTAATGTGGCAGGCAAGTCTGGGGGTTAGAGGCCGGTCCGTCAGAAACCCCTCACTTACTGACAGACCTGGTCTTTTGGTCCCAAAGGATGAATCGGACAGCATGCAAGAAAATGGTCAGCAGAGCCGCACTAAAAACACTGATTGGATCTGCGACGTCTTAGTCTTTCTTCTGCAGAAAGCTGAGTACGCCCAATCTGCATATGTTCGATTCCAGAATTCTGCGGGGCTGAGATGGGGCAAATAGGTTCAAGTGAGGGACTAGGTAAATGAATCCTACTTGCTCTTTGCTCAAGTCGAGATCTCTTTCTTTCTCTCATTCTGTTATCAAGTCTGACAGCTAACTTGATTAGCCAATCTAGTGTCGATGGCTCGTCGACTAACGCTAACTCATCTTTCAATGATTCATTTAAAGCCTGAAAAAAGGCAGCTCTAAGAGCACAATCATTCCATCCAGAAGCAGCCGCCAAGATGCGGAAATCAATAGAAAACTCAGCCACAGACCGGTCTCTCTGTTTAATTGACCAAAGGCTACGAGCATTTGCAGTTAAATCCTCCTCACAAGAAAATGCCTGTCGAAATTCCTCTTCAAACTCAGAAAAAGTGCTTCCGAAGTCAGAACAGAAAAGCGAGCCTCTGCCCATCTCAAAGCCTTTCCAGAAAGTAGGCCAAGAATAAATGAGATCTTTACTGAATCATGAGGGAAAGACTGTGGGGAACGATTAAAGACTAAGGTGCATTGCAAAAGAAAACCCCGACAATCCTCTCTCCCCAGATAACTTCTCAGGATTCGGGGAAGTGACGATACGTGAATGCGGAAGTTGCTGGGAAACCTGAGTAGCTGAGGCACCCTCTACTGCCGGGGAGGAGAAACTACTCAGGGTGTGCTGTAACAAGGAGGCTAGTTGTTCAATCTGTTGATTGGCCTGCTTTTGAGTCATGGGTTATGATTTGGTGGTGTTTTTCAGACAGAGTTCTCCTGAGTGCTTCTGCTGGGTCTGTTTGGCCAGAGTGTTCTGTCATATTGCTTCTTACGGATCTGACCCACATGCAGGAAAGCAACTCAGGAGACAAAGATTTATGGTAATGTGTTTTATTTACAGAGAAGTGACTTGGGCAGGGAAACAGGAACTGGGAAACCAACTGTAAAAACAAACAGGTTGATGAGCAGGATAACTCAGGGTCTTGAACTATAACTAAAATTTTTAATCTTACTTGGTTAATGGAGTGATCCGCCAGAGGGAGGAAAGTGGAGAGACCAAGATGTTGTTTACCCGTGAGACTGATTAGGTTGAAGGTAATGAGTGCCAGGATGATTAATGGGTCCAGGAATACAGAAGTCAGCGCGGTGGAAAAAGGAGGAGGGTGGACGAGGTTCTTGTAGGCTTGGCGAGGAGTGAGGATCCAGGAGGCTGCCAACCAGCGAGGTCCGAGAGGTGTGGTTCTTGGTACATGAAGTAGTATGGCTCTTCCACAGGAAAAGGTAAATCCAAGCTGTGTTCACCACAAGGCAAGGTCAGGTTCAGGTTCAGGTATTCCTGCAAGGTAACAAGATCAGGTTACTAAAAATTCCAGGCAAGGACAAGACAAGGTAATGTGGCTTGAGCTGTACCACTAATGGACAACACTCTGACAACGAGTTGTTGACAGCCTCCTCCTTAAATACTCCTCAGCACATGATCAAGGAAATGGTGAACACCTGTCGCCTCTCCTCCAGGTTCCGCGCCATCTAGAGGCTAAGCAAAGTAACAGCACCAAACAGACAAAAAATCCAGATCCTGACACAGTACCTAACCAATGTTCACAGCTGCTCCACTGAATGAGTCTCTCTCAGACCTTCATAATGGTCCAGTTGGTGGATTGGCAGACATGCTTGGTACAGTGTTTCAAGGGGAGATCTGCAGTAAGGAGACGGGCCCAGAGTCCAAATCAGCCAATCTCCTCGGTGTGCTGCCACAGTCAAAACTGCATACTGAGCTGCATCATGGTAATGCAGGTCAACAGCCGTAACAGCATAAACACAGTAATTAACACTGGTGTGAATTATGCATAGTGTTTGCTATCAAAGGACAGCTTTCTTCAAATTATGAAGAACAAAAAAAATTGTTTGAAAGATTGAACCTACCTACCTACAGGTCTGTCCACCTCCCTCTCTGCTGTGCTTGAGCTCAGCTTCCAAAGCCCCTCCGTCCAGAGGAAATTACCATGAATGCTCAGGATGGTAACAAAAAACACAGATTTATGTTCATCGTTACCCTTTTTAGAGCTCATCACACAGTGTCCAGGACCTCCAAGACTGTTCAAACATGACTGGATCGAGGCAAATCTGGAGAATTTCATGTCAGAGTAAAGGCAAGCTTGCGTTCGTGTCCTGTCCGGCAGAGCAGCGCTCAGAATTGTTGTCTGAGTGCCAAGAAAAATCCCAACAGATTTTCTTTCACAAGTGGAGTATTACAGCTAACGCTTTAAAGCTCTGCTTGATAAAAGAAACTTTATTAGAAACTGCTTTGGGATTATTTCAATTGTTACAGACACGGAGACAGAAACAAAAAGGAAAAAAATAAGAAGCATGAAAGAGAGAGAGGTGGGGCAGAAAGGAAAAGGGGAGAGAAGGAGAAAAGTATGGAGGAAAGAAAGAAGGATAAACAGAATACAAGATAACACCCTGCTTGCTTCTACACCTGCAGAAACATATATAACAACATCAATGTTACCAAAAGGTGCGCGGTACTTATGAATGCAAGATGTATTTAGTGGCAAATTCAATATAGAACATTTGTGTATCTGTTAACACCTAAATCTAAACACCTGTGGGTTTGAGTGTGAGCGCGCTTGTGTATACAAGTTTTCTCCATAAAAATATGCAATTGCAAGTGTGAGGTGCCCCCCTGGACCTGGGACAGATACGGAGCCATAGATATCCAAAGGCACCCCGAGAGGCCAGAAGAACCACCGCCGGGACTACCGCAACCCCCCCAGAAAAGAGCAGGGGAGAGTCCCAAGGGAACCACCCAGAATCCACAGTGCAGAAGCCCCAGGGAGCTGCAGCGACGAACCCACAGGCCCTGCCGGCAGCCGTCTACGCCCGAGCAGATCCAGCCATGGACCCAGAGACCCGAGATCCCAGGACGTATGACTCCCCAAGAGGAGGCCCAACAGAGTCCAGGGGACCAGGCCCCGCCAAGCTGCCACCGGGAGTGAGCCGGCACACACCAAAGCAACCAGCCCCAGACACCATGAACCACTACTGGCAGGTAGTGTGGCGGGGAGAAAATAGGCCCCACATTTGATGGGGGGCCTAAATTGATCCAGGATAGGGAGCAGCCCAAGACCCAGCCTGACACAAAAATACAGGCACACAGTCTAAATCATACATTCCCACCCTCATGCATACACATAAAAACACTCACATCCACACACCCAATGTCAAGACAAACAACAATGGACGTCGTTCTCTCACTCACACTCCCCATACATACACATCCTGTCCCCCACCACACAGCGTGGCGTAATGGCAAGGCAAGGTCCCCCAGCAACGCTACCCCAGCCCCCGTCTACAGGCGCAACAGGGCAGACACCACCCAGCACTGCACCCACAACGGACACCCCCGACCCCACACCAAGACGGGACAAATTCACCCGGCAAGAGGTCCCTGGCAGCAGCAAGCCCCTGGGGCCGGCATCCCCCACCACGCCCCCCCCCCAATCACACAAACACACCACATCACCACCACTGCAACAATAGCCCAGGGAGAAACATTATCCAGCTCAGCTCTTCCATCACCGCTCAGCCGATCCAAATGCCGGTGACCCCACATCCAAGAAGAGGACACAACCCCCCCACCCCACACATTGCAGCCCCTCCATGTCACCATCTAGCCCGCCGCCCCAATCTTCCTCCCGGATACGACAGCCGGCAGAGCAGCATGCTGTCAAGCCCACCCAACCATCTGGCCAGCGCCAGCAGCCCCAGCCCGTCAGTTCATGAGAGGGAAACATGCACCAGCCGGGTAACCGGGCCGGGTAGGCCAACCACTCCAGGTTAAGCATAACCCGTCAGCCACCCCAGTGCAGGCACAAGACATGCTCCACCGCCTCACCCACCCGACCGCCAACTGCAGCCTGGCGCTCTGCCGTGGGCCAGAGCCACAGAAGGAAGCGGTGGAGGAAGGCAACCACAGCACGCCAAGGACCAGGCACCCGCCTACCCCACACCCAAACCCCGGGGGTGCCCCAGCTAGCCCGCCACCCACACTCCCACCGCAAGTACACCCCGCCGCAACAAGGCCACCAGGCAAGCTTGCACTCTGCGTAGATTTTTCCCTGCTTACTTTTTGGCCATCATTCCACAATATCAAGACATAGATATCTGCAGTAGGATGATTTCTCACAATCTGAGGTATTTCTCACTATATATGAGAGGTTTCTGCACCTTCACCATCACATTCATCCATCACATTTAGCCATACTGGAGGAGGAGACACATCAGTATTTTCATCAGCTTATCAACAGCATTAAAGGCTGCATGTAAGGGGGAGCACTCCAAACTGAAAGCCAAAAAATTTCTTCTCAAACATGTGGAAAAGGTGTTCTGGTCGGATGAGCCCAAACCTATTTGGCCTACATTCGAAACGCTTTGTGTATCAGAAAACCAACACCTTAAACAGTCCACTTTCACTCTCCACTGTGAAACATGGTGGAGACAGCATCACTTTATTGTAAGGTAAACCTTGACCCCAGCCTGAAGTAAATGGTCTGAACTTGTAAAGCGCTTTATCAAGTCCCCAGAGACCCGAAAGCGCTTTACACTACATTCAGTCATCCACCCATTCATACACACATTCACACACTGACAGTTGTGAGCTACAATGTAGCCACAGCTGCCCTGGGGTAGACTGACAGAAGTAAGGCTGCCATACACAGGCGCCACCAAGCCCTCTGACCACCAACAGAGCAGCAACCCAGTGGTTACGGGACAAACCTCTAACATCTGAGCAACAGCCGCCCCAGTATCTTGCAACCTCTAAAAGAATGTCTTCCAGGATTTTCCTGGATTTAGCTCCATCAGTTTCCCCATCAACTCTGACCAACTTCCCTGTCCCAAGCTAAAGTGATGTTCTAAGCTTGGGATGTTGTTGTAGAAGCTAACCCTGCTTTAAGGTTCTCCACAACATTCTCCCTGACCTATCTGCTGTGTTCCTTGATGCTGTTTGTTCTCCAATCTTCTCTAACAAACTTCTGAGACCTTCACAAAATTGCACACAGGTGCACACATCTCTGTTTATTAATTAGGTGAGTAGTGAGGGTAATTGGTGGCACTAGATTTTGATAAGGGGTATCAGAGAAAGGGGGCAAAATATTAACACACTTCTCAGTACATTGTTTTAGTATATCACATCAAATTCAAATAAAATGTATTAAAATGTTGTAGTTTGACAAATGTGAAAAAATCAAGTAGTATTAATACTTTAGTGAGGTGGTGTACTTCTACTCCTCTGCTATTTAAAATGTATTTTTATGGCTGTATTTTCTCAGGCAGTTATGTCATCCCACATTCAAGCGTTCACTAAACTTAAAAGTGTTATTCTTCGATATGTTGTCAGCAGGCAGTGTTCGGGGTTTGTTTCATTTTAACTTTGACACATAGTCCATATTTGATTCACTACATTAATGAATTGTTAAAGGTGCATACTCCATCTCTAGCCCTCAGGTCCTCAAGCCAAATTCTACTCTTCAGATCAGGTGGCAGGTGTAAAGAATAGCTCCTTCAAGACTGTTGCACCTTGGCTGTGGAACGAGCTCCGTCAGTTTCTACGTTGTCTTTAGAGTCTCAAGACGTTCCTATTCAAACGTGCTCACCCTTAAGATCGTTTAAATTTTTTATGTATTTGTTTTTAATTATCTGTATTTTTAATTCATTAACAAACTAAATATTTGATTTTTAGACAGAATAATGTGAATTTACAGAGCTTCTTTATCTCAACAATACCTTTAGGGCTCTAAAAGAAGGGTAAGTTTAACAGGTCAGAACAATAAAAGAAGTACTTGTAAATCAGTTATGTTTATTTAATAAAAGTAAAGATATTTTTCTTGTCTAATTTCCTAAAACACGTGGATGTTGCCATAAGATGCTTTGTAAATTAGTATTATGATTATGATCGAACATCTTTAAAACAATCAGTTATGACAAACGTCCCCCTTTCTGGCGAGAAAATAAATCTAACAGAATCTGTCGTGCCTTTTTTCTTCATCCTTCTACTGTTGTCCTTTTCATGTAGCTGCAGATTATGCAGTTCATTGACACTCTCACAGTTTGATTGCAATTTCCTATTCAGCCCTTTGATGCTGGCCAGATTTAAAAATTCTGTTTGTGAACCGTCCATACCTTTGGTCTGTCGAGTGCCTGGCAGGATTGGAGGCTGACAAGCCAAGCAATAGTCACCTCCCCTTGCAAAGAGCCAGGGGTGGTGTGAGGTTCATGGTGTTCAAAGGACTACTCTCCTCCTTCATCATTATGTGGTGTAATGCCAGTGAAACTATTCATTTTGATGAAGATTAAGATATGTACATACCTACCAGAATTCCTCATGATTGCATTCTTTAAACCACCTGATTCATCATATTTAATATTTATCTAGATAGCTTTCTTATACTTCTCTTATTTACAGTTACACATATTCTAACAGTTTTAAGAAAAATCAGCAAAATATGGAAGACAATTATGTCTTTATTTAAACCTCACATGCACGTTTTCATTTAGATTTCTCATTGTTGGATGCTCCTGCATTTACCCAACATAAAGGACCCAAGATGAAAAGGAGGTAACTCTCCTAAAATGTCCAGAAGCATCAGAAGACATGTCTTTTAGTCAAGTATTTTGAATGAGATGTGGATAAGAAAGATACATTTTTTAGTCAGTCAAGTTCAACTTAACTAAGACATCTTAATGGCTTATAGATATCATGAAAACAACTTTCAAAAATTTCATTAGTTGTGGTTTTACAACCAAAATGCAGGCAGAAGATTGGGCAGGGAATTTTAATGTAGAAAATTTTACTTTTAATAATTAACAGCAATGCAGGCAATGATGGAGGCAGCAAACAGAAATGTTTACAGAAGGATCTAACAGAGTGGATGAAACCAAGGAGTCTGTTGACTCAGGAAACTAATTACTGAATGAGAGCAAATGAGTTGCTTGATCAACGAAACTCAGGAAAACCAAATGGAGAGAATGGCTGAACAAACCAACCTTTACAACTTAAACACAAACACCACCAAACCTAAACAACCATAAAACATTTATAGTACAAAACTAAAATATGAAATCAAGACAAAGTCCTCAATTCCTGACAGTACCACCAAGGAAGGGCTTCCAGACACACCACAAGAAAATCTAAATGAAAACAAAAACAATGCTGATGAGGGGGCCAGAATAAAGGACCAAACAGGTATGATAATAAAAGGAGGCAGGGCAGAGTCTGGTCCAACTAGGTAGAAAGTTCTGGTTGGTGGCTGGGAGGCTGTAGTGACCAGGAAAAGGGCCCTAGAGAGGAGGCCAGAAACCATGGGAACAAGATCAACAGGGCTTCCAAGAGTCAACAAAGTTCCGCAGGGTTGGCCTAAGAACTGGTGCTGGTGGACAAGCACATGGCTAGAACCTCTTAAGGACTGGAGAGAGTCCTCCGTGAACCCTTTTGAGAGCACCAGAACTTGAGATGGGTCATCATTAACCTTCTTAGAGGGCAGAGGAACTAGGTCATTCTTGCAATCACAAAGCACAGAAATCTTCATTAACGCCCTTCAAAGAGCACAGAAAACTGTCAAGGCGGGTTGTCTTGTAAGTGCTGAAAAACACAGGAACTTGTGGAGAAGGTTTGTTGTCGACTCCCTTGGTAGAGCACAGGAACTTTTACAGATAGATTGTCTTAAACTTCATTTAGAGAGTGCGTCATCAACCCCGTCAGACAGGTGAGGAACATGTGGAACTAATTCATCCTTGACCCCTTCAAGAAGCACATAAACAGATATGGGTAATCTAGGACCGCTTTTAAAGAGCAAATGAACAACTGGAGGCAGGTTGTTCTTGACTCTGAGAGGGAACACCAGAACTTGTGAAGGCAGTTTGATGGCCATTGAGGGGTCAGGGTTGAGCTGCCTTCACCAGTACCTTGACCTCATCAAGGGGTCAAGACGCTCGATCTATAGAAACACATAAATGAAAGAGAAAAAAAACTAAACACCAGACAGCAACAACAAAAAACAACTCAGTCCTTAACTCATGACTAAATATTTGTTATCTAAACTTTCTGTTTATTTGGATAAATATGGTTATCCAAAAAATAGATTGCTTTATCATCAGCTACACAGTGCATAATATCACAAGCCAATATAAAATAGAATATCCCACTTCATCACATCCATCTCATTCCTGTATGGATTTTTGGATCTGCCACTGGAAAAAATATACTATGAAACTAATGGCATTCATCACCACCTACGCTGAAAAGGCAAGAATGAGTCTCTGACAATTTCTGTTGTATTTTCATCCTTTTTTATTGGTTAGAAGCAAGTCAGTTTAGTTATTTTATTGCTTTATTGATTTTAATTAAACTTTGTTGACCCCAGCCCTTTCTGTCTGCATGGGTTTAGCTGTGGAGGGTTATTGATTCCTGCTGTAGGAAAAAGCACTTCTACATGTAACCTCACCATGAAGTCCAACAGCAGAAAATAAGCGCTGCGGAGGAGAAGGTAAATCGGAAAATTGGGAATTCAGCCTGTCTTAGTTGTCACAGCCAACAATGGTGTCTCTTGGAATTTACTGGATGACACAGAGTTGAAAGCTTTTTGATATTTTGTATTAATGATTTCTGGCAAAAATAAAGAACACAGAAAATACACCAATTATTTGGGAATTTTATTTAGTTTTATGTTTGTTATTATAAATGCATTCACACATGAGATACTTTTTCATGAGATGTTATTGACATATGACTAGAGGTTTATGGCCCCTGAAGGTCCCTGGTCTGCAGTCCATAACAATGAGCTTCCATCTTTAATGTGTTGCAAAACAGAGCATATAAAATATATCTGTATAGAGTAACTATCTGATGATAAAGTAAAGCAGAGTAAAAATCTAATGTATTATAGTACAATAATATTTATGAGATCTTAAAAGGGACATATCATGCAAAACATTTGTAGCTCTTAAACACAATTTTGTGTATTGGGAGTCTCTGAAAATCTAGAAAATTTGAATTTAGTCACTCCAGATCCTGCAATGATGTATTTAGATGTTTTTTGGGTCATATTTAGTCAGTCTGTTCAGATTTTTCCATTCTCTATTACGTTTCCTTCTAAAGATGGTCATGGAGTTCCGGCTAACCAATCCAGCAAATACGCCATTTTGTTTCTCGCAGTATTCTTGTAGTTCAAACTGAAGGATGCCGAAGCAGCAAGCGGAAAAATCTAAATGTTCTGTTGTCGGGTGTATTAACCCACACCAGTTATTACACTGTCCCCTAGGATCAGAGCCTCTTCGGAGTGCCTGGTTAAATTTTATTTTTCATGAAAACGTGCCGACATCAGTGGGGAAAGTCCTCTTCGTTTGCACAAAGCACTTCAGGGAGGAGTGTTTCAGCAACCTCGGCCAATATGAAGGAGGATTAGCCGAAAGACTCCGTCTGTCTGAGGGGAAGCGATGGACAGAGCAAAGAGGTTAGCTGCAGATAACAGTAAAATCACAGCAAGCTCGATTGTTGAGGTGTTGATATAAATTACTGGGTGTTGTTTTGATAGGTCCCGTGCCGCCTGCTAATGTTAGCGCTGTGCGCTCGCTTTTAGCTCGTTAAGGACATCACCTTATTGTGTGTTTTGAATAAAAACATAAAGCAAACTGTTTTACAATCCTTTTGGTTGCCCTTTTTGCCTTGGGAAACACATGATCCAAATGCATTCAGTGATGTTCTTGATATTAGCGTTAGCTGACTCCTTA
Source organism: Girardinichthys multiradiatus (assembly GCF_021462225.1). Classification (NCBI taxonomy): domain Eukaryota; kingdom Metazoa; phylum Chordata; class Actinopteri; order Cyprinodontiformes; family Goodeidae; genus Girardinichthys; species Girardinichthys multiradiatus. The sequence goes on along the minus strand of NC_061804.1, from coordinate 10,901,177 downwards.
ACTATGTTGGGGTCTGTTTAAAAGTTGTGTTCATTCAATTTGTGGTAGCATTAAAATTTTAAAAGGTATCTTACATGTAGTTTGTATAAAAATATTGTCAGTTAGTAATGGGATTACAAATTACGGGGTGGAGTGCCGGGTTTCCACAGCCTGGAGGGGGGCGGGGTGTAAACTGCCTCATTTGCATTTAAAGAGACCACAGCAAAACGAGACGGTCAAAAAGGAAGCTTAAAAAAACACCTGAGGAGCTACAATACCAACAAATTCAAACCAAAGCATTCGAGTTCCACTTTATACACAGAACATCTGAATGATTTAAATAGGAAAAGGAAGGAGTTAAAACCATGATATGTCCCCTTTAAAGACAGGCGGATTTACTTGCATAGGACCATTCAAGTACAATGGTAAATGTCTTGCACTGGCATAGCATTTTATTTAGTCTGACGACCACCATGCGAATTTTCACTAGAATCTGTCATCCACACAGTCACACACTGTGACTGTGTATCTTGCCCAAGGACACAATGATTGAGACAGACAGAGTGGGGGGTTTGAACTGACAACCCACCAGTTACAGGATGAACCCCTACCACGTGAGCCACAGTTGTCCCTTCGTGACCTCTGTGACCTATGATGGACTGGAGACTTTTCCAGGATGTGCCTTGCCCCCACCCGATGACAGCTGGAGTTAGGCACCAGACCCCCCAGTGACCCTGCAAGCAGAATCAGGTAAGGATGGATTGGTGGATTCAATGGGAAAAAGAATTACATTAAATAAATAAAAAATAATGTAACCGAATAATAATAAATATTAAAATAGACATTTCAAACACATGAATAAGCAAGAAATGTTCAAAACAGGAGCCAAACAAGCAAGAAGCCAGTGCAGCAATTTAATGACTAGAGTAAAACGATCCTTTTTCCTGGTGTTGATCAAGACTTTTTTTTTTTTACAGAAACTAGTGAAGACACCATTATAATAATAATATAACTTACTAATAATTAATGTATGCAGAATTTTACTATTTCCTGTTCTTACAGAAAACCTTTTTTTGGCAATGTTCTAAAGGTGAAGGTAGGCTGAGTTTGAAAAAGATTTTAGGTGGATTTTACAGCTAGGTTTCTGACTGGCTCCTTAGTTTTTGTCTCATTGACTCTATTTTAATACTAACCTCTAACCTTAAATTATTTATGGACACAAACCAAGACTTCTGTCTCATCTTCATTAGGTTGGGAACATTCTGACCCATCCATTTATTATTATTATTATCGAGATTGTAAGGGACTTTTGTCTTGTGGTGGCTCAGAAATATAAAGTTGTAAGAGATGTTGTAGTATTCCATAATCTGAGCTGGAGGAAATACTGTTTATAGATACTGAAAAAGTGTTCCGAGAACAGAGTCCTGCTGAACCCCACATGTGATCTCTGTTCTCTCAAATGTATAATTGCCAAATGACACAAAGTAGACTGAATCTGCTAATAAGGTCTGAACCAATCTGGTACAGTACAAGACATTCCCAATCCTTTTTCCAGTCTGTCAATCAGTATGTAATGATCAACTGTGATATACTAAAAGAGAAGTTTCAGATGCATCACTGTTAAGATGTATGTCATTCAGAGCGTTCACCAGTACAGGCTTAAGGCTGTGTTGTAGTTAAAAACCTGCCTGGACTACACTAAAGAGAATGATTTTTTAATAAAATGCTACAAATATATTGCTAAGCTGCTGGTTAAGTTTTCTGCCCCGAATTTGTTACTGAAACATCAAGTTAAGGGTTTGATCACTGCAGTTTGCAGGGCCTGGGGAAAATACTGTCAAGTATGATCTGTAATATTTCAGTTGCAACATAGCTAAAAAAAATATATTTTTTAAATATGTTGGCTTCAGTGTAAATAATGACAATCTTCTATGTGAATAACTATCGAAACAATTGTTGTCCGTTTTTAGGATAATAATGTTTTAGGGTAACAGATTTCTACTCAGTCCTGTTAAAAATAGCCATCAGCTATAATCTCGAAAATAAAGTAATCTGCTTGCATCCAAAATAAGGACAGCCAGGTGATGACCTGGCTGCTTTTCATGACCCAAACAACTTATTAGAACATGGCTGGATGGAGGCAAACCAACTCTTTCAGTGTGAAGGCAAATATGATCCAGTTGCTGTTTTTCTTTTCACCAATATTTTCATGTTCTAGAGATGGTCTCTTGCACCATCAAAACGCTTCCTATGTCCACACAAATGTATGCCCACAAGAGATGAAGACTTGGGACTGATCAAGAATTGGTGTCAGATCCAGGAAGGTTTTCTAAGACCACAGATCTAGATGACAGGGTCATGTGTTGCTGGAGACCATATTTCGACTGATTTTACTAATTGACATTGAAGCAGTCAGTCAAAAAATTGACACCTAAATAAAATGTGATGATTAATATTAATATATAATTTAATACTTTAATATTTTATTAATAAATAATTCAGTCTGTTAAGGGATGTCCTGTGAATACCAGCCCAATAAGGCAGTGGTATTAGGACAAAACAGAAAGGAATTAGCCAAGCTCTGCCATTACTGAATAGCAAAACTCTGCACACACACAAATGACTCAGAATCAGAATCAGCTTTATTGCTTAACCCTAAAATAATATTTTAACCCGCTATATCTGTCCACGTCAAGCAAGTGTGTCACATACAACAATCAAGGAATTTGACGCCGGTACACTTTGATCTCTGGGTTTTTTTGGTTGTTTTTTTTTGTTTTGTTTTGCGTTATAAGATATATTCTGCATATATCTTTATGTCCTTAAATACACTGCTCAAAAATTGAAGGGAACACTTAAACAACACAATATAACTCCAAGTAAATCAAACTTTTGTGAAATCAAACTGTCCACTTAGGAAGCAACACTGATTGACAATCAATTTCACAGCGGTTGTGCAAATGGAATAGACAACAGGGGGAAATCTTTGGCGATTAGCAAGACACTCAATAAAGGAGTGGTTCTGCAGGTGGGGACCACAGACCACTTCTCAGTACCTATGCTTTCTGGGTGATGTTTTGGTCACTTTTGAATGTTGGTGGTGCTTTCACACTCATGGTAGCATGTCTCATGTCTCGGACTCTATAACCCACACAAGTGGCTCAGGTAGTGCAGCTCATCCAGGATGGCACATCAATGCGAGCTGTGGCAAGAAGGTTTGCTGTGTCTGTCAGCGTAGTTTCCAGAGCCTGGAGGCACTACCAGGAGACAGGCCAGTACACCAGGAGACGTGGAGGGAGCCGTAGGAGGTGTAGAATATAAACTATCTATGTGTGTAACTGGAATGTGCAGATAGAGGACATGGAGTAGAGGATAGAGAGTGCAAGGTCATAAATTAGTGAAGGACAGGGAGGGCCGGAGACAAGACAAGATGAGCTTGCTGGAAGAAATAACAAGAAACACTCCTTATTTGGACATAAGGAACTGTTATGCTATACATGAGTGACATGATATATGTAATGTGAACACACCCTGGAGACTTAATAAAAACGAGCTGGAAGCGGAGAGAAACCAGAGTTGGGCTCGCAGGTGTTTGGCTGTGGCATATCTCTCTCTCTGCGCAGAGGCGAACTTAAGTTGATTGTATTTTGTGTTTATTTCACTCTTTTGAAACCTGTGCCCAAATCAACGGACCCGGGGAAGCAGTGACGGCTTCGACAACTTGGAGGCTCGTCCGGGATTTGGGAGAACAGGTGAAAATTGGGATCACTGACAAGGACCAACAGACACCGGACACAGGCTAGCCAAAACTACAGAAGGTAAGCAGAACCTGTTTTATCAAACTCTGCTTTTGGATTTGCGATAGGCTAAATTAACATTGTGTCCGATGTCTTAGTAAGTCTGAGTCTGCTAAAACGTAAGAAAAAGAATGTCATAAAGGTTGACTAGGATTTAAACTGCTGAATAGGATGTTGTTTTAAGAGAATTACAAGACATAGTGGTGGTGTTGTGTGACTGAAATTGGTGGACAGACACTGAATCCCAATTAGCTAGTTTCCACTGACACACCAGTAAATTTACTGGGTAGAGACATGTTGATAAAGATGGGAGCAACCATTTTATGCGGGAGTGATGGACTGCAAGTTCACCTGCCCAATGGCACCCAGTTATTTTGTGGTATAACACTTCTTTTTCACATGGACAATACCTCCTCCAGCCACTGCAGGACTCAATGGCTGACATATACTGGGTTTTGCTGCAACCTGAAACCACCGCGCACAGAGGATTTCTCTCAGCTTTCCATCGTTGGAAATCCTGGGTCTCTACTCTGGCGCCCTATGTACCTCCTCCTGACCCCCCGCATGTTACCTTGTTTTATGATAGAAATAATTGTGAATGTTACCAGGAAAGCTTTGCTGACGAGTTAGAGGGTACACACTGGGACATTGTCACCACAGACATTTATGTAGCACCAGAAGGAGTGGTGGCCAAGGTTCACTTGGCTGAAGAACAGGAAGTGTGGTTTAGGATGTGGTCTGATGGCGTGCCTCATGTCTCTTTGGCTCTGCACCCAGGTCATGAAGCACGTGAACTTGGAGGTGTGTTAAAACGCTCCCTGAACCTACAGGATTGGCAGCCTTTGGCAACCCCCGACCTTTTTTACTCGCCTTCAGGGAACACTTATCGCATATTCAACCACTCCACAGATGTGGGCACACTGGAGCATATTCAGTTAGACAGACACCATGGTAGGGAAAAAACAGACCATCCGCTGGCAGCTGCTATTGTGGAAAAAATGCCTTCCACCCTCTGGGCAGAGGGGCCCACAGATGTAAGCCTGATTCAATGTTCCCCCATTACCTTTCAGTTGACCACCGACCAACCAATATGGAAGCCCCAATACCCTCACAAACCAGCAGCAGAACTAGGCATTAAAGATACAGTGGAAGGCCTCTGGATGCACATTCCTCTTCATGGAACACACCCATTCTGCCAGTGGAGAAAAAAGGGACGGGTAAATGGCGCATGGCACATGATTTACGGGCCATAAATGCAGCTTTGGCCACCCCTACCGTTCCTGTGCCCAATCCCTATGTTGCTCTGACAAATCTTAACCCTGACCATTGCTGGTTTACCTGCATTGACCTGGCCAACGCATTATTTTGCCTTCCTATAGCTGAGGAATGCAGGGACATTTTCGCATTTACCTATAAATTCCATAGGTATAGATACACTCGTTTGCTGCAGGGATTCGTACTTTCTCCAGGAATCTTCAATCAGGTTCTGAAAGACTCTCTCCAAGTTTGCCTATTACCACCAAACACTACTCTGATTCAGTACGTGGATGACATTCTCCTCGCAACACCCACTGTGGCTGAATGCCTTGAGGTAACAGCAATTGTCCTGTCGCATTTGGCTAAAAAAGGCTACAAGGTTAGCAAAGCCAAACTTCAAATCTGCAGATGCCAGGTTGACTTTCTGGGCAGAGCTGTTTCCCAACCTGGCACGGGGATGTCCCCAGCTCACCAATCTGTAGTTTTGTCCCACCCAAAACCACTCCTGGTTAAGGACATGTTGTCTTTCCTAGGACTCACAGGGTATAGCAGATCTTTTGTGACCGGCTACACCAACCTCACTGCACCCCTTAGAGATCTTGTCAAAAAACAGGGCATGAGAAACCTCACTGCCCTGCTTGAATGGACCAGAGAAGCTGAAGAAGCGTTCATTAACTTAAAAACCAGCCTCTCACAAGCTGCACATTTGGCACACCCAGATTACATGTTGCCATTTCAGCTGGATGTTTCTGTAACAGCACACATAGCAAATGGTGTGCTGTTCCAGAAAAAAGGGGGGGTTAGGACAGTCCTCATGTACATAAGTGTAATGCTGGACAACATGGAACAAAGACATCATGAGTGCACCCGACACGCAGCAGGGATGGCTAAAATAATCCAAAAAACAGCTCACGTAGTGATGGGACATCCTCTTAATATATTGACATCACATGGTGTGATGGCCTTTGTGAACTCTCAGGCTTTCACACTCTCACCATTGAGACAATAGAGGCTGAGTAAGGTGCTGGAGGCCCCAAATATCACATACACACATGAAGGAATAAACATGGCAGATAGAATAATTACCGGTACACCACATGACTGCGCAGAAAAAGTGGAGTTCAATGAAAATATCAGACCAGATCCACAAAGTACATCCCTAACAGACGCCCGAAACCTGTACACAGATGGGTGCGCAGAGGCAAACTTAAGTTGATTGTATTTTGTGTTCATTTCACTCTTTTGAAACCTGTGCCCAAATCAACGGACCCGGGGAAGCAGAGACGGCTTCGACAGAGAGCAACAACCCAGCAGCAGGACCGCTACCTCCGCCTTTGTGCAAGGAGGAACAGGAGGAGCACTGCCAGAGCCCTGCAAAATGACCTCCAGCAGGCCACAAATGTGCATGTGTCTGCACAAACGGTTAGAAACCGACTCCACGAGGATGGTATGAGGGCCCAACGTCCACAAATGGGGGTTGTGCTCACAGCCCAACACCGTGCAGGACGCTCGGCATTTGCCAGAGAACACCAGGATTGGTAAATTCGCCACTGGCGCCCTGTGTTCTTCACAGATGAAAGCAGGTTCACACTGAGTACATGTGACAAACGTGACAGAGTCTGGAGACACCGTGGAGAGCGATCTGCTGCCTGCAACATCCTTCAGCATGACCGGTTTGGCAGTGGGTCAGTAATGGTGTGGGGTGGCATTTCTTTGGAGGGCGGCGAGTGAGAGAGAAAAAAAAAAGGGAGGGGGGGGGGGGGGTTTGAAGAGATCCACACGTCTATGGGTAAATCAGCAAAACAGTCTGTTTTCTTCCTTGGTGGCCTCCGTGGCGGGAAGGCAGAAAAATAATGACGGACCGTCACTAGTCAACCGGTACAAAAACAAGAAGGGAAAATTGTGTCTCCTTGAAACTCCGTGGTTTTTTGGTTACGTGTCAACTCACATCTTCAATCGGCAAAGTGAAATTTCTGACCTTCTTTTCCAGAAACCTCTCTCATGAATTTTCCGTTGGAAAACGAAGGAGAATAAATGAAATCCACTTGGGACTCTTCTCCAGAAATTGATGCGCTTCAGTTGCTGCTACTGTTTCCAGCATGAAAAGCAGCTTCTTTCAAATGTTCGCCTTCCTATATTGCCTCCTGTGACGTCAGACCTGGGACGGCCCCGTCATATCAGCCGCAGTGGCCGCTGGGTTTTGTAGGACAGACTATCCTGCGGTACAAAATGGCCGATGACGTTGGAAAGGCATAGTGGCGTCCAGCAACGTGCAAATGGACCAATATTCAGGAAACAAGTGGTCCAACACTCAGGACACCATCTGTCTAATCAGGAGCATGCCCAGGTGTTGTAGGGAGGTCATACAGGCACGTGGAGGCCACACTCACAATACTGAGCCTCAATTTGACTTGTTTTAAGGACATTACATCAAAGTTGGATCAGCCTGTAGTGTTTTTTTCCACTTTAATTTTGTGTGTGACTTCAAATCCAGGCCTCCATTGGTTAATAAATTTGATTTCCATTGATGATTGTTGTGTGATTTTTTTGTCAGCACATTCAACTTTGTACAGAACAAAGTATTCAATGAGAATATTTCATTCATTCAGATCTAGGATGTGTTATTTGAGTGATCCCTGTATTTTTTTGAGCAGTGTACATATATACAATACACACATATACAAGGTGGAAATGCGACTTCAGTATGCAGTTGTTTTGTACTCTATTAAATGTTCAACAGAGAAACAGCCTGGGGGAAGAAACTGTCTCTGTGGCGGCTGGTTTTAGTGAACAGTGCTCTGTAGCGACGACCTGAGGATAAAATTCTGAACAGTTTATGTGCAGGGTGTGTGGGGTCTGCAGTTATTTTAGCAGCTCTTTTCCTGACCCTTGACCTGTATAAATCCTGGATGGAGGGAAGATCAGCCCTGATTATTCTCTCTGCAGTCCTGGTTATTCGTTGCAGTCTGCACCTGTCCTGTTTTGTGGATGAACCAAACCACACTGAGATGGATGAAGACAGACAGATTGAATGATGGCAGTGTAGAAGATGACCAGCAGCTCCTGTGGAAGGTTGAACTTCTTGAGTTGCCTCATGAAGTACAGTCTCTGCTGGGCCTTCTTTCGAACAGTGTCTATGTGTGAAGACCATCTCAGGTCCTCAGAGATGGTGGTTCCTAGGAACCTGAAGTGGTCCACAGCTGTTACGGTGTTGTTGAAGATGGTAAGGGGGCTGTATGGGGGTGGTGTTCTCTGAAAGTCCAGCAACATTTCCACAGTATTGAGTGGGTTGAGTTCCAGGTAGTTCTGACAGTGTATCAGCCGATCCACCTCCTGTCTGTATGCAGACTCATCACCGTCCAAGATCAGTCCAATGACAGTGGTGTCATCTGCAAACTTAAGGAGTATAACGGACGAGTCCGCTGAGGTGCAGTCATTTGTGTACAGGGAAAAGAGGAGTGGGGATAGAACACACCCCTGGGGGGCACCAGTACGTATTGATCTGCTGTGGGAGAAGATGCTCCCCAGTCTCACCTGCTGCTGTCGGTCCGTCAGGAAGCTGTTGATCCACTAACAGGCGGAGGCTGGGACGTTGAGCTGGGTAAGGTAAGGTAAGGTAAGGTAAGGTAAGGTAAGGTAAGGTAAGGTAAGGTAAGGTAAGGTAAGGTAAGGTAAGGAAAGGAAAGGAAAGGAAAGGAAAGGAAAGGAAAGGAAAGGAAAGGAAAGGAAAGGAAAGGAAAGGAAAGGAAAGGAAAGGAAAGGAAAGGAAAGGAAAGGAAAGGAAAGGAAAGGAAAGGAAAGGAAAGGAAAGTTTATTTATATAGCGATTTTCAGTAACGAGACACTAAAAGCGCTGCATATACAATTACAATACAATCACAAAGAACACAGAAAAACAAATCAAATGCTAAGAAATCTAAAAATCTATGAATCCTTCTGAGAAATCTAAAAATATCTGGTCAATATTACAATGATACAGATAACATTAATAATCCTTTGGGTTTTACTGGTAAGAGCTGGTTCTAAACCAATCTTTCTAAAGAGGTAATTGTTGGAATAATTGAATATAGATTTATCTTATATATTCTCCTATTCTTTAACTTGACTATTTGATTTTATAACCTTTCATGATGTTTGTGTGAGTAAAGGATGTGATAAGTTTGTCTGCAGGCAAACATCAAAAGTGGAGCTGAGAAGGAAGCAGTCACAGATGAGGAGGTCATAAAGATGAAGGCTGATTGCACTGAACAGAAGACACACAGATCTTAGGATTGGGGGAGACTGTGGAAGTGTGTTTTTAAAAGATAATGGTGTTTATGACCTGTTTACGATGCAGCTGTTTTTCCCATCCTTAGAGAGTAACGTTCTTTATAAGTAGGGACCCCTGAAAGATAATAAAAAGAGAGGAACGGACAGATGGTTTTCAGAGCGGTAGGAGATTTGTAACTGAAGCACATCTCTGTCCGTTCTCCTCGCTGTGAGTGAAATAACTAATTATTTGTCTTTCTCTTCTTTTTGTGATGTTATAAGTATTTTAGGTTGTTTAAACCTGACATTAATTTGGTCCTTTGGAGCCGGATTCCAATTACACCTGAGGTTTCCAGCAGGTTGGTAGATTCCAGTAAGACCGTGCGCACGGCAGGTTTCATCAGACTCACAGACCCTTTCCGGGACTGGATCTCGGCCCGCCCGCTGGGGTCTGACGGCTGACGGACCTCTGAGAGTGTTATGATTTGGGGTTGTTTGGTTTTTGGTTTCTGGTTTTTCTTATGTTTTTCACAGTTAAGGTTTTGACTCGTTCTTTTGTTATTATTCTTCTTAGATTTTGAATCATGCTTCTGTTATTTTCCTGGTCATGCTTTAGTTTTGTCGTCTTGTTCATGTTTTGTTCAAGTTTGGTTTTGTTTGTATATTAGAGTCTCTGTTTTTGCCGCAGCCACGTTTTGTTCTGTCTGTCAATTAAGTTTATTCGGTTCACCTGTCCAAGTTAATCTGTCTCCTTGCTCCACCTGGTTTTCACTCCATATATACACACCTGTTCAGTTAGTCGTCGCGGAAACATTTCTCTCATGCTCATGTCTAGTTTTCATGCTCAAGTCTTGTTTTTTGATCATGCCATGCCTGTCTTGCCTGCCCGTTTGTTTTGTTCCTGCCTCCTGCTGAGTGTAAGTTTTTGTAATTAAACCTTTTTTCACTTACCATCACGCTGCCTGCTTGTCTGCATACTGGGGTCCAATATCAAGTAAACTGTGACAGAGAGAGAGGAGAGGACAAAGTGGTGAGTTGAATTTGGATTAAAAAAGTGTGACGAATGACTGGGGGTCATTGCGTGAAATAAAACCCTGTGAATCCTAGGCCCTAACAGGTAAAAGTAGGACGGCGGAGTCCTGTTTAAGTATTAAGAAGTAATACTGAAAATTCCATGTTTACAGGACGGCGGAGTCCGCGTTTAAGTATTTAAACAAAAATACTAAGAAAATTCCGCATTTAAAATGTGTGCCTGTGAGAAATGAATGGAGGATTTAAACCACTAGGTTTTGCCTCATACCAAAGCAGTAGGATGGAAAGTGACTAACTTTTGTGGATGCAAAGGCAAGAATTCTCCACTCGAAAGAGTTGAAGTGAGAATTACTAGATAAGGAGATTTTCCTGTCACCCTACTGAGCAGAATAATCCAGCATTTAGAATACCCTAGGTATTTATATGCTGGACCAAATTTAAATAAAAAAAAATGGGAAAAGGGGCGAATAAAATTAAACTAAAAAACGAATTACAATGCAAAGATTGGAAGTTCATAGAAGCACAAGATCCGAGTAAATTAAAAATATTTAGAAAAATGGATAACCACATATAATTATGATGGTCGATTAAACTCTCAAAAATTTGTCAATCTACAGGATGCAATAATTAAAAGAACAAAACGTGACCCAAAAAAAATGGAAAAAGAAGGTTATGAGGATGTAGATTATTGGTTAAAAGTAACTAAAAAGAGAGACATGTGATGCAGGAGATAAGAATGGACATATTTGTGGAAAGCAGAAAAGGTCAGAGGGCTAAGAAATAATTTTTGATGGACTTGCAAAGTAGAACAGAAGGACAAAAGAAAGGGAGTAAAAAGAGTAGGTGGAAAGTTTTGTTTTGTACCAAAGATCTGATGAGGTTTGACAGGATTGGATGGGCAAAATGAGTCCCTTTGGTGAATAAATCCATCCCCACCATGGCTGTACCTCATGTATGTTTTATTTATGTTTATTTTTTATTATTGTTTTGAGACGCTGAAGGCTGTTGATACAGTTTGTCACAGAGGTTCATGGCATGACATGTTTTTTTTTTCTGTGTAACCTTAGAAAAGATTTTACTCTTTTTAACAGCAGAACAAACAGAGTGAGGGGATTAATCAATAGGCTTACAGTTAGATACAGACGCAGAGCTGACTATGCAGAAATAGCCAGAGTGAAACAAAAAGAGGAAGAACCTTTTGAAGAATATAGGATTAGACTGACAAAAGTATTTAAAATACATAGTGGTCTACAAGATGATGAAGACGAGCAAGGAGCTTATCGACAGCAGTTAAAAAATGCACTACATGCTGGTTCCAGGGATGCAATTAATACCTGGGTAAGGAGACATTTTATAGGGTTCCCCACAGCAAATCTAGAAGACTATGTTAATCATGCCCTCCATGCAGAAAAAGTAATGAAGGATAAAAAACAAAAAAAGATAGTCAACACCTTTTTTCAGCAAGAAGAAGAAGAAGAACAGATTTATTATCAAAACAACAGAGGAAGAGGAGGGTTTAGAGACAGAGGACAAAACCGCAGGTGTCTGAGAGGAGGAGTGAGCAGAAGAAATTACAGACAATACACCTCAGGGTGTTGGTGTTGTGGGAGAGAAGGACATCTGGCCAGAGACTGTCCTGAGAGGAGAAATAATGATTCAGCATGACTAGGACAGAAAACAAGTGAAATTGTTCCTAGTACCACAGACACTGATAAAAACAAAAAAACAGAAACACAGGGGCAGGATGTCCTCCTAAATTTCTAGGACCTTCTCTCCCTAGATAGTATAAAACCTGAAGTTACCTTACTGTTGAATGGAAAATCAATTACTTTTCTTTGTGATACCAGAGCATGCAGGACCACCTGTAGAGAAACAATCCCAAATTCCAGACTTAGTGATCAGCAAATAACAGTAAGGTCAGCTAGTGGGAAATTGACACAAGTCTGTGAGTCTGAACCAGTTTGGATAAGAGATCCCAATGGACAGTCATGCCAGCTATCTATTCTAATGTTCCCTGAGTGTCCGGTGAATCTATTGGGACGATATGGATTACTACATCTGGGGTTAGCATTAATTCCGACCTCAGAAGGACATATTGTAGTAAAGAGAAAAGCAGAACTCAGCCAAGGAGATTATTTCGTGTTAAAAGGAGTGGGACCACCTTATTACCACTATTCACTGAATGCTCCAAAAAGCCACCCCTAGACATAGGGACAGCTTTATTAACAGAAGGAAGAAATGTCATTACTCGACTACAAGATCAGATGACACTATCACGTTCTTGGTTTGGATCGGACCAAAGTGCAGATAAGAGCTTGGCAGCCATATGATGAGAGGAAGACTTTTCTTTAATTAAAGATCTCCAAAACGTAACATAATCCAACAAATGGTAAAATGGACTGAACTTATATAACGCTTTTTCAGTCATACAGACCACTCAAAACGCTTTATACTAGAACCACATTCACCCAATCGCACTCACTAACACATTCATACACTGATACACAGATCAGTAGGCAACTTGAGGTTAAGTGCCTTGCCCAGGGGCACATTGACCTATGGCAGGAGGAAGCTGGAATTGAACCCACAACCTTCTGATTGCAAGACAACTACTCTTCCTACTGAGCCACAGTCGCCTCAACAAGTACAAACAGAAGTCGAGCCAAAAACTTACATGTGTACATAGTTCTGTAACGTAGCAAAACTGAGCATAAACAAGGGTAGTGAACGAGGAATAGTGATGGAGGAACCAGCGGGGAACAAAGAACACAGACCAACCAATATACAGGGAGAAAACAAAGGCAGGTGATCACAGGAACTAAGAAGAGGTGTGGCAAGGAGACATGGAGACATAAGGGACAGGTGGAACTAATTAACAATAAAGGAAACCATAGACCTAAGAACAGTTAATACAAAAACAAAAACCAAGTCCAAGGATGTCATACTATGACATAACCCCCCCCCCTCAAGGTCGGATCCCAGACGACCCCGAGTTCAGTTGGGCGACCAGGAGGTCGTCCCCAACAATTCAATTCAATTCAATTCAGTTTTATTTATATAGCGTGTGATGGAAATTCTTGCAGTAAGCATTCCACAGTGTATGACCTTTGGGTTACCTCACTCCTGTGAACATCTGTGTTATTGGAGAAAGCTGTAAAAGTCATTATCAGAAGTTTAATGGTTAAGGCCATTTTTCAGGGTGATGCCTTTGGAAGAGTAGATGGTTGTTCCTAGGTAACCTTGTCACCTTTGAACCCGAGAAGGGTCTAGGGTCGTAAAACACAGACTCTTTGCAGTTGAGATAACACTGTCTTGTTCTGGTATAAATACTGTGTGTAAATAGCGTTCGGGGCTCTGTTCAACTGACTTGCTTGGTGACAGAGTCATTCAAACGCTGAATGCCTTTGAATAAAACTTATTAAGACAAAGACCGGATTTTCTCTTGTTATGAGTCAACTTCTACCCACTTTGATAAGAAAATTCCACAACAAGCGCCAATTCACAACACATGTTGTCTCAAGGCACTTCACAACAGTCAGGTACATACATTCCAATTAATCCTAACAATTGAACAGTGCAGTCGGAGTTAGCTTTTTATTCAAATTGGATAAAAAGTTTTTCTATCTGAAGAAACCCAGCAGATTGCATCCAGTCAGTGACTTGCAGCATTCCCTCCTCCCAGATGAGCATGTAGAGACAGTGGACAGTCACTGGCGTTGACATTGCAGCAATCCCTCATACTGAGCATGCATGTAGCGACAGCGGAGAGGAAAAACTCCCTTTTAACAGGAAGAAACCTCCAGCAGAACCAGGCTCAGTGTGAGCGGCCATCTGCCACGACTGACTGGGGGTTTGAGAGAACAGAGTAGAGACACAAAAAGAACACAGAAGCACTGATCCAGAAGTACTTTCTATGGGAAGGAAAAGTAAATGTTAATGGATGTAGCTCCTTTAGTCGTTTCACCTAGAAAGAAAGAACAGGTAAACTCTGAGCCAGTTTTCAAGGTTAGAGTCTGAAAGAGAGCACATATAATTAGTTACAGTAAAAGCTCAGTCAATTTCCATGTCTAGGAGAGAGAAAGGGTTAAACACTAAAAGACAGGGCTATGTGGATTATCGGTAGATGGTGAGCATTAAGTTGTTGCCAGCTGAAGCTCGGACGATTCCCCTGTCCAGAAAGGTGTCACAGGCAGACAGACACAGAGCCAGGCCAGGTGTAGCTTCTAGGATGAGAAAAGAGAGAACAAGGTTAAAAGCTGAAATAACAGCAAACAATGCAAAATTGGAGAGTAGTGTGAGAATGTAGCGAAGAGGGTGAAAGTGGTCGTTATGTCCTCCAGCAGCCTAAGCCTATAGCAGCATAACTACACAGATAGTTTCAGTTCAGATTATTTAGTTGAACGGCGCTTATTTACAACAATGGCACCTCACAAAGGGTCCCACTGATGGTCATTGTTATACTAAAAACCACAATGATTGGGATACCTCCCTCTGTCAGACTGATTATGACCATTGGAAAAGAGAAGGGGTCATACATGTAGCAGAAATGGAGGGTGTGTTTGCACCTCAACCATAACTGAGCCGGTTTAGGCTAAACCTGACTCCCCCTTACTCCAACCAACAGGGAGGGAAGAAGACGGAGGTAAAAAGAAGGAAGATAGCTCAGGATAAACTAAGCCACTCTAACTATAAGCTTTATCAAAAAGGAAAGTTTTAAGCTTAGCCTTAAAAGTAGACAGGGTGTCTGCCTCACGGACTAAAGCTGGGAGCTGGTTCCACAGGAGGGGAGCCTGATAACTAAAGGATCTGCCTCCCATTCTACTTTTAGAGACTCTAGGAACCACCAGTAAACCTGCAGTCTGAGAACGAAGTGCTCTGTTAGGAACATATGGAACAATCAGATCTCCGATGTATGATGAACAGGCACAGAATTCAAGCGGGCGACCAGGAGGTCGTCCCCAGCAGGCACAGAGTTCAAACGGGCGACCAGGAGGTCGTCCCCAGCAGGCACAGAGTTCAGGCGGGCGACCAGGAGGTCGTCCCCAGCAGGCACAGAGTTCAGGAGGGTGACCAGGAGGTCGTCCCCAGCAGGCACAGAGTTCAGGCGGGCGACCGGACCTGCACCACAGAGTCCTGAGCGGTCGGCGGTGTAGCCGTGGAGACCTGCGGTGAAGTAACCAGCGAAGAGGCCGACAATCCGGAGGTCTGCGGCAATGTAGCCAGCGAAGAGGCCGACGATCCGGAAGTCTGCGGCGATGTAGCCAGCGAAGAGGCCAGCGATCCGCAGGTCTGCGGCGATGTAGCCAGTGAAGAGGCCGACGATACGGAGGTCTGTGGCGATGTAGCCAGCGAAGAGGCCGACGATCCGGTGACAGAGATGCAGGCGTCTAGGAGGCCCGCAAAGCGAGGAGTCAGGCGGTCTGCGACGTGGAAGCAGGTGCCTCGGAGGTCTGCAGCAAAGCCAGAACCGCAGTGAAGACTTGGGTCCAGGCAGGGCCTGCAGAGGCCTGGGCCTGGCGTCAGTCTGGCCAGGAGCACAGTAGGTCAGCTCGGGAGCACAGTCAATGGGTCCTGGAGCCAAGATCTGTGGCGGTCCGTCCTCAGACCCCTCAGGAAACTCAGGAACTAGGATGAGAGGCGGCTCTCCATTGAACCCCTCTCTGGACTCTGGGTCCTGTAGCTTGGCAGCAGGCTGTGAGTCCAGAGGCCTGGCAGCAGGCTGTTAGTCCGGAGGCCTGGCAGCAGGCTGTGGCTCATAATCCTTGGAGCTCTGTGCTGCTCTAATGGCCACAAGAAGAGGGTCGAAAGGACCTCCAGCAGAAAGAGGAGTTGGAGCGTCAAGCCATCCCTCCGCAATGAATTCGGCCTGTAGAACAGAGTGCACCAGATTCAGATCCTCTGGATGATCCATTAGATGAAGCACAAAATCACAGCAACGTCCCTTCATGAAATCCTCTTTCATTTTCTCCAGCCTGGCTTGAACCCAATTCAGGGCTGAGGGCTGCACCGGCGACTGGTGACCTGCAGAGGGCGGTGGGTGACCACTCCGGGGAAAGCAGCTGTGAGGAGGCCATGGTGGATGGATCCTCCGCAGAAGGGTTGGAGGTGCCCATCCGAACCTCCCCAATGGCGACTGTTCCGCGGCGACGATGTTGTCCAGGGCGGGAGCCAAACCCAGCGGGGAATTCGGCCGCAGCAAGTGCCGCTGCAGACGAGTATGGCTCCGCAGGAGCCGCTGCTGACGTGGATGGCTCCAGCAAAGCAGCTGTGGGCAGGTTGAACTCGGCCGGAGCTGCTGTAGCTGGGGTGGAGCGCTTGTGGCGATGGCGACGTCGCCTGGAGGAGGAACAAGCTCGAGAGGTATGATTCCGATCCAGTAATACATCCATGGGGACCTGGTCAGATACACCGAAACACTCCATCTCCTCCAGCAACAAAGGTGAGGGTAAAATCTCAACCCCCTCTCCATACATAGCTTGTAGCGTCTCCTCTTGCTGCTTTATCCACATCTTAAGTTCTTTAGCTCTGTTTGCTTGGTCCTGTTTATGGCTGGTTCCTAATATCACGTTCTTGGTTTGGATCGGATCAAAGTGCAAATAAGAGCTTGGCAGCCGTATGATGAGAGGAAGTCTTTTCTTTAATTAAAGGTCTCCAAAATGTAACATAATCCAACAAGTACAAACATGAGTCGAGCCAAAAACTTACATGTGTTACATCTGTAACGTAGCAAAACTGAGCATAAACAAGGGTAGTGAACGAGGAATAGTGACGGAGGAACCAGCGGGGAACAAAGAACACAGACCAACCAATTTACAGGGAGAAAACAAAGGCAGGTGATCACAGGAACTAAGAACAGGTGTGGCAAGGAGACATGGAGACATAAGGGACAAGTGGAACTAATTAACAATAAAGGAAACCATAGACCTAAGAACAGTTAATACAAAAACACAAACCAAGTCCAAGGATGTCATACCATGACAGACACCAGATGATCTACATATTACCATGTGGTATAAAAATACTCCTTGACCAGATAAAACTTATGAAGAAGCATTAACTAAAGTAACCCCTACCAAAGTCATGGTAACTTATGTTTATACAGATGGGAACAGTACGTCAGTTGCTGAAGTAGTGTTAGCGGAAGACACTAAGAAGCTCTGCAAAATGTGGACACCTCCACACATATCTTTATTCAAGGATAAAGAACTCAAGTGGCAGGACATGGGAAGAATAGTGCAGAGGGGAAAAGATGCCACAGACTGGTTTGCAACAACAATGAATACAGAAACTAGTGCATCCACAGGATTAACTAGGAAGCCATTATTATTCTGGATAGTGACAGTACAGTAAGGGATACATTTGCATACAAAGCAACAATGAGAAATATTCCTTACTGAACAGGAGGAACAGTTCTTGAATGAAGTCCCTGATAAGTTATGGTCAAAAGACCCTACTGATGTGGGCTTAGTAAAAGGAGCAGTACCTGTCCAAATCAGGGCAAAAACAGAATACAGGCCCAGTGTAAAACAATACCCTTTGAAACATGATGCACGTGAAGGAATAAAACCAGCAATAAAGGATTTAATAACTGCAGGGGTGATAATAAAATGTGAGGACTCACCATGTAACACCCCCATTTTTCCAGTTAAAAAACAAGCTCCATCAACAGGATGGCGCATGGTACAAGACTTACAGGCAGTTAATAATGCAGTTGTTCAGAGAGCACCGTGTGTTCCTGATCCTTATACATTATTAAATTCCCTAAGACCAGATGCTAGAATATTTACTGTAGTTGATGTAAGCAATGCATTTTTCTCTGTACCTATAGATAAAAATAGTCAGTTCTGGTTTGCATTCACCTTTGAGGGACAAAGATATACTTATACCAGACTACCTCAAGGCTACTGTGAAAGTCCAACTATATACTCTCAGGTAATGAGTGCAAGTATGGCCACGTTTGACCCTCCAGGAGGTAGTCAGGTTTTACTATATGTTGATGATGTGCTATTAGCCTCTCCTGATGAGGAGACCTGTAAAAATGACACAATAACATTATTAAAACATTTAGCAGAAGAGGGACACAAAGTCAGTAAAAAGAGACTTCAGTTGTGTAAAAATGAGGTTAAATACCTAGGCCACAATCTTAGCGCAGGGGGACGCACAATTGTAGAAGAAAGAAAGACTGCAATATTACAAGCTCAAAAACCAGTAACAAAAAAGCAAATGATGTCCTTCCTTGGACTAACTAATTATTGTAGAAACTGGGTGCCGGACGGTTTGCCAGAATCGCTTCGAGGCCAACCGGTAGTCCTTCTCCATGGCCTCACCGAACTCCTCCCAAGGCCCGAGTTTTTGCCTCTGTAGAAACTGGGTGCCAAATTATGCAGAAATAGTAGCTCCATTAAACAAATTAATGTATGAGGAAGAGCTGAAAATGACGTCTGAACTGAAATGAAGTGTAGCCAGTACTGTTTTAGCATTACCAGATTATAGTAAACCGTTTGTTCAGATGGTATATTGCAAGGGACATTTTATGACTTCAGTTCTGGTTCAACAACATGGAGATAAAATGAAACCAATAGCCTATTTCTCTTCAAAACTAGACAGTGTTGCGTGTGCGCAACCATATTGTGTGAGAGCTGTAATTGCAGCCTCTATGGCAGTTGAAGTCAGTGCTACAATAGTGTTATTTCACCCTTTAACCTTAAGAGTTCCCCATGCAGTTTCAGCATTATTACTGCAAACAAATATGACCTTTGACCTTGACCTGCATGTCAACCTTACTGTGACAACCACACTTAACTATATGGCCCAAAGTTCATGGCCATAGGTGAGGGTAGGAACGTAGACCGACCGGTAAATTGAGAGCTTTGCTTTTCGGCTCAGCTCTCTCTTCACCACAATGGACCGGCACAGTGCCCCCATTACTGTGGCAGCCGCACCGATACGTTTGTCGATCTCCCGCTCCATTCTTCCCTCACTCGTGAACATACCCCGAGATACTTAAACTCCTCCACTTGAGGCAGAAACTCCCCTCCAACCTGAAGAGGACAAGCCACCCTTTTCCGGTCGAGTACCATGGCCTCGGGCTTGGAGGAGCTGATTCTCATCCCAGCCGCTTCACACTCAGCTGCGAACCACCACAGCGCATGCTGTAGGTCTTGGCTAGAGGGGGCCAGCAGGACCACGTCATCTGCAAATAGAAGAGACAAAATCCTCTGGTCCCCAAACCAGACCCCCTTCGGCCCTTGGCTGCATCTAGAAATCCTGACCATAAAAGTTATGAACAGGACCGGTGACAAAACGCAGCCCTGCCGGAGTCCAACATGCATTGGGAACAGGTCCGACTTAGTGCTGGCAATGCGAACCAAACTCCTGGTCCGCTCGTACAGGGACCGGATGGCCCCTAATAAAGGGCCCCCGATTCCATACTCCTGGAACACCCCACACAGGGCATCATGAGGGACACAGTCGAATGCCTTCTCCAGGTCCACAAAACACATGTGAACCGGTTTGGCAAACTCCCATGAACCCTCAAGCACCCTGTAGAGGGTATAGAGCTGGTCCAGTGTTCCATGGCCGGGACGAAAACCACACTGCTCCTCCTGAAGCCGAGGTTCGACTATCGGCCGGACTCTCCTCTCCAATACCCTGGCGTAGGCCTTACCAGGGAGGCTGAGGAGTGTGATCCCCCTGTAGTTGGAACACACCCTCTGGTCACTCTTCTTATGAAGGGGGACCACCACCCCAGTCTGCCAGTCCAGAGGCACTGTCCCCGACCGCCACGCAATGTTGAAGAGGCGTGTCAACCATGACAGCCCTACAACATCCAGAGACTTGAGGTACTCAGGGCGGATCTCATCAACCCCTGAAGCCTTGCCACCGTGGAGCTTTTTAACCACCTCGGTGACTTCAGCCTGGGTGATGAAAGAGTTCAACCCCGAGTCCCCAGCTTCTGTTTCCACCACGGAATGCATGATGGCAGGATTGAGGAGATCCTCGAAGTACTCCTTCCACCGCCCGATAATGTCCTCAGTCGAGGTCAGCAGTCTCCCACCCCCACTATAAACTTCCCCCTCCTGAGGCGCCGGACGGTTTGCCAGAATCGCTTCGAGGCCAACCGGTAGTCCTTCTCCACGGCCTCACCGAACTCCTCCCAAGGCCCGGGTTTTTGCCTCTGCCACAGCCCGGGCCGCAGCACGCTTGGCCTCACGGTACCCGTCAGCCACCTCAGGAGTCCCACAAGCCAACCACAGCCGATAGGACTCCTTCTTCAGCTTAACAGCATCCCTTACTGCCGGTGTCCACCACCGGGTTCTGGGATTGCCACCGCGACAGGCACCGCAGACCTTACGGCCGCAGCTACGGGCAGCAGCATCGACAATAGATGCGGAGAACATGGTCCACTCGGACTCTATGTCTCCAACATCCCCCGGGATCTGGTCGAAGCTCTCCCGGAGGTGGGAGTTGAATACATCCCTGGCCGAGGGCTCCGCCAGGCGTTCCCAGCAAACCCTCACTATGCGCTTGGGCCTGCCAAGTCTCTAAAGAGATCTCTAAATGGCAAAATGAAGGAGCATTCTGGAGTAGACACCTTGATGTGGGACTCCTGGCTGGATGTGTTTGGGAAGTATAACATTTTAGTATCATCAGTAATAATTTCCTTTGCAGTGTTAGCTGCAATTTTGTGTGGATGTTGTTGTATTTCCTGCCTTCGTTTTCTTCTTAACCGTCTCATCACCACAGCTATTTCTCCTATGCATCAGGATGATGAAGATGATGAGGATGCGACTAACCACTTTTCTGACCTGTACCCAGATTCATCTCTATATGAATCTGTGATTTAAATGTCAGTAAGTACCTCTGAGTATAATTGTCTTTGTACTCATGAAAACAATCTTACAGTTAAAAAATCCAAAAGAAGTGGCTGTTAAGTGATATGAGAATATGAGCAAATATTTCGATAAACAGGGAGGAAATGTTGGAATAATTGAACATAGATTTATCTTATATATTCTCCTATTCTTTAACTTGACTATTTGATTTTTATAACCTTTCATGATGTTTGTGTGAGTAAAGGATGTGATGAGTTTGTCTGCAGGCAACCATCAAAAGTGGAGCTGAGAAGGAAGCAGTCACAGATGAGGAGGTCATAAAGATGAAGGCTGATTGCGCTGAACAGAAGACACACTGATCTTAGGATGGGGGAGCCTGTGGAAGTGTGTTGTTAAAAGATAATGGTGTTTATGTCCTGTTTACGATGCAGCTGTTTTCCCATCCTTAGAGAGCAACGTTCTTTGTAACTAGGGACCCCTGAAAGATAATAAAAAGAGAGCTGCGGACAGATGGTTTTCAGAGCGGTAGGATATTTGTAACTGGAAGCACATCTCTGTCCGTTCTCCTCGCTGCGAGTGAAATAACTAATTCTTTGTCTTTCTCTTCTTTTTGTGATGCTATAAGTATTTTAGGTTGTTTAAACCTGACAGTAATTATATTATTAAGTCCTCTATGTAGGGGAAAGCATCTTGTGCTAAGAAGTCTCATCATTCCACTGAATTCTAAGTAGTGAAACTGAGTCACTGGTACAAAACAGCTTTAATCCACATTTTCATATATATTACTTTTACTGGTGCTGGAGTTGAACTAAGTTATCTAATTAAGAAAGCTGGGTCATTGGTGTAAGAGCAGCTAAAGTCCTAGTTACTAATAATGTTTGGTTTTCGCTGGTAAAATCTATGAAAAGTAATGAAATCACACATTTAGGTAAAGTAAGATAGGAGGGAAAAAAAATCAAATCTCAGACTCTATTCTTAGCTGAATGCAGTCTGAAACAGTACAAAAAAAACCTCAGCAGGGGTAAGCAACACACACATAAGTAAAGATTCAGCAAGGGTACGGTGAAATCTTGAGGGTGCGAATGTAAGTCTGAGTGTGTTTGCAAGAATTAGACTGTCAACACTGATAGAAGCGCCATTGTCCTTGAGAAGAGAGGTGGAAGTTTTATCAATCGGCCGCATAGTCCTATCAGCACACAGCTGGTAGGGGAGTGCTGGGGAAGAGCGTCGTGTTTATATAACATCCAGGAGATATTTTGTCGATAGCCAGTTAGCACAAGTTGCCAAGGCCATATTGGGGCACCAGATTTAGAGAAACAATAAATGTTGTGGTTCAGGCAGTTGTGAATTTCCAACCACCTTAAGAGTTTTACTGGTATGTCTCAATTGCCAATCCAAATAGCCAAATTTCTGGTACTTTCCGCAGATGTCGAGGGTACAACTTCTCCAAGATTATATCCTTTAACCTCTGAGTCCAACCGCTGCCAGGCTGCGATTCTGTTCAAGAATCGTGTCCAGCTTGCGATTCTGCTCTCTTAACATTCCAGTCAGAGTGTTGATCGCTCTACAGACTCCATCTAACATTGCTTTGGAATGCTTTGAACAGCCACCCACGTTTTGCGAATCACTCGATAAGCCAGGTAACCACCAACTCCAAAAAACTGAAATCCTGTTATCAAAGTCCAAATATGTACACATTTTCTATGTCCGCGACCGACTTCGTAGTCAGGCACACAATCTTCCACTGCTGCCAAGAATCCATTGTGTATCCAGAGAAGAACGTCCCACCTGGACAAGAGGGTCTCCTTTACCCTGTCTTCCTGTAGGAAAAAATAAAAAAAAATTGACCAATTACGTTGGGAGTCCAGCTGACCAAATCCATAATTTACAGGTTTGGAGGATATGCAATGCGGGGCTCTGAGAAAAATACAGACAAAAGCAGAAGCAGGGATCAGCAGGGAGGGAGGGAGAGAAAATGCGTGCGTCTTCCACCGAGAGCAAGAGGAAAAAAAAAAAGCTTCTGGTGGAGGATGTCTAGTATGATGGTGTCGAAGGCCGAGCTGAAGTCTACAAACAGGATCCTGGCGTACGTCCCTGGATGGTCGAGGTGTTGCAGGATGAAGTGTAGACATAAGTTAACAGCATCATCTGCTGACCTGTTTGCTCGGTAAGCAAACTGCAGGGGGTCCAGCAGGGGGTCTGTGAAGTCTTTCAGGTGCTTCAACACCAGCCGCTCAAAGTATTTCATGACCACAGACGTCCGGACCACAGGCCTGTAGTCATTTAATTGTAGGATGGTGGGCTTCTTGGCCACTGGGATGATGGTGGATTGTTTCAAGCAGGAGGGGACCTCACACGTCTCCTGTGACTTGTTGAAGATCCGGGTGAAGATCGGGGCGAGTTGATTTGCACAGGCACTTCAGCCATGATGAGGAGACGTTATCAGGTCCTCCAGCTTTCTTTGTTTTCATGCGATGAAAGAGCCTATGTACGTCTTCCTCGGAGATCTTTAGTGCAGGCAGAGGATCTGAAGGTAGGGGGTTGGTTGTTTTATGGGTCGAATTTGTTCCTGAATGGGATGTGGAGAAGTTGGTTTGGGGTATGAACGGCTTCCTGTCATGTCTGCAGTAGAAGCCATTCAGACGGTTGGCCAGGAGACGACTTTGTTCAGGATGGGTAGGGGGGCTTCTATAGGCAGTCAGGTTTCTCAGACCAGTCCATACAGCCGAAGTATCACCAGTAGAAAGGCTGTTCTTCAGCTTCTCACTGTAGCTTCTCTTGGCTGCTTTGATCTCTTTTGTTAGTCTGTTCCTGGCCTGCCTGTACCGCGCCCAATCTCCACTGCTGTGAGCTTCTTCCTTATCCCTGCGCAGGTTCCTGAGATGTGGAGTAAACAATGTTTTTTCATTCCCAAAGGTGCAGAAGGTCTTGGTCTGCACACGCATGTCCTCACAGAAACTGATGTATGATGTCACCACATCAGTTAGTTGGTTTAAGTCAGTGGCTGAAGTTTCAAAAACAGTCCAGTCTGTGCATTGAAAGCAGGCCTGTAGCATCTGCTTTGATTCCTCAGTCCACTTCTTAACAGTGTGAACCTTGGGTTTGGAAGCTCTTAGTTTCTGTCTGTAGGTTGGGATGAGGTGGATTAGAAAATGATCAGAAAAACCCAGAGCAGCCCTGGTAACAGCATGATATGAGTCCTTTAAAGCTGTGTAACAATGATCCAGTGTGTTTTGGTCTCTGGTGGGACACTTAATATGCTGTCTGTATTTGGGGAGTTCATTGGAGAGGTTTGCTCTGTTAAAATCTCCCAGTATTATGATGAAAGAGCCCGTGTATTTTTTCTCCAGGTCTGTAATCAGCTCAGCAAGATGTTTTTCTGCAGCAGAAGTGCAGCCATGCGGTGGAAAATATGAGCCAAATCCTTATAAGCGAGGAAAACTCTGATGAATGAAACGGTTTACAGTTCATGGAAAATGACTCCAGATCAGGACTACATGTTTTCCCCAGGACTTTTATGTCTCTGCACCAACCTTCATTTATATAAAAGCAGATTCCACCTCCTTGCCTCTTCCCCGATAGCTCCGCGCGTCCGGGATGTTTTCACTCAGCCATGTCTCGGTGAAGCAGAGAACCGCTGATCCGCGGAGGTCCATGTTTTTACTGGTGAGAAGAAGCACCTTGTCCATCTTGTTGCTTAGAGAGCCGACATTTGCCAGGTGGATTGAAGGCAGTGGTGTGCGAAGTCCTCTTTGGTGGAGCTTTACCAGTGTGCCAGCACAGTTTCCCCTCCGACGCTTTTGGCGCAGTATCCCATAGAGTGCCGCGGCTCCGCTCGGCAGAAGCTCAGTGAAGCTCGGATCAATGAAAGATGGTGAAAAAATCCCAAGAGAGGACTCTCTGATGTTGAGAAGTTCCTCTCTGCTGAATGAGACCACAGAATTGTGGCCCGAGACCACAGTACAGAATATGCAAAGAAAAAGAGAGCGAAGCTCTGAGGCTGACATCGTCTGCGCCATCTTGATCAGCATAATCAATTCACACAATTTCTTAAAATACAAGAATTTTATTAACAAATATAAGTCAACTCAAAGTCAAACATATTTCAATCAACAAACTATTTACTATACTAGAACAACCCAACTAAACTACCAAGCAGAATGAAAGAATAAAGAAGATCATTACAATATAAACAAGTGAAACACAGAGGGTTAAAAACCATGACCGAAAGAGTGATGCAACATTACCATTCCATGTTATTTATGTTTGAGGACCAAGAATCATCTTGAAGGAAGAATCTGGAAATGAAGTTAAGTTAGTCTTTGAACCAACTTAGGCAATAATCGGTATACCTTCAAACAACCATTCACAATGCAAGATCAGATAAAACATTATTTTAATAAAATAATATTTTAAAGAATAATTTTCTGAATAAAACCAACCTTCTGGATGACTAATTCTTAAAGGTGTTTAGTTAGCTGACTTTATTTAGTAAAATAACATTTAAGGAATATTTAAAGCGACTCGTTCTGCCAGCCTGGCCAAACTACCCGTTACAGCTGTAGCTACGGTGATGCGGTCCCATTGTCCTTCCTTCAGGCCGGGAAAACTGCTCCACTCGGCGTTGTAGAGACAGGGTCTCTGCTGGGAACTCTCTGGAACACAGTTTGCTTCTGTAGACCTTCTGTAACCCGTTTATGTTCCTGGCTGAGATGGAAGTAGGTTACTGTGATTTATTTTGAAAATTCCAAAAAAGATCAAACTGGCCTCTAAATGTTGTAATCCATGGCTGGACCTAACAAAAATATACATAGTTTTCTTATAAATCGTTCATAAACAAATGGTTGCAATATATCAATGTGTATTTTGTTTTAGATTTGTTGAATTTCCAAACATTTGAACGTATGGGCAGAGCTTGTAACAGAAGACTGCTGTGCCTTGATCCGCAGGTGTTTCTGATTTTTGGTTCTCACTATTTTTTGTATTTGCATTATTTTGGGTTCTTTATTATTACCATTAAGGTCTTTCCATATATGTTCATTGCTTGTGTTAAGTTTTGTATTTATCTGCTCTTTGTATATTTGGTTCTTTAAAGACTCTCTAATGTTAGTACTTTTCCTTTTGGTTAGTAGATCCTGTTGTGTTGTTGTTTTCCTCCCGTCTGTGTTCATGCTATGTTTATTAGTTTCCTTCCCTCAATTTCCCTGACCTGCTTCTTGCACAGCTGCACCGCGTCGCCCTGATTAGTCCAACCTGTTTCTTATGCTGCTCATCAACTCTCCCAGTAGTTCAAAGCCTCTCTGTTTCCTCACCTCCCCTTCAGATTTTGGTGTTTCCTGTCTGCTTTTAGCTCCATTTCCACATTATGACCAAGTGGGCTGTCTGACATTAACACAAGTTCACATTCCTTTTTTTTTTGGATGAAATGTTTTGGATTTCTTTCTACAAGCTTCCTATAATAGTTTGCTGGAATTTTGGCCCATTCCTCCTGACAACTGGTGGAACGGTGTCAGGTTTGTAGGCCAACTTGCTATTTTCAGCTCCACCCACAAATTTTCTAGTGGGCTGAGATCAGGGCTTTATAATGGCCACTGCAAAACACTGACTTTGTTGTGCTTAAGCCATTTTCTAATTTGGTTTATTGTCCACTTGAAAGAACAAGTCGTGTCCAAGCTTTAACTTGCTGGCTGAAGTCTTAATATGTAACACTTTCATCTCAGGAGAACAGAACCCGTATCCTTCCTGAACAGTATGCTGCCTAGACATTTGCATTGTGTTTATACTTGCCTATAATTGTTTGAACTGATGGATGAGGCACCATAAGGTGACAGGAGTTCTGACCCAAGGACAAACTAGACTTCTGGAGGTCAATAATCCTTTTCCTGATATCCTGGATGAGTCATCAGTCAGTCATTTTCTACCACTTATTCCATAGTGGGAGCTGGTGCCTACATCCAGCAGTCTTTGGGCAGGAGGCGGGGTACACCCTGGACAGGTTGCCAGTCCATCGCAGGGCAACACACAAACAACCATGCACACACTCATTCATACACCTAAGAGCAATTTAGAGTGACCAATTAACCTAACAGGTCTTTGGACTGTGGGAGGAAGCTGGAGTACCCAGTGAGAACCCACGCTTGCAGAAAGACCCCCAGCCGGGAATCGAACCCAGGACCTTCTTGCTGCATAACTGCGCCATCGTGCATCCTGGATGAGTTCTTTTGAATTTCCTATGATGCCACACAACAAGCAGTGTGTTTGAAGTGCTGCCTTAAAATACATCCACAATTGTGCCACCAAATAACACAGTTGTGAATTAACCAGGAGCTTATGAAGCCATGACATCATCATCAGGTTTTTCTCAAAATTTGTAAAAGCTTCTATGGACTTTTGAGTTTGAAGTGACAGGAACTTCTCTAAACAATACTCTGACTATTCTGGCATTTAGCAAATAGCAATATTTTAGTAATCCTAAATGATCTAAAACAGTCAGTTTTAATCTCAGACAGTCAGGAAAAAAATATGTCTTTTATACAATGTATGTAAATATATTTTAAATGTACATGGATACATCTGTCTTTCTTTTCTATTTAAAGAGACAAAGAAGTTTCTTAAAATATTGCTGAAATCAGTAACTCTATACAAACCTTAGTGGCAGGGTATTGATGCTTAACTGTTCTGAAACCAATATCTGCCATTATATTTGCCTTTTCGAAGTAAAGTGGATGGTAACCCTCCAGAGCTGACACACCTACCTGCAACAACTTAAAAGGAAAATCCACTTCCATAATATCTTAGTGCACAATATTAAATCTCAAAAGACTTTGGAGCTCTTTGATTTTGAGGACCGAAATCTCCAACATGACCTCTACGTTTGAAGTTTGCCTCGGCAGAGCTGAATTTCTTGGTAGTGTCACAAAAAGTTTCGTCTTTAGCTTCACTGCTGATTTTATTCACAGAGGTGGTGTTTGAGAAGGAAAAACAAAACCTCTTTAGTTTGTCACCCCAGTGTCACAAAATTCACCAAAACATACTTAATAAGATGAATACAATTTTAATTTATTCAAAGCCTTTTCTGTGGGTCTTCATCTTTTGTTTTTGCCTCATTTTCCCAAAGTGTGCACAAACAAAAGCAGGCATAAGAAATGAAAGGGCATATAAGTATCAACATATTTACAGTTGTTCATTTTAACCTTGTATGCTTATATACAATTTTTATATATAGTTATATTGACTTGAAATTTAACAATATGCAAAAGCTTGAAAGAAAGGGCTGCTAAGAATGCAGCAGAAAGTAGCATTATCTTTGGATGGCTGAATTAATACATAACACAATGCCTAACCCAAGACAAAGGTAGTGACATCAAATTCTCAAGTATGAATTTGAGATGATACAGTGATTATATTATTTGGTTATCCAGTGAGGAGGAGAAAAGGCAGTAGCTTGAAGACTGAGGAAACCAGCACTCCACCCAGCTATTTAAAAACCCTATATGACGAGGCTAATCTCAGATTCCTCAGATGGTGAGATGTTTTTGGTTGGTTTACTTCCACGAAGCGAAAACCACATTTCCTGCATAGATGATCTTGGTGGCTCACTTCATCCTTTTTCTGTCATCAATAGATGCCCACACATCCATTTGACAGATTCCTGTTAAAAAAGGGCTTCTTGTAAAGAAAGGCTGTAACTGAGGCAAGTGAGACTTGCAGAGCTTTAAGTGTTCGAGACTCTTTTGTGACCTCCTGGATAAGCCACCATTCCACTCTTGGAGTAGGTTTTTTTTTTTTTATAATCATCTTTATTGGTCGTTGCACATGTACATTTCAACAAAATTTGTCCTCTGCATTTAACCCATCCCTTACAGTGGGTTACCATTGTGCGTCACCCAGGGAGCATTCTGTGGGTAAGTGTCTTGCTCAGGTAGTTACCAGGGAGTTACCAGAGTGGTAATCTGTGAGATACTATCCTGGCCCCTTGTGTCCTCTCTGGAACACAAACCTCCTGTTCTAACCACTAGGCCACCACTCCCCAGTTTGGTAGCCCAGCCAGTACCAAGGAGGTTCACCACTGCTCCATGCTTTTTCCATTTGTGGATTAAGGTTCTCACTGTGGTTATCTGGAGTCTCAAATCCTTAGAAATACCTTTATAACCCTTTCAAGACGTACAATGATAATGACTGTTTCTCAGCTGTTCTTAAATTTCTTTGGATCGGGGCATGATGTGTTTCTTTTTGAAATGTTTAGCCAATGGTAACGTGCCAGACATCCTATTTCATAGAATATTTGAATGTAAAGGTCTGGCAGCAGTCAGTTCTAAGCATGGCTGGTGAAATCAAACCACTAACTTAGTTAATCACAGGTAATTCATGATTTAACAAGTTGTATTTGTATTTAACAGTTGTATTTTCACACAAGCCTAGGTTAGTTTGGGTTACCTTGTTCCTTTTAATAAAATCAAATTGTTTAAAACTTGAAAAGCCATTTTTATTTACTCAGTTTTTCTTTGACAGACAATAAGAAAAAAAATGACATCTATAAAAGGGCAGATTCTTTTCACAGCACTGTACATGACCTTATTCTTGTGAAATATTATTGTTTACCTCAGTGCTGAAATATTTTGCCCACACTGACAGTATCAATATTGAGACTCCAGTTTAAATATGACAGATACTTGGTTCCTTCCATTACATGGTTTAAATTACAACCTTGAAAAAAAGTGTTGTACCCTCTGAAAATAAAAACAACAGGTTGGGAGATAAAACATTCAGACAGTCATCTTCTATACCACTTCTTCCATAGTGGGTCACAGGGAAGCTGATGTCTATCTCCAGCAGTCTACGGGCAAGAGGTGGGGTACACTCTGGACAGGTCACCAGTCCATCACAGGGCAAAACAGAGACATACAGGACAAACACACTCATTCACATCTAAGGTCAATTTAGAGAGACTAATTAACCTAACAGTCATGTTTTTGGACTGTGGGAGGAAGTTGGAGTACCCAGTGAGAACCCACGCATGTACAGCGAGAACATGCAAACTGCATGCAGAAAAAGCCTCAGCTGGGAGTTGAACCCAGAACCTTCTTGCTGCAAGGCAACAGTGCTACCAACTGTCACCATGCAGCCCTTAAAAAAAAAAACATTTATATGATCTGAATATTTTTTTTGACATTTATTTTTGTACTGTCTTTGATGAAGAAAAATATATTTTTACTGTTTATATAGTTTTGTTGGTCTTAATTGATACAGTTGATTTTTCATTTTCATTTTGCTGTGCAATTACGCAATGAGAAATAAATTAACTTATACAGTATTCCTTTTAATAAGAGGCAGATAAGGCTTTTCGGACCTTAAAAGAGAGGTTTTCTCAGGCTCCCATACTGGTTCACCCCGACTCCTCCAGACAGTTTATTTTGGAGGTTGACGCCTCAGATACAGGGGTTGGAGCCGTACTTTCTCAGCACTCTTCCTCTGATGAAAAACTCCACCCATGTGCCTTCTTTTCTCGTCGCCTAACAAACACTGAACAGAATTACAATGTGGGAGATAGAGAGCTACTTGCAATCAAGTTAGCTCTCAAAGAATGAAGACATTGGCTAGAGGGTGCTAAACACCCCATCTTAGTATGGATCGATCATAAGAATCTGGCTTACTTGCAATCAGCCAAAAGATTTAACTCACGCCAATCACGTTGGTCACTGTTTTTCTCTCGTTTTGATCTCACCATCTCTTACAGGCCTGGCTCAAAGAACCTCAAACCAGACGCTCTTTCCCGGCTTTACTCATCAGACACCACCTAGAAAGAGGCAGAACCCATCGTACCATCCCACTGGACTTTTGGAGCCATAGTTTGGGAGGTGGAGGAACTGGTAAACCAAGACCAACGTAACGAACCAGACCCAGGCACTGGCCCTACCAACAGGATTTATGTTCCCACATCTGTTAGGTTTAAGTTAATCCGTTGGTTTCATACAGCAAAATTCTCAGGTCACCCAGGGGTTAGCAGAACCATCTCACTCATGTCCAGGCAATTTTGGTGGCCATCCCTTCACAGTAATGTTAAGGAGTATGTGCAGGCTTGCTCAATCTGTGCCAGGCAAAAATCGAGCAATCAGCCTTCTTATGGGTTACTCCAGCCTCTCAGCACTTCCAAACGCCCGTGGTCTCACATTGCTTTAGATTTTGTAACCGGGTTACCCATATCAAAGGGAAATACGACCATTCTCACGATAGTTGATTGTTTTTCTAAGTCCTGCCACCTCGTCCCATTAAAGAAACTTCCATTTGGTTCCAAACGGTACAGTTGCTTTCCTCATACCTGCATACCTCAGGACATTTTGTCAGATCATAGTCCCCAATTCATATCTCGCGTTTGGAAACAGTTTTGTTTGGCCCTTGGAGCCAAAGTCTCTGTGACGTCTGGTTACAACCCCAATCTAATGGTCAGACCGAATGCATTAACCAACTGATGGAGTCCATACTCAGATGCATGACCGCTACTGAACCTCTGGACTGGTGTATTTATCTCCCCTGGATTGAATACGCTATCAATTCTCAAGTCTCATCTGCTACTGGTCTCTCACCTTTTGAGGTATCCATGGGTTACCAACCTCCTCTGTTTCCCGCTGATGAAAGGGACATAGCCGTAGCATCCGTTCGTCACCATATACAAAGATGTAAACGAATTTGGGGTAACGCTACCAGAGCCCTCCTTCGCACAGCAGACCAAAATAAGAAGTACGCCGACTGCAGACGGCGGCTTGCTCCGCTCTACAGTCCTGGCCAAAAGGTTTGGTTGTCCTCTCGGGACATCCCATTGAAGGCTATGTCCAAGAAACTGTCTCCTTGCTTCAATGGTCCCTACACTATCGACTCAGTCATCTGCTCTTCGTCTACGCCTGCCTTCCAGCCTTCGCATCCATCCTGTGTTTCATGTGTCCCAGGTCAAACCTTTTGTTTCCAGTACTTCTTGCCCTCCGGTCGAACCCACACCACCCACCCTGGACCAGTCGGGGCACCCTGTCTGGACGGTCCGACGGATCATTGACTCCCGTCGACGTGGTCGCGGATGGCAGTATCTCATTGACTGGGTGGGGTATGGTCCGGAGGATCGTTCTTGGGTGCCCCGGTCATTCATTTGTGACTCGTCATTGATGTCAGACTTCGTTTCTTCTTGTCCCTCTACTTCTGACAGGTTTTTCTCTATCTCCTTGGTAAACAACCTCCTGGTCTCTCCACCCCCCTCTGGCAGATCTCTCCTTCAAATCAGTAAGGCAGAATTATCATTTGAGGATATAGGTCCAGAGTTTCTCCTTACTTACGGTTCTGTTTATTTTACAGTTGGTATTCCGGTTCCAGTCTCCTGCACATTTCAACATACTGTTAATAAACTCCTTACCGTTAAACTCTGTCTCCTGAATTTCTGCATGTGGGTCAAATCTGTTCGAAACACCATGACATAACTAACTTTGACTGCACTGTTCAATGGTTAGGATTAATTGGAATGTTTGTACCTGACTGTTGTGAAGTGCCTTGAGACAACATGTGTTGTGAATGGGCGCTATATAAATAAAACTGAATTGAATTGAATATGAATTTCCAAACCAATAATTATTTGTATATTTAAACCTCTATATGTGTATAAACCACATTTTACAGGGTTATTCAATTATGTGGGTTTCAGTTTGAATATTGTTTGTCTTACATGTTCTCTGCTCCTTGGACACATGAACATTATATTGATTAGATAGAATTTAACAACATATTGTTAGCTTTTTACACTGGACACAAATCCAAATTTAACACAGTTGCAACCAAATATCTCTTGTTGCTCCAAGTCATGTACAAGCTAGCTCTGGCATTGCAGCTCAGCTAGCTGCTGCAATTTGCATTTTAAAAGCATTCATCTGAGAACTCCCATGACCATTGCTTTACAAACTGTGGGATTGTTCTGTTTATTGATTTCTGCTATATTACAAAATAACAAATCTCAATCTATTTATATAGAGGACTGCAGCACAGCTAAATCCTTCAAGACGTTTTCACAGCGGGGCTTTAAAGCATCATGTGTTTTTGCTTTGCTAGTCATCCAATTGTTATTTTTAGCCACAAAAACTGCCAGGAAAAAAAGAAAAACTGAAATAACCTGCTATTTATGTTTATGTACAGGTTTGTAGGACTGTTGCTCAGCTTGCTGAAGTTTTAAAGTTTTCAAAAAGCATCTTAAAACCCTTGTGATTGCTTTCGAGTTGTACTAACACTGAAAAATAAAAACATGATACAGCTGAAATAATCAACTGTTTCCTTTTGTTTAATTGCACACCAGCATTAGAATTGCAGCACAATTAGTTGTTACATGAAATTAGAAAAGCAGCAGTTTAACCTTTTTAATTTTTCAGTGATTTATTAAATATCTTTGGTACCATGTGGTGGAGTTGAGTAGTTTTTAGGATTGGTGAATTATTGTCATCATAATAAAAACAGGGTTGGTTATTTTTTGTAAAGCTAACACAGTGGTAAGTTGCTAACACAGACTTTGGAAAAGTTGTTCCACCATGTGCTTCAACCTAAGACAGGTAAACTGTTAGTTATTATATAGTAATTAACATTTGTTGTAAAATCTAGCTATTGTTGAAAATGTCCAAAACTCATGAGAGGGAAATCAAATATGCATAAGCACCCATTATAGATTATTTAAATGATTCACTGAAGGATCGAATCAGTCAAGTTGAGCAAAAGCCCAGTAAACCTGTAGGATAAACATCTGTGGATGTTCAGAAACATCCCATGGTGTCCTACATGGCTCATGATCCTCTGATTCTCTATGGACACAAAATAAATGAGACTCAAATCTAGATGAGCCTAGATTAAAGACAGAACCTTTAATCTTGGCTCTGTCTAGATTAAAACAAGCCCCAACAGGTAGAATAAGCAGTTTATAATCTGACCCTAAAACCTATATAATTTTCTGAAATCCCAACTGTAATCAACTGCAAGGCCCCTACAGGTTGTTAGATCGACCACACTATCCAGGAAAGTCATCATCGGGGCTCCTGACTGAAGTCTTGCAGCCTTCTTATTGATTTGCCTCAGGTGTTTCTGGATATGAGCGCAAAACAGGCCTTATTTGATCGGGAGCGAACTCTACAGCAACATATATCTTCTTCAGTGAATATGAGAACTGGTATTCTTTCCTCTACATGTTCTACAATGTTCAGTTCTTATTTTACTGAGAATGAAAATGATATGCGGACCAAATACAGAAATAGAGTTATCTGAAACTGGCTTTGTAAAGAACAGCCCACTGTTATCTGAAGAACAGTGTACTGCGGGAGGACTGAACTCATTCTAAATAAAATGTGTATGATTATTGTGATTAATTCATGTTTTCACAGTGTGTATGCAGGTATTTATATATTTCAGATTTGTTGTGTGATATTATTGAAGATCCTTTATGTGAAAGTGTTCACAGATAAGTGATCTTTACGTCTCCCTCTCTGAGGGCTTGCATACATGTATCTGTGGGAGAATCAATCACAGTGCATTTTCAGAATATAGCATGTCCTTGTAAGCAGAACACTGTGAAATAGATTTCATTTCTCGGATAACTTTGCTTCTTATTTCCTGCTTTGCCAAGAACTTAAATTTGCTTTGCCTTGTATTGATTGATTTTTCTTCTATATTTCCACGTTTTGTACAAGATGCACAGAGCTGCATAATATTAATAATAGAACATGAGCTAAAACTGACAGCAGTTTTTTTTTTATTTGACCAGAAGCAACTTTTGTTCTAAAATCATGCTTCAGATAAAAAAAAGGAATCAGTCAAAAAAAAAAAAGCCTCTTGCTCAGGTTATGTTCTTTGTATTGCAATACCCTGTTTGATATTGGTGTTATTATCAGAGACTTTTATGATAATCTCTTTCTTGCTTGGATTGTAATATTTTTCTAAGCGAGCAATAAATTTCCATTATAAAATTTGGAGCGGCGTCGTCGAGCCTCCTGTTCCATATTTCCCAGCAGGCCACTTTTCTCTCTACTCTCAAGACTACAGTTTAAATTTTACTCAAGCTTAGTTTATCCTGAGTGGTGTTTATGTTTATGCTTATGCTGTTATACTAACCGTTTACAATATTCCCACTCTGCTTTTTGCTTTTTTTGCTGTCATTACTGTTGTGTTCTCTCCTTGGTTTTATTTCCCATAGAAAGTACATCGCAAGTACACCGCACAGAGTGTACCACAAGTACACAGAAAGTACACCCTGTGCTTCTGTGTTCTCTCCTGTCCTATCAACCAGTGCTTGTTTAGGAATGGAACAGGTGTTAGCACTGTTACCTTGCAGCAGAAGGGTCCTGGGATTGAATGCGTGTATATTTGATTGTTTTTCCGATTTGTTTCTGCGTTACCCTGTGATGAAGTGGTGACCTGTCCAAGGTGTTCCTCGCATTTGCCTCTTGACCAGTGGAGAACCAGTGTTGGTATAGCAGAATCAAAGAGGTGCTGAATTGAACAGTGAGCCAGAAGTCCTCCACAGCAATGTAAGACGTTTGATTGCATTTGCTGCCAGGTGGTTTAACCAGTTATAAGGTATTGGGGCCAATCACAGTTTTAACACTAGAGCAGGGCGGATTGAAGTTTTTTTTCCCCGAATTAATGAAATCATCATTTAAAAAAACAGCTTTTTGTATTTTCTCAGGTCAACTTTCTCTGATATTACAGTTTGTCTTATGAGCTGTAATATGTAAGGTTAAAAATTTAAAGCCCATTACTAACACTCTGAAAGGTAGACACTGACAATAACAATCCTTATTTACCCACAACTGCAACTGAGGGGCAGTTTAGAGAGCAGAAGTGCATTCTCTGAATAATAGATTATGCAGATTTATGCCTAGAACAAAAATACACACCTGGAAAAGTGCATGATTTACAACTTTAGGAAATCACATAAATTTTGCTCGAAAATTAATTGGTATTTATAAAATGGTTCAACATTTAAGGAAATGTGTTCAGTTTTGGGGAACAGCTGGGTGCCTGACCTGCAGGTGTTTTCAGGTGGGTGGAAACGAGCCAGACAGAGACAGCCAATCAGCAGAGCTTTAACAAACAGTCATGTTTTTCTGTCTGTCTCTAAAAACACATTAAAACATTACAGATGGGGCTGCACTGTGGCACAAATGGAGTTTAGATGAAAATTCAGAATGAAAGACTCACCTTCACCGTCTTCACCTTCCAATGACTCTTCTGTGCATCTCCTGGCCTTCCAAACAGCATCACTGTCCGTCTGATTCTCCATCCAATCACCTACCGACGCCTTGCTTTTAAAGGACCTTCAGCTGTGTTCATTCTCGCTTGTCAGCTGAGCTCCTCCCACAGTCCAAAAACATGACTGGTTAATTGGTCTTTCTACATTGTGCTTAGGTGTGAATGAACGTGTGCATGGTTGTTTGTCCTTTGTGTGTCTGTGTTGCCCTGCGATGGAATGGCGACCTGTCCAGGGTGTACCCTGCCTCCCAGCATAGACCACTGGAGATAGGCACCAGCTTTTCCGCAACCCACTGTGGAAGAAACAATAGAAAATGACCGACTGACATTACAGATTTGTCAAATATAAATAGAAGCTCTGCCTTAATGTTGAAGCCTAATGTGTAGAATTAATGTTTATTAGGAGCAACAGTTACTAAAGCATCCTGTTGTTGGCCATGTCTAATGTCAGTGGAGGGTACCAGCTTTTTAGAAAAGGTGGATCTTCAGAGCAGGCTGTGGTAAACGTTTTCACACATACTGTCTGACTTTAATATAGAAATGATAAATTAATAAATGAATTAATTGTGCCAGTAGAAATGAAGGCCATAGTTCAGTCCATAAATTACTTGTAGTACTTCAAAGTCAGCACAGGAAATGATGGAGATTAAGATGTAAAGCTGGCAGGACTTTGATTCCTTTGGTATGCTGACAGCTTTCCTTCTTTCATACAAAATATTCTTACCTCTGCTCATAAAATGAACAAAGGAGTGTAAAATACCTTCAAAAAGGACATTTTCAAATGGTATTCAATTTGCTATAAGTATTTCAATGTTTTATTCAGTGGATTACATGAAAACTCATATAGTGCTCACCTAGTTTAAGATGCTTTAGAAGTAAAAAGACCCTGAAGTAAAACACATTATATAGACTACTTACACACAGACTGTTTTCAAGCCTATATTTCTGGTACTTATGCTTTTCTGCTTACAGCTAATGAAACATGATATTCAAGATTAGAATATTGCATCAAACCAATAAAACAAAGAGAAAGTGAGCTTAATGGAAAATATGCTTAATACCTGCTTAAATTCATTCATTCATCTTCTATACCGCTTATTCCATAGTGGGCCACGAGGGAGCTGGTGCCTACCTCCTGCAGCGAGAGGCGGGTACACCCTGGACAGTTCGCCAATCTATCGCTGGGCAAACCTATTTAAATGTTAAAATAAAATCAAGCAACTTTCTGTTTGTAGTTAGCTTTCCTGTCACTTTTTAAGCCTCTGGTTGCTTCTTTATTGAGCTCCAGAGTTTTCTTCTCAGTTGTTATTACCTGAACAATTTGAGATGACTTCCAGTACTCTCTTTGCACAAAAGCATAAATATCTATCTTGTTTTTTCTCATTTTAAATGTTGAAATATTTTAGAAGAAGGAGACTCTGTCTAGCAGAGTCCACTGTCAAGGAACTATCTTATGGGTAGATAAGCTGGATGCATCAGCCCAACATCTGAGACAAGAATGATGGACCCATCTCTACTTCTGATAATTTGGAGACCGTGAACCACCTCATGTAAAATAGAAAAGCTGTTTTAGCTAAACTAAGGCTCTAAAAGGGTATTTTAAAGTGACCTGCAGTAAAACAGTTAAAGTAGTTTAAAGTTGTCAACCAAGGAAGGCCAGCCTCATTAAAATGGCAATAACCCTCCATTGTCTTTGAAAAGCATTAATGTAAAGTGGGCAATTGTTCTGGGTCCGACAAAGTCAAAAGACTGCATTTTCTAATTTGTTTAAGTGTTAGAAATAAGAATAATCAGTAATTAATCTTCTAACGTGGCTCAACAGAAGGTGCTGTGTAAACTGAAACTGACTAAAACCTCCAGGTAGGTAATTTATTTTCTCTGTGCCAGATTTTAGTAGGGGCCCACATCTTTTCTAATCTCCCAAAGAAAAACTCTGGCTGTGGTCAGAAGTCTTCATTTGTCTCTGGCTGTGTTGGACAGATAAAGGTGCCAGCAAGCCTGCAGCAGTACTAAATTAAGACAGAATTTTGTCTTTGAATGTTGACTGCATAAAATGGAGGCAGTTTGGAACATTACCTCATTTCTGTGTTTTTCATTTATATCTGGGGGTGATGATGTGTCACACAGCTGCCACTTTGTACACAGATATCCCAGGAAATTTTCAAAGACCTGAGGCCAAAAGCTTAAACATATAACTAACTTCAATCTAAGGCAGAACTCTAAATAATGAGGATCAAACACACTAACAGCTGATGCATGTAAACAGGTAGATTTAATAGAAGACGTGTTGAAAACCTGTAAAATAACAGCATGAGCAAGAAAAGATTGGACAATTTAAATGTTTATGCTCATTAGCCAGTTTATAAGGTACACCTTTTCAACTGCTTACTAACACAAATAGCAAATCAGCCAATGGAAGCAACTCATTTTAATTAGGCAACTTGATGTGGTGAAAAAGATTTGTTGAAGTTCAATCTGAGCATCAGAATGGGAAAGAAGGGGGATTGAAGTAGCTTTTAAAGAGCCATGGTTGTTGGTGCTGGCCTGAATATTTCAGAAACTGCTGATGCATTATGGTTCTCATGCAGCTCTCAACATTCTGATTGGTTGGTGGCTTCTATGAACACATCTCCAACTTATGACAAGGAGTTGGTGCTGAGAAGAAACCAGTTTTTGGTGCGAGGCATGATGCTTTAAAGAAAGAGCAGAAAAACAGGCATAGTTTGGTTAGGGTTAGGCAGATAGTCTGTATAGGCTGTAAATTGATTTAGCATATGCAAGAAGCTATCTTATATTAGACAAGAGAAATCCTTTGTTTGATTTTGTATTTGTTTCTTTTTCTTCCCTGTTTAAGGAAACTATTTATCTGAATTATGTACCACAATCTTAAGAAACAACACCCATCTTACTAGTTTCTGGATGGCCAGGCAACCAACAAGTGATACTGAAGCAAACAAAGGAAAAGATGTCATCTTCCTGTTATATTTCTTACTTATCTTGTGTAAAGCTAATATCCAGTGTAGCTGTAAATTTAAAAACATCCACAATGATGTCATCACATAATCCTATCTTGGCCTCGGGGGTTTTATGAGGGATTTACAACAAGCATTACCCACTTCCATTTATTTGCCAGATCTGTGCATAATAATTTCCATTTCTAAAATTTCTGCAAACCATTCCTGTCTAGTGCACGTTCTGACACTGAGCACCAGCAGTTCCTCATTGTTATATTTTGCATCTCCACTGTAATCCAGATACCTTTCCATAAAACAGGCTCAATGTAAGTGTGCACAGAGCTTGTTAGACGCTTGTTTGTGAGGATTTCGTCCTATCTTTTGGCTCTCTACCCTCCTCCTTGAGT
Organism: Girardinichthys multiradiatus; assembly: GCF_021462225.1. Classification (NCBI taxonomy): domain Eukaryota; kingdom Metazoa; phylum Chordata; class Actinopteri; order Cyprinodontiformes; family Goodeidae; genus Girardinichthys; species Girardinichthys multiradiatus. The sequence continues at coordinate 10,861,407 of NC_061804.1, read as the reverse complement.
TAGCTTCTCCATCCCCTGCAGCTGCTGCAAGCTGCCTCCCCCGGGGGTTTTTTTAGCCAGATTGAGTCAGGCAAACGGTTATCTAGGATGTGCACAGCTTTGTCATAATTGCCCCCCTCATGAGTTCACCACTGCCATTATTTCACATGCTAAACCTTATTAACAGACGCATATGTTACCGTGCAGTGCCTTTATTGGGCAGCTTTGAACACAATTAGCTGGGAATGCTCCGGCCTCTGCTGGCGATGCTATTAGAAAAGAGGTCCTTGGAATTATGGCTCATTAGCTAATCTGTTTACCCTAGAATAACTTCCAGATTTATTACTGGCAAAAGGGTTAGTTGCTTCCCTATTTGGTATGACCTCATTCTAATTAATTTTAAGGATGTATGCGCAAAGCCAGCCAGTATCTTGGTGATAGTGTAGCCTGAATGCTAAATGTGGTGAAACATTGAGAAGACAACTAAAAGAAAGCACACCTCTCCTTCAGAGAGCTGTGAGTGAAACAGTGTTATGCAACCGATGTTCTAGGGATTAATAATATCAGAGAATATGCCTTTCTCAAGGAAAGCAAAGAATACTTTCTGACTATTAGGAACACAAACAATTTGACCTGGCATTACAGTGGTTCACTATTAGATTGTTTTGTATCACAATTTTATATTTCTGTTCATTTGTGTAATCAGTTTGAAAGCCCAGCCATAAGCAAATTAGCTTCATTGGTACAACCCATATAAAACATCTTTTGAAAATTTGAAAAGGTGGAATGTAATCTGTTTAATTGCAAAGACAAGTTTAAATAGGGAATGAATAGTTTTTATTTGATGCTAAGTAACTGTGATTCACGAGTCACCCTCCTATCCACTTTGGAAAAGCAACAGAGCAACATCTAGAAAGTTAAATTACTAAAGAGTCTAAAAACACAAGGAACGAAGGAGAACATGGGTTTGACAAATGACACCACAAGTTGTCTCCTTATGTGGAACGGAGCGTGTTAACCTCCTCTGCCTCGACTGAATTGCGCGGGCCTGTGTGCAAGGTCCTCTGGGAGTGCGTGTCCTCCTTTGGCATACTGTGCAGTTCTTCGCTGACACAGTGATACTTTCTCCTCATTGATCATAGACTGGAAGCAGGGCATTGCTCTGGTTTCATCATGCTTACTGCACTGGCTAACCAATGTAAGGTCATTATGCCGTAAAGCCTGGACCGGGACTTTTTAAGGCCACAACTCAGGAAGACTTATTTTTGCTTTTAAAAAAACAAAAAGTTATCTCCTGATTTTCTTCCTTGTTCCAACTTTCTGAGCAGCTGTTCCAAGAGAGACTCATTGTTTATATGTTTAAGGCATTTACATTAATATATTAATTCAATTCAAATGGAAATAATGTACATTAAATAACACATCATCTCATAATATGCTCTAAAATATATAAAACAGAACACTTCATTATAGGTTGTGAGTTCTCCTAACATATTTTGGGGACAGGAATATTTAATTTTAATTTTAGCAATACTAGAACTGAAGCTAAGAAAAGACCTTTTAAAATCTTTTGTAAAATGTAACAAAATGGATTTCTGATGGGGAATAAAACACCCTGACATTTATTCCTACTTAAATGGCTGAAATTACACACAAATATATCCTCAGGACCATTAGGGGAACATCATCACTCAGCATTATGGAGGTTTGTCCTGTTTAAACCTCAGACATGTAGTTTGACGCTCCTGACTGTTAAATTCAATGGGTCATGTTCTGACTGCTATGAAAAGTCGGACATGGGCAGCATTTACCTGCAGTGTGAACGTGGCCATTGAGATGGTGGTAGGTGACTTGAAATGGGCTGAACATGCAAGAAACCGCTCAAACATTTCACAGCTAAAGTGAGGAGCGGAGCAAATGTTCCTCAGACTGATGTCAGAGATGGTAGATGGCCAAAGGTAACGCTAGATCTTAGGGGGTAGGGTTACTAACTTTTTTTCAGAGTAAGACATTTTTTAGCAAAGTAAAAAGTGGTTAATTTTTGCTGCTAATCAGTTTATTCACTTTTTTCTAAAGATACATAAAAACATGTTAAGACATCGATATGTGACCCTTTCTTTTGGAAGGACTGAACACCTAAAAGCTTGTCCTAATTTTTTCACGGTTATAGGACTTACTAATCTTTTTGTCTCAGTAACTGAAAGAACCAGAAAGTAGCTCAAGCTGAGAAACGCTGCAACTGGAGCCAGAGGTGAATGGAGGGCATGACAATGGATTGTTTTATCCTGTGTGGTGTCTCACAGTTTTCTCATGAGATGCCAACAAAATAAAAAGCAGTCAGTTTTCCTCGCTTCGTATAAAATCTACCACTACATGCTTTTTGTTGTCACTTATTTCTGGGTCCACAAGCTCGGTACAGTGGGGTGAAACACAAGTTAGGGCAAAGGTAAATACCTTCTGTCCTCTGGTGTGACCTTCAGGATTTTTTCTTCCTTTTTCAACTGAAGTTTCCCAGTCCAAATAGTTGGAAATAGAAGAGGGGAAATCTGTTTTTTACAGTTACATCCTACAAAGTTTAAAATGTACATTGTTGGACACAGCAGGACACGTATAACAAGGTCTCATGTAACACCCTTAGTAGACTAATCTCTGAGCTAGCACCAGGAGTATGGGGCAGCCTTCATTCATTCATTATAAAAACACAGAGCAAGATATGCTGTAAGGTAAGACATTTAGTAATTAACACTATTTACAGGGGGAACAATATTTTGAGGTTTTAGAAGGGCGCACATGTCCAGACCTTCAACGACTGGGCCAAAAGGAAACAGCACCACCTTCCATTGTTATGATTTGTGGGTGTTTTGGGGTTTTGTTGGTCTTATTTCATAGTTGAAGTTTTGAATCATGTTTCTGTTTATTTTTCTGGTCATGTTTTAGTCTTTTGGATCTGGTTATGCTTTAGTTTCATGTTTTTCTAGTTATGTTTCTATTAGTTTGCATCCTTGGATTTTCGTTCTGCTCAAGCCATGTTTTGTCCTGCCAATTAACTTTATCTGGTTCACCTGCTCCAAGCTAATCTGTCTCCTTGCTCCACCTGGTTTACACTCCATAAATACACACCTGTTCAGTTATTCATCACGGAAACATTTTTCAGATCATGCTCTTGTCCTGTTGTTCACGCCAAGCCTGTCTTGTCAGCCTGCCCATGTCTGTTTTTGCCTGTCTTGCCTGTCTGTTTATTGTTTTGGTTCCTGCCTCCACCTTTGAGTGAGTTTTTTGTTATTCAATCTTTTTTCACGTACCGTCATGCTGCCTGCTAATCTGCTTTCTGAGTTCGGCCAACGTTGCTCAAGTCCTGACATCCATCTTTGTGCAGAGGGTTCACTGTCCGCAAAGCTGAGAGATTGATGCTGAAATGACATGCCCACAAAGACCAAGGCTGGTTCTGAAAAAGAAACAAGTTGGACCTCAAGTAGGGAGCTCAAATATGTTCTACTGCAGTGACTGTCTACTACTGATTTGACTACATCTTCTTTTCCAGGTTTTTCCTCGCAGTTTAAGGTTAAGGAATAATTTCCTCTTGGAAACGAACAAGTTCCCAGTAATTCTGAAGTGCTTTATAATTATTGTTTCCTGGTTATGGATTCTTTTTCTGATGAACAGTACAAAGGAAAACTATTCACTCCAAAGCAACTTATTGAAATTCATATTCAATTCAATTCAGTTTTATTTATATAGCGCCAATTCACTACACATGTTGTCTCAAGGCACTTCACAACAGTCAGGTACATACATTCCAATTAATCCTAACAATTGAACAGTGCAGTCGGAGTTAGCTTTTTATTCAAATTGGATAAAAAGCTTTTCTATCTAAGGAAACCCAGCAGATTGCATCCAGTCAGTGCCTTGCAGCATTCCCTCCTCCCGGATGAGCATGTAGAGACAGTGGACAGTCACTGGCGTTGACTTTGCAGCAATCCCTCATACTGAGCATGCATGTAGCGACAGCGGAGAGGAAAAACTCCCTTTTAACAGGAAGAAACCTCCAGCAGAACCAGGCTCAGTGTGAGCGGCCATCTGCCACGACCGACTGGGGGTTTGAGAGAACAGAGCAGAGACACAAAAAGAACACAGAAGCACTGATCCAGAAGTACTTTCTGTGGGAAGGAAAAGTAAATGTTAATGGATGTAGCTCCTTTAGTTGTTTCACCTAGAAAGAAAGAACAGATAAACTCTGAGCCAGTTTTCAAGATTAGAGTCTGAAAGAGAGCACATATAATTAGTTACAGTAAAAGCTCAGTCAATTTCCATGTCTAGGAGAGAGAAAGGGTTAAACACTAAAAGACAGGGCTATGTGGATCATCGGTAGAGGGTGAGCATTTAGTTGTTGCCAGCAGAAGCTCGGACGATTCCCCTCTCCAGAAAGGTGTCACAGGCAGACATAGAGCCAGTCCAGGTGTAGCTTCTAGGAAGAGAATAGAGAGAACAAGGTTGAAAGCTGAAATAACAGCAAACAATGCAAAATTGGAGAGTAGTGTGAGAATGTAGCGAAGAGGGTGAAAGTGGTCGTTATGTCCTCCAGCAACCTAAGCCTATAGCAGCATAACTACACAGATAGTTTCAGTTCAGATTATTTAGTTAAACGGCGCTTATTTACAACAATGTCGTCTCAAGGCACCTCACAAAGGGTCCCACTGGTGGTCATTGTTATACTAAAAACCACAATGATTGGGATACCTCCCTCTGTCATATTGATTATAACCATTGGAAAAGAGAAGGGGTCATATACGTAGCAGAAATGGAGGGTGTGTTTGCACCTCAACCATAACTAAGCCGGTTTAGGCTAAACCTGACTCCCCTTACTCCAACCAGCAGGGAGGGAAGAAGACAGAGGTAAAAATAAGGAAGATAGCTCAGGATAAACTAAGCCACTCTAACTATAAGCTTTATCAAAAAGGAAAGTTTTAAGCCTAGCCTTAAAAGTAGACAGGGTGTCTTCCTCACGGACTAAAGCTGGGAGCTGGTTCCACAGGAGAGGAGCCTGATAACTAAAGGATCTGCCTCCCATTCTACTTCTAGAGACTCTAGGAACCACCAGTAAACCTGCAGTCTGAGAACGAAGTGCTCTGTTAGGAACATATGGAACAATCAGATCTCTGATGTATGATGGAGCTAGATCATTAAGGGCTTTATATGTGAGGAGGATAATTTTAAATTATATTCTGAACTTAACAGGGAGCCAATGAAGGGAAGCTAAAATAGGAGAAATATGATCTCTCTTTTTAATTTTCATCAGAACTCTTGCTGCAGCATTTTGAATCAGCTGAAGGCTTTTAACTGCATTTTGTGGACATCCTGATAGTAACGAATTACAATAGCCCAGCCTTGAAGTAACAAATGCATGGACTAGTTTTTTAGCGTCACTCCTAGATAGGATATTTCTAATTTTGGCAATGTTCCGGAGATGAAAGAAGGAAATTCTAGAAACCTGTTTATTACGGGATTTAAATTACATGTCCTGGTCAAAAATAACACCAAGGTTTTTTACTTTATTATCAGAGGTCAATTTAATGCCATCCAGGTTAAGTGATTGACTAAGCAGTTTCTTTTTTAAAGACTCCGGTCCAAAGACGACAACTTCTGTCTTGTCTAAATTTAGAAGCAAAAAATTGCTGAATGTTGGACTATTTGCACGTTGCTGGACGCCACCAGGCCTTCTGGCATCATCGGCCATTTTATATCCCAGGAAGGTCTGCTACTACAAATCCCAGCGGGCACCGCGGCTTATAGGATGGGGGCATCGCAGCTCTGATGCCACAGTCAACTATATAACAGTCTGCCCCCTGCTGTGGCTGCTGCAGCTGCTGTGAGTGAAAATGCAAATTGGGGACCTGAACGGTGGGGGTCTGTTCCTGCTTTTGGGATGAAGCTTTCTTGAGCTCATCTGCCTTCAGGTCCACTAATTTTGCTTCAGCTTTCTTGGTCCTCTCCTCAGCTTTTGAGAGCTCAAGCTTTGCAGCATTCTCTCTTTGAAGAGACATCTGATGGTAAGTCTGTAACTGAGAATATCTTTTAGCTTCCAGTTGTGATTTCTGCTGATACAACAAGGTAAGCTGACAAAGAACATCTGAAATCAGAGCATCTCTAGTTGGATACTTAATGAAGTTTACCAACTCCTGAATCCTCTCATCACATGCAGCAAGGTCAAACTGATTTAAAGCATCCCGCTCATCTGGAGACAAATGGATGAGATCAGCAACCACCACTTTCTGCATCTCCACATCTGCTGAATTCATAATGGAGTTTGATTCCATTATTCTGGCAGACACAACAAAACAACAACAAAGTTATGAGAATGTTGCTAAAAGCAACAACATCTAACAAATGTATGACCAGCTATATATGTATATCTGACTATACATATATTGGAAACATTTGATTGTAAAATGGGTGCACCAGTTGATCATTCAACCTGTGACTTATGACAACACTATGCTCCAAGTGTTACAATGCTACTCCTTTCTCTAAGGATATTTGTGATTTTAGAGTAAATTTTTCACCCTTCTTGGGAGGAGCTAGTGATTAGACACTACTCTTAACCTTTAAGGGAATTTTGTTTACAATGCAAAGGAAAAAGAAAATTGCTACACCTCCTAAGTGTAATAAATGCAATTTGACTTTTGATTCACCCCCCTTTATGGCAGGCAGGGTGATTAGATTAAATTTGGGATTTAATCTGGCAAAAATCCTGTTCTTTCAAACCATAAAACAAACTATAAAGTTCCTGAATGGATACATGCATCAAAATTAGGTCAGATACTAAACTAACTGCAAAGTTAATTTAGTTTCAAATTGTGGTCTTACACAAAACACAGCCTCTGGATACAGATGTGCAGCAACTGTCTGGACAGTGAGGTTAACTGAAGTTAAACCAAGTCTCAAGTTATTGCTTACACAGAAGAAACCAGACTGAGTCAGAAAATCTAAAATTTTGCTTATTTAGCAGAGTTGATTGTTACTAGCACGGAGATATTGGAGTTATTAATTTTGACGAAAGTCTAAATTTGTGAACTCCTGGAATGTCACGAGTTATACTGTTCTCTTAAATATAATCAGTGACATCTGATGTTAGAACTCTGATGTTTTGAGTCCTATTGTGACCAGTGACAGCTAGTTTTAAGCTAATCACTTGGTACATCAAGAATGTGCAGTTGTGGTTTATTCATTCACATTTATGTACAGTATAAGCTGTTCATGATAATGCCCACCCAGGGACGCCACTATGTTGTAATTATGAATATGAGAATGCGGCATGAGAATATTATTTAATAATTAATATTAATATTTTAATATTTTATCAAATAATATTTCGGTCTGTTAAGGGTTGTCCTGTGAATACCAGCCCGGTAAGGCGATGGTATTAGGACAAAATAGAAAGGTGTGAGACGAGCTCTGACATTATTGAACAGCATAAACTCTGCACATATATGGAATGAATTCACACAATTTCTTAAAATACAAGAATTTATTAACAAAAATAAGTCAACTCAAAGTCAAACATATTTCAATCAACAAACTCTTTACTATGCTAAAACAATCCAACTAAACTACCAAGCAGAATTGAAGAATAACGAAGACTAATGGACCATGTATAATATAAACAAGTTGATTAAAGATGATTGGAAATCATGACCAAAAAGAGTGATGCAATATTACCATGCAATGTTATTTATGTTTGAGAACCAAGGATTATCTTGAAGAATCTGGAAATGAAGTTAAAGTCTTGGAACCAACTTAGACAATAATCAGCAAACGTTTAGACAACCCTTCACCATGCTAGATCAGATAAAATATTATTTTAATAAAATAATGTTTTAAATAATGATCTGCTGAATAAAACTAACATTCTGGATGACCATTTCTCAACGGTGTCTAAGTAGCTGCCTTTAGTTATTGAAATTCGAAGAAATATTATTAAGGGAGTATTTAGGAAAAGTGCCAAATATTTCTGGAGAAATGGGCTTAATGGTGTCTACCTAGTTATCAAATCTAGTAAATTATGTTCAGGGACTATTATTCACTAGCTTGAAAACCAACAACCTTTCTGTTGAATACTCTTTAGTAGCACATGTTCTCTACCGGTTAGCCGTTTAGCTAACAAAGAAGGTGATAGCTTAGCACCAGAATCAACACATACCTTTAAAATACCAGGGTTAATAAAAGGGTTAAAATGCATAAGCGCGGACGGCGCGCTATGAGCAATGTTCTGTTTAAAACCACCCTTTAAATAAAGTTTATCCCAACCTTAAAACATACAAAGACCACAGACCGGCACTTGTGCTACAGATAGCATGCTACAGATAGCATGCCAGCACCAAGATAGCCGAGTTTCACAAAACCAAACTTCATAACATGAAAACGTTTAGATCATTTCATCCTAAACCTATCTGTTAATCTACCCAAACCTAACCTCTGACCATGATGAGGAAATGTTGTCCAAGGGCGAAGTTTGAAGAAGGTATCCACAGTCAACAAGCGGTTAGCTCGGTAGCTCCGCGGGGTGTTGGAGGTGTGTTTGCTCTGAACAAAAGGGTTAGCTTTCAGCTAACCTGACATCCAGAGCTGTAGCTTGAAAGACTGATCGTTCTGTCCATCAACCAGCTGTTCCATTACCGTAGACATGGTGATGCATGCCGTTGTCCTTCCTTCAGACTCGGCTTGTAGAAACAGCTTCTCTACTGGGATTTCTCTGCGACACAGTTTAGCTTCTGCAGGGGCTTCGAAGAGAAAAGGTAAGCAACTCTTACACCTTAATTTCCCCTTTCATGAATGAAAATACCGGATACACAGACAGTATTTCATTCTACTTAACTTTGCATATGATCGATGATCATATGGCTTCCTTGGATCCAGTTGAATTTATGTCTTTTTGCCAGCAAAAGACATCAGCGCGCTTTGTTTCCCTCCTATCCCGATGGTCATCGGTGTGGAAGAGAAAGACTTGTGGAAAGGTGGGGGTCTTATGGTGGGGGGCAGTGGAATCATGGGAAGTCCTCTGCTTTGAAAGTTCCAGAAAAGTATGTACCAGAGTTTAATGTTGAAATCCATGGCTGTAGGTCCCAACAACAGAGTATGAGACGGCCCACCATTGCTTTTCAGCTTGGAACCGAGACGTGGTTACCGGTATCTGAAGCGCATCATTCTGGAGAAGGAAATCCCATGTGGACTTTCATTCATTCTCCACGTTGGCCAACGAGAAAACTAAGCAAATTAAGCTTACAGGAATAAGAAGGCTTGTAAGTTTTCAACTTTACCGATCGACGACGTGGATTTAACACGTAACCAAAAAAAACGCAGAGGTTTCAAGGAGACGGAATCGCCACCCTTGTTTTTTGTTCCAGTTGACTGTCCGTGATACTGCTTTTCTGCCAAGGAAGCCAGGAGAAACGGCCCATTCTACTCTGAGTTATCCACGGATGCCTGGAAACTCTTTCCCCCTCCTTTCTCTGCCTCTCTGGCCCAAAGAAGACTTCAACAAGTAAAGTCTGTTCTTTTATTTTGATTTCTTTATTAGAAATAGCTTGGGCAGGATAGAGTAGGTTTTAGTGCGATTTAGAATCGCCACTTATAGTCTAATGTGTTCTGAATTATATGTGCATGCAACATTTTATTGAAACTTGATTGCTGTTGATTTCTGAGGCCGCCGAGTCTCGCAAGTTGTGTTTTTACTGTGCAAACACCTGAGCGCAGGTGCGCTGCGGAACTGAACTGCTATAATAACCTTATGGTGAAAATCAACCATTTTCTTTGTCTTCAACTTCATGTTTTATTAGTTGCCGCCAAAGGTTTTACAACCCTTTGTGTGCTCGGACATCCACAGCGGTGGGGGATGTTTTTATCACTTACAGTGTAACCAAGCCCCACTTTGGGAGTGGCGCTTTCAAAGCTTTTTTCAACACCATATTCCTCTTGTATTTTTGCCATAACTGCTGGTTTGATTTCAATGCTGTTGTTTATTTTATTTAGTTAGATATTTTACACTTTCGTGTAGAACTTTGCATGTTTGATTAGGTGAAGATTATTGAATCGAAGAGCAAGTTGAATCAGGGCTGTTGATTTAATAAATTTCACATAGATAAAGAGAAGGCATTTGCGTTTATTTTGTGCAGGAGTGATTTGTCAGTCAAAATAAGGTTAAAGTTCCCCATGTTTCGGCAGAAACAGTTGATTAAACAGTGACATCTAATAATAGTTATCAACTATTACTGAGAATTCAATAATTGTAATTATCAAGGGCTTTGGGCCACAATTACAACACCAGAGGACATCTCTGGTTTCAATTCATAAATGAGGATTTTGGTTAAGAAATTAATTTTCTCAAATTATGATTTTTAATTATAATTCTTGATAAATATTAATTTATCAATGATCATAATCCCAACATCAATGTCCTCATGTAAGAGATATATCAGGTTGGATTTATATGAAGTGAAACAAAAGAATACTGACCAGATGAATACAGATGAACACGAATATTTTATAAGAATTTAAAGTTCCAGATGTCAGCTTTTGGAACAACACTGATATTTTTACCTATTATCACTTCAATATTTAGGCAAAAAGGAACCAAACACAAACATATTATTGTGCTATAACTGGTAATCCATTATGTGAAACAGGAGGTTTCTGAATAAGTCTTCTCACATTCTAGTTTATCCATTGCTTTAATCTTTTACCTCTATTGTTTCTCTGTGTAACCTCTGGGGCAACAGATCCTTGCTGAAAGTCAGTTTCTACAGAACTTTGGACAAGTCCGTTTCTGCTTTGTTTCTCCACCGCTTTGATTTGACAAATGATGCGATCCACCTGAGAGGATCAGAAATATCTTCAGATTAATAATGGTCTTTGATTTGTTTAGTCCAGAGGCAGACGTTGTGGTTGTGTGGTTTCCATGGGAATCTGTGGTGACTTTAAACTGGGGGAACTGAGAGATTGGCTGTTTCTTTCCTTACTGTTAGCAAAAAAATAAATAAATAAATAAAACTAAGAAGTTTATTTTGTATAATTTTTCTCAGTAAAAATTTAATTACATATATGTGTGAATCTCATGTTATGTACAGGGAGGACTGACATCGTTTCTTCATGTTTCTTCTTCTGCCCTGTTATATTAGTGTCACGGTGTGACATTTTGGACTTTGTTTTATTGTCTCTTGTGATGGTTTATTTTGTCTTGAGGTTTCTATTTTGGTTTTTGTATCATGTTTATTAGTTTGTTTTGCTCCCTCCACCGCCTCCTGGTGTTTTGTTGTTTTCCTCCCTTAAGTTTCTTTATGGTTTCCTTATTACTTTGTATGGTTTCATTATTATTATTATTATGGTTCTTTATTCTCCCTGGATTATTTTAGTTTAGTTCTCATTTAATATTTCTGTTAGGTATTCTCTCTCTCTCTCTCTCTCTGTTTAGTCCTCAGCTTTGTTTCTATAATTTCAGCCTTCCTTTTTAGGTAAGCTCTAGATATTGTTTACGTTTATTCCAGTCCTCGTTTCCTCCTTTTTATTCTCAGTTTGCTCCCTTAGTGTTACTTAGGTAGGTTTGTTTACTTTTATAGTCTGGGTTCCCTTATGGTTTCTATTTTGTTTAGGCCTTAGGTTGCTGTTCTTCTGTTCCCTCCAGTTTCTGTTTCCTTTAGTTCTTGGTTATTCTGGATTTCTCATGCTTTTGGATATCTCTCTATGGTTTTGCTTAGGTCTATGTTTCTCTTTATTGTTTATTAGTTCCACTTGTTCCTTCTGCCTCCCTGCCTCCTTGTCACACCTGTTCCCAGTTTCTTTGATTACCTGCCCTTTGTTATCCCTCAGTATATTAGTTGGTTTTGTGTCATTGTGTGTTGCTGGTTCCTCTCCGTTACTACCCCTGATTCTTTTTTGCTACGTTTTCCTGCAGAGAACTCCTATGTAAGTTTTGTTTTGGACTCTTGAAGTACCTGCAGTGATTTGCTACGTGTTTGTAAAATACCTCTGAAAATAAATTCTGAAGAGTTCTTACAACATGCGCTTCCCAAACTCTGGTCTGCATTTTGGTCCGACTCAAAATCAAACCTTGAAAATTAGAGATTATTAACATTTGAGTTTTATGATTATCCCATTAGAACAAAAGGATTTCCATTTATTTGGCTTATTTGAAGAGAATTTGCATCACTCTCATCCATCTGTAAAGTTATTAAAAATCATGGGATATCCCTCAGGTCCTATTCAAATAAGGTATTAAATTAGAATAATAGTGTTTTGATATTAGATCTATTGAATTGCTGAACTGACATAATAACATAATATCTGTCAATTTACAACCACTAAGCATATCTGCTCACTTTCTAATGGCCAACTGTGACTGCTGGTCCTCTAATTTCTACAAAATGATCTAAAGATGACTTTATTAAGTACAGTCAATGCAGTTTTGATTTAAAAGTCGCCCAACAAAGAAACATGACCTATTCGTGTTACAAGCAGTCAGAACTGAAATGACTGGAGTCATTTGTGTGTGTTAATGGAGGTGTTGTTGCACGGTCATATCAGAGTCCCTCATTTCTGTGGCTCTTCGTAGAGACGGCGTACAGTTTTTGAATATCAATAGACATGTATGAATATTAATGATAAGGAATCACAGTTCTACAAGGTTTTTTACTCCACTCAGAACAGTAAGATTTAAAGTGAGAATCTGTGGCTAAAGTGGGAAGTGTAGAAAATGACAATGCAGCAGCATATAAGTGTAAATCACATTGGATCACACAGGGAATCTCATCATTATGAAATATCAGCTTAAGGGTTGTCAATGTTCATTAGATGTCAAACCTCATTAGATTTTTCTGCTTGGAGTTTCCAAGTTAACATTCAAACCTGGAGAGCAGATTGACATTCAAATATTCAACATTTCGTGGCCTGTGCAGGATTTCTGCCTTAAAATATCCTTGACAGAAGGATCATTTAACAAAGTGCGAACTTTTCCAGACTGAGATTGTATTTTGAAACAATTGCTTAAAAGATTTTACAGCAAAGAAATTAACAAGTACATTTTTTTCTTCTGTTGGAAATAATCAGAATGATAATATCTAGTTTGCTTTATTGCAGTGAGTCACAACTGGGCTCATGGTTGGTCATTTACAAAAAGCGTAAAAATACATTTTCCTCTCATTGGTCACATCATCAGATACACCCTGGTGGTACCAGGTCGGAACCGCTTTTGCTCTGCGAACTACCTTAATTATTTGTGGCATAAATACAACAAGGTGTCAGAAGCATTCCTCATGGATTGTGGTCCATATTTTTATTTTTGTCAACTTTTGGTCTCTTTTAAAGACCATTCTATGTAAATCTGAGTGATGGTTGTGTGAAAGTCCTCCATATTTCCTACTGGGATGATCCGGCTGGTCATTTTCAAATAAATGCTTTGAGTTGCTGCCATGTGATTGACTGACTCACTTTTGTGTGATGAATAGTCAGACTGGTGAACCTAGTAAAGTGGTCAGTGAATGGATGCTGCAGACTACATGACTAGCTGCACTTTTAAGGAAGTAACATTCAGGCAAAATAATGGACATGTTTTATTTATTCAGACTTAACTGCAACACTTGCCTGTTCTTCAGTGCAGATTAGATCAAGCTCCAATAAGATTGGACTGAGAGTGTCTGTTCATCTTCAGCTTTTTTTTTTCTCACCTTCTTTCTGATGTTACAATACAGCACAACTTTTAAAGCAAAGGCTTTCAATCTTTCTAACTTCCTGTAGCAGCTGGTTGTGCTGCAGTGCTAAATCTAGCTTGTGGGTAAACATACAACAATAGATGAAGATTTATTTTCAACTTGCTTATTTGTATTTCTGTCCTCCTTAGTACCTCCTTAGCGCCTAACTAGCAACAGTTTTATTATGACCACTGTCTAAGTCCCAGTTGAGTGATGCTTTTATGCCCTTCAGCCACAAGAGAGGAGAGCTGCAGCCATGCCAGCCATGTTAGTCTCCCATTTTCTGCATTGAGAGGTGAAAATGTTTATTAGATACACTTTTATAAAAGCTTATATGTGAAAGGGGATATGATTCACGTCTTTTTAGGCTTGAGGACTTATTCCACGTATATTCAACAGTATTCCTTATAAAAAATGAATTTGACTGTTGCATCCTTTGCCTATACTTTCTAACAAAATTGAGCGAGCCTGTCTGATAAATCACTGGTTTCATACAAAAGTACATATAGTAGCAGCAGATGAAGATCAAGTAAATTTATTGCGATTGTTGCAGGAGATGACAACCCTTCAGCTGGTTGTTCTGACTGTATTTATTCTAGGGGGACTTGGGAAATATCATCTGTCACAGACCATGCACTGCTCCAATTCTAGGTCCTTTTTTAGCCGAGTGTACGCAGAATACCCAGGTGTCTTTGCTCCGGACATGAGTCTTAACAGCTGACATGTTTGAACTTGGGTATGACATTTTCAGTGATAAAGAGGGCTTGACATGCTGTGCAAGGTCATATTCCTTAACTGCAGCCAAGATAACATCTACTGTCATCAGCCCTAAGGAAAAAATAAATCCAGGGATCATAAAAAGTGTAAGTCTAAGCCACACATTTTAAAAGATCGAATATGTTTTCAAGCTTAAAATACAGTTTTCAGTCTCAAAATCAAGAATTAATGTGTTATGAGGAAGTCTTGAGGAAACACACTGAGCTACTAATGAATGCAAGCAAGTTCAAAGGATGCATGCTCCATGCTGTCAATCATTAAACACCTGCTGGGATTGGGATGTAGCCAAAAGGGCAACCTGTTTAAAGGATGAAGCCCATATGCTTCTTTCTTTTTAGTTTGACATACTTAATTCTTGTTTCTGCACCTCAGCTGACTGAGGGGAAGTCAAACCCCAGAGTTGACACTATCTCTTCCTCTATCTTTCTTTAAAGGTGAATGCACTGGGCAGACTTGCACTGTGCTGCTAATTGAATTTGCATTCCCATTTTGGGTGTAATTAGCATCAGAACTGAAGCAGCAGTTTATGATGTGGTCACCTTTGTCTGGCTTCCAGCGTGTTCTGTGATCGACGGCGACAATATTTTTTGCTGATGCTCAGGCAACAATTCAGTTCTGGTTTCTTAGGAAACACAACTTTAGCACATTAATACAGAACTTTACACTGTTCACACACACACACACACACACACACACACACACACACACACACACACACACACACACACACACACACTCTTGTTTTGCTATATGTAGTGAGGACCATGTGTTGACTCCCATTGATTTTCAGTCATTTTCAACCCTTTCTATGCCCTAACCCTGACAATAACCCTAAACCTAACTATTACCAGTGCTTACCTAACCCTAACCTCAACCTAAAGTCAATTCACACCTTAGTCCTAAACCTAACCGTTAGCAAAATAGGTCGTGAGGACCAGCAAAATCCGGTAGGTCCTCACTTTGGTACAAACGGTCCTCAATTTGATGGTGAAATCGGGAAAATGGTTCTCACTGTGATGCCAAGACAGGAACACACACACACACACACACACACACACACACACACACATACATTAGTACAAATAAAGACGTTTTTATGCAAAAGCAATTTTAACATTAAAGATTCATAGTGGTACATTTATTCCCAGATTAATTATAGTAAGACTATTGGTACTTTATTGGCTTAGTGAGCACCAGTCTAAAACAAACACTTTGCAACAAAACGTTTAACTAAGCAAGTTCCAAAATGAAAAGCAAAGCAAATGATCCCTGTTCCCAACGGCACCAATATTTTTTATTCAGTTTGCACTTACTAAAACAGATTTCTTTGCAAGCAGGGCCTGTTGAATGCTGTGTTTGTCACCAGCTCCATATCATCATAATTTCACAACTGCATTTAGTATTTACTCAGGTTATGTTTTAGTCATACAAATTGTTTAATGATCTGAAACATCCAAGCGTGACAACAAAGCTAAGAAAAGGTTTCTGTAAGGAGGAAAAACACATTTTTACAGCACTTTAGGTAAAAAGATATTAACTCAAACTCAAAAAAATAGATTATTCTGTAAAAACATTGTATTTGGTAGCAAATAACTATACATCAGACTCTAAAGACATCAATATGTTTTACAGTTACTGCTGCTGAACAGTATAGTGGCAGTAAGTGAAAATGTCTCTAAACTGTAACCAGTAACGCATGATGTCCACTTTATTGACTAATTACAATTTCCACTGAAACTACAATCTGTCCACAAAAGTAATTCAAAGTAGTGAACCAAATATTAGTTTTAACAATCACATTTGACCTCAGTTGTTAGTTGATGCTTCCAATATCTTTTTCTTTGTAATGGCGAGAAGGACTGGCAACATATTTCTGAGGTGTTCAGCATTTCTGCCTGACCATGTGGCTTTGAAAAGCATTTTCTGTGTACTAAGGGTGGTCACCCAGTAGGTAGCGGTGTATGGGATAACCTGCTGGAGTCCAGTGAAGTAGCTTATGTGGAAGTATACCGTCAACACCTACCTACATACAGGAAAACAGCTTTTGGACAGCACTAGACAGTGACACTTTGCATGAAAGTGTTGAAGCTGTTCTCACACATCTCTGCAAACAACATCGCTTTATATGAAGCTGCAAACATTTAAAGATTATTCTGAATGTTAACAGTCTTTTCTTAAAGAAAAAAAAAACACATAAAAGTGCACGACTTCTAACCTTGGGCTGGTGATCAAAACTTGTTGAAGAAAATGGTGGATTGTATTTCAGAAAAATGTGCATCAAAGGGGGAAGAAGTAAACTAAAGTAGTTTTACTCCTTTTTTGTTCTTGTTTGGCAATTTAAGTCCAGTTGGGTTTTTCAAACAAATCATAAGTAAAGAACATTTTTATTGTTCTTGTCTCACTCATATGTGAAAAAGGTAGAGCATGGAGACACCACTTAGCACCATTTTCATGAGCACAATTTAAAGATACAGCTGTTAGAAACTGAAGACTTTGATGAACCCAGATCCTCCTTTTTGTCCAGCAGCAAACAGCTGAGAGACATGAACAGTTTCAGATTCAGAGATTTCACTTATTAGTCACAACCCCTTAAGCAGATCTTCAAAAACAATAAATGTCTCTTAAAGCATTTATCAGATACCTAACTAAGTCATAATGAGTCTCTGTCTAATAAGCTAAACAAAGCAGCATTATCAAACAGGCCACATCCATCTATTAATTCAGCTCTCAATTAATTTTTGTGTTTAATTAAACTACACAGCAAATCTGGCGCTATACATTATCACATTGAATCATCATCTTTGACTGAAAGTGGGAGGAGCACAGACTTAATTTTGGCACAGCGGGGGGGTGAATAATCTCATTTACGCTTGAGGTCCCCTGCTGAGTTTGTCTCTCCATGCAAAGTTGATGTGTGCGGAGGAAACTGTTATTACAACTTTCTTAGATCATAACTCTCAGCTGCTTTGTTTTCAGCTTGATCAGCACATACCATAAAGGAATTCTGTATTTTCTCCGTGCTATAAAATGTTTTTTAAACAAAAATGTACCTCTGTATTTTTGATCTTTAATATTCAAAGAAAAGATTTTGACAAATTCAAATTACAGGAACTTTCTAGGTTCACCCCAGGTAAAGATGTGCAACCTCATAAATTCATGTTTTGTTGCAGCAGCAGAGCTGCACACTGAACAATTTTAGAAAAATCCAACCTTTAATTTAAATGCATTTATTTAGTGCGGGTAAAAATCCTTGTTGCAAAATCCTTGTTTTTAACTGAACCTTTACTCCAGTTGTTAAAGTTTGTCCAGCCTCCTTTTGCCAACAGTTGGATCACTTTGTGTACTATAACATTTCCCATGATTAAAACAGATGGAAAGAGGGATCTTTGATCAAGCAGCAGAATCTCTCGAGATGATCCAGAGTCCTGGGTCCTCTCTGATGTTCTCCTCAGCTGACTCCACAGGTTTTCTAAAGGATTTAGGTCTGCGGACTGAGATGACCATGGAGGAAGCTTGATTTTAAGTCTAGTGAACCATTGCTGTGTTGATTCGGCCTTATGTTTTGGGTCATTATTCGATGAAAAGACTTTTAGTTTTCTGGCTGAGGCTAGTAGTTTTTTATTGAAAATGTCCTGGAATTTTAAATGTTTCAATAACATTTGGAAGGAAACAAGCCCACAGCAACACAGATCATTCTGTACAGTTACTAACAAACATGAATTACTGCCCTGGAGCGTTTGTTGCTTGGAAAACTGTAATTTTAGCCTTATTTGATCAAATCACGTGGATCCAGGTCAAGTCCTAAAGTCAATTCCACATTTACATTTACATTTGTGACAGTAGGATGAAAAAAGGCTGCTTTCGAATAACAAATAGTTAGCATGTAGCTAGCATCTAATAGTTTTTATGGTTTCATATGACCCCATGAAGCCACTCGTTGCACCAGTTCTTTATCAGTAAGCTTTGGGGACTTCCTGACCTCCCTGACCATACTGCTCGCTGTGTGGTGACAAGATTAACAGGACTGCTCAACCAGCCTGATTGACAAGTTTTGGCATGCAGCTATTTCCTTGTAGCCATTGCCAGACTTATCAGGAAAAACCTGCTGTGCTCCAATGGCATATTCTCTTGTCTTTCCCATTTTAAAGAATGGCCAAATGAAACGGTTTTGGAAAGGGGAAGAGGAAGTTATGACTTAAAATTCCTGACACTAAATAAATATTAATCAGGGAAAAATCTAATCTTCAGTCAGATTATTTTCATAGAAATTGTTAGGGATGCCAATACTTGTGTAGCAGGGCTTTAGTGAAAACACATTTTGTGAACTTGTGATCTTTAATTCACAAAATTAATATATTCAAATTAAAGGCTGAATTTTTATAAATTTAGTCAGTGTGAGATGATGGTGCTGCAGTAACAGATGTATTTATGCTAAAGCCTTTCAGACGCACTGGTGGGGCCAGAGTGTGTGAAGGATGCTTCCATCTTTTTAAAGAAATCTTATTTCCAGCAACAGCATTGTTGCTCTACACAGCGTGATGACCTTGTGATTTATTACTCGTACGCTGTAAAATATGAACACAGACAGAAAATAGCATTGCTGAAATGAACATTTTTCATCGCCACTATATCAGAAGCTCCTTCCCAACATATCAAATGGACATGAGCTGTACGTTCTGAGGCACTTTGAAGTCATTTCCTCATATACGGCACTGGGCCCGCTGAATAAGATGCATTCATAAATATAAATGCTTATTTTTTATCAAACTAATGCATTTCAAACCAATGTTATAGTCTGCCGTGCTCATAACAAAGAGCGCTGACTTGTTCATTTCATTTTATAGACACTCAGTCGAACGGCTGAAATTAAAAATACAGTATCTTCACAGCAGATGTCCATGTGTCTCTTTACAAAGCACTCCCAGCAGCAGTAAAAACCACCACCAAATACCTCTGTGAAGGTTGGATTTTATGGATATGCTCTGTCATCCAGTTTATCAACGTAATGAGAAAAATAGTATAAAAGAAAAGTTTTCAGGGTTGCTTTAACCGATTTGGTTAGGTGAGACATAATTGCACAATTTAGGATGCACACTAATCCTCAAGTAGATGAAAAACAGAATATTGCCACTGTTAATAGGTTAAATATTCCATTTTAGGAAAAAAAAAACCTGAATTAAGATTTCACCTGATTATCAACTTTGTTCTTGTTAGCAAAAGGATCAACTGGAAATTTATTTCACAGGTTTTCCAGACAAGATTAATAGCTGGCATTGAATGGGGCACTGTTTGTAAAGTTAAACACAGTTAACAGCACTATTTTGTCATATTTAGCCCAACAAACATATAAAACGGGGTGTGAATTTTATAAAGCCCCTTTTCGTCACATTTATTTTGTTTATTTATTTCTGCTGGAATCAGATATTTACATACACTGTATAAAAAAGCCACAAAATCTTTTTCATGTCTCACATCAAATCTGACAAAATGTTTTAGGTCAGTAAGGATTAAAAACTATGTTTTTTATTTGCTAAATGCCAAACTGAGACATTTCCACACGTTTGCCTCATAATTACTAAAACGGCCTTAAAACTGTATGACTTGGGTCAAATGTTCTAGGTATTTTTCCAAAAGCTTTCTTACAAAAGGTTGCTGGGATTTTGGCTAATTTCTCCTGACAGAACTGGTGTAACTGGGTCAGGTTTGTAGGCCAACTCGATCACACACACCTTTTCAGCTCCAAAACATTTGGTGTGTTGTCCGAAATCCCCTTCGTAACTAATTTGCCATAGGGTCGTTGTCCATTTTTAAGACCTATTTGTGTCCAAGCTTTAGCCTCATGCCTGATGTTGTGAGATGTTGCTTCCATATTTCCACAAAGTTCTTTCCTCATGCCATCTATTTCGAGCAGTTCATCAATACTTCCTGCAGTATAACACCCCCACAAAATGATGTTGCCACGCCCATAATGATGGCCATTATGACAAAAATCTTCAGTTTTGGTTTCATCATACCACAGGAAATGCCAACATAAATTAAGGTCTTTATCACTGAGTGCATTTGTAAACTATAGTAGCTTGTTTTCTGTTGCTTTTGAAGTTTTGGCTTCATGCTCACTGAATGGCCTTTCAACCCATATTGGCACAGGACTGCCCACCAAGTAGACAAACTCTATTTGTTTCCCTGATACAAAAATTACTAGAATGTATGTTCAGCACATCGACTGAAAAATTCCCATCAAGCTCATTTTAGACTGCAGAGCAAAGGTTTCCAACTCCAATCGTCTCAGAGCTGCAGCCCTGCAACGGTTGGATAAATCCCTGCTCTAACGCACCTGAATCCAATGATTGAGCCATTCATTGGATTCAGGTGTGTCACAACAGGGATGCCTCTTGAAGTTGGAGGACAGCACCTGTTGAGTAAAAAAGCTGGAGACCCCTTCTATAGTGCGTTCCTCTGTTCATTTTCTTTTAAATAAATAGTGACAGATTTTTAAAAGTATTGTTTAGTTTTTTATTATAAACCTTTTAAATTCTTGGTCCTGTTAGCGACTTCTCTGAATACCTTGAAGTGTCATATCTAGTGAAATTGGACCCTAGTGCAGATAACACAGCAGTAGCCTCATGTTGGTGAAGGTTACGTTTATTGAAGGAAACTGACTTGGAAAACACAAGAAGATAACTTCTGAGAAGAGCGAAGGAACTGGAGTGCAGGGAATCCAAGATGGAGGAAGCTGCCACTGTGAACAAACATTGGTGAACAGAAGAATCTGGCAGGGAGGGGAGGAAACAAAGAGGCTTTAAACTACTGGGAGAGTTGATGAGGACCAGGTGGGACTAATCAGGGCGATGTAGTGCAGCTGGGGCAGAAGCTTATATGGGAAACTAAGGAAAGGAGACTAATAAACACAGAATGAACACAGAGGGAGCTGAACAACAACACAATAGGTTCTCCTAACCCAAAGAAAAAAGACTAAAATAATACACAAAGAAAACACACAATAATAAATAATAAGAATACAAGAAAGGACCAAGAAACTCTGATACGGAAAGACGTTAATGGCAATAATAAACAACCCAGCATCAAAAAAACTAACACCTGTGGATCATGACATGAAGGCCCTGAAGGCTCACCTCTGCTGGTTTATCATGACAATCTCCAATTACCAAAACATGCACAGGCTTTTTAAATGCACTAAGATGAAGACCTGATAAATGGAATCTGAGAACCCACCACTATATGTTCAGTAGATACAAAAAAATGATGAAAAAGATGAATATGAAAAACTAAAGATGGTCCCTATAAAAACTATTTGTCAGAAAAAAATCTAATAAACAATGAAAACAAGAAGAAGGAACGATAAAGCAATACAAAGTTCCTATTGTACAAAATCTACACAATTTAAAGTATCTAAATTAAATGATGAAAGTCACATACCAACCCTTCAACCATGGCAGTTTTACTCCAATATAGTTTTCAGCATCTAAAAATAAATATAGGAAGATAGCAGACTTAGTGATTGCTTTGTAGGTAGAAAATTACAGGTAAGACACTTTAAAGACCTGTTTCCCTGACAGCGTTAGCCATCTGCCAAAGTGATTTCTCAGTGCGGCTCTGAAGTCTCTCCTCACTGTCTTACAGCTCTCTGTGTTGTACTGTATTGTCACAGAGGTGACAGCACAGCTCCATTTGCCACTTCACAGGGATCTACATCAGTCTTCTGCTGATGTCTCTGCAAGGATTAGAACTGAGGGAACAATTTCCCCAAAAGGACTCATGCTGCTTTCCCACAAGGAAGATAATAGATGCATGCAAAAATGTCAGAAATTTCTCATTCCTCTTGTAGCAGCTTTACTCCCTCCAAACAGCCAGCAGTCACAGTGAATGTCCTTCTGTCAGGAGAAGGTGGTGCATTTTATAAAGCTACAACACTGAAGCACCAAGAGTGACACTTTATTATTTCAATGTATTTCCTTGTCTAAAGGTTTGATCTGTTAGGAACAGATTAGATGATGAGTTAACATGATTTGAGATGAGATCCGTCTAAGTAAGCTAGACAGCAGTAGAAGCTGGTTGTATTTAGCTCTTGTTGCAAAGATGACAGAAATGAGATAGCCTGAAATCAGGTTCTAAATCCTTCATGTTTTATTCCTAGATGTTAAACTAACAGAAACGAAACCAGTGTTCCACCAGAACCAGCAGAGATGACACAGATCAGAGATCTCCAGTTTTCTGAAAGCTGCTTTGTAACTTTGCAGCCATGCATAATTAGTTCCTAATTTTCTTAAGAATCATCCTTTGGTAGAAATATGTGTGGTCTACGATGGATGAGTTTAATATTAGAAACTTATGTGCATGTAGGAACCTGTGTCTGTTTCTATACAACAAAGATTACAATAACTCTGATATACATACAAGGCATATTCCTTTATTCAAAGAAATGTTGTAATGAACAACAGTCGTATCTGGCTTACTCATTTAGCTTGTGTGCAAAGTCCGCACGTACTCCCTCAGTTACATACTTCTCTGATTTGGAAAATAATTCTGATTGCTCACAGTGCAGAGTTGTGCTTTGGCAATGACCGATTTCCACCTGGAGGTAATATTTTACCCATTCAGGGCCTGATTCACTAAAGAATTCCATGCCATCGGCATCTACAAAATGGGAGCAAAGCGTAGTTTGTGCTTCACAAAACCATTGCAATGGGAGATTTGTGCCTTCTCTCTGCCGCATGCTGCACATATTTACATGAAGTATGATAGTCAAGCAGTCTGGGAAAAAAAAGTCAAGCAACTAGCAGTAAATATTTGCCATTTGCTGAAAGCTTAGAGTGATTGTAATGCAGGGTAAGAAAGAGAAATACAAGCAACTTGTGAACTGTTATGTTTAGAAAGAGAGGGCAGGCAATTTTAAACAAGACATCATTTATATATTCTTCAAATTCGTGCATAACATTCTTGTAAAAAACAACAGTAATCTTCAAATAAATTGCCAAAACAGAGCTTGGTTTTTATCTTTGAATGAGTCTGTTCAAGAAAACGCTCAACTATATTTATCCATAAGTACCATTTGAGCTACAGGTGCATCTTAATAAAATTAGAGCATCATTTTAAAATTCAACTTATTTCCGTAAATCAGTTGAAAAAGTTAAACTTGTGTATAGATTTATTGCATACAGTGATATATTTCAAGCCTTTAGCTACTTTTTTGATAAACATAGGTTACAATTAATGAAAAAATACAATTCAGTTTCTCAGAACGTTTGAACATCAGATCATCAAATTTACAACAGACCAGTAAAAATGCATTTAAATGGAAAAAAGTTAAACAAATGGCTGAACAAGTGCAGTAATGGAACAGGGCTTCTGGTATCGTTTTATGCTTTTTTCAGGTTTATTATACAATTTGTTTTAAAATCATGTTTAGACAGTTTAGCATGCTACTGGTGTTAATTTAACAAGGAAGTCAACCATGTTTCAGTCCACCTTCTTTGTTAGCTGCACGTTTCATTTCACCGTGTGTGAAACCAGTTACTCTTTGTTGTGTAACTTCTGTCTATGAAATCATCTTATCATCGTGAAGCAAACCAGTATGAACAGATGTAGCATAATGTCAGCAGGACAGATTGCAAGAGCAGGGCAGTGACAACCACTCACCCACACACTGAGAGCAATTCATGCACCTAATTAAAGCAGGCTTCTACAATTATATCCCATACTGTTTGACAAGCATAGTGAGCATTTACATTTATTTGGTGCAGTGTCTTTGAGTCATTTCTTAACTAATTCCAGTTAATCTTGTAGTTGGATTTAGCAGGCAGATGTGATGTTGGTTTAGAAAATAGATAATCAGAGATAATGGAACATGCACAGAGTTAGACAATAATGGGTCATTTTGCTTTGTATGCAAAATAAAAATATTTCAGAAAACACCTTATACAGTACAGACCAAAAGTTTGGACACACCTTCTCATTGTAGCTTCACACTGAAGGCATCAAAACTATGAATTAACACATGTGGAATTATATACTGAACTAAAAAGTGTGAAACAACTGAAAATATGTCTTATATTTTATATATTATATTCTTCGAAGTAGCCACCTTTTGCTTTGATTACTGCTCCGCACGCTCTTGGCATTCTGTTAATGAACTTCAAGAGGTAGTGACCTGAAATGGTTTTCACTTCACAGGTGTGCCCATCAGGTTTAATAAGTGGGATTTCAAGCCTTATAAATGGGGTTGGGACCATCAGTTGTGTTGTGCAGGAGGTGGATACAGTACACAGCTGATAGTCCTACTGAATAGACTGTTAGAATTTGTATTATGGCAAGAAAAAAGCAGCTAAGTAAAGAAAAACGAGTGGCCATCATTACTTTAAGAAATGAAGGTAAGTCAGTCCGAGCAATTGGGAAAACTTTGAAGCGCAGTTGCAAAAACCATCAAGCGGTACAAAGAAACATGAGGACCGCCCCAGAAAAGGAAGACCAAGAGTCACCTCTGCTGCGGATGATAAGTTCATCCGAGTCACCAGCCTCAGAAATTACAGCTTAACAGCAGCTCAGATTAGAGAACAGGTCAATGTCACACAGAGTTCTAGCATCAGACACATCTCTAGAACAACTGTTAAGAGGAGACTGTGTGAATCAGGCCTTCATGGTAAAATAGCTGCTAGGAAACCACTGCTGAGGACAGGCAACAAGCAGAAGAGACTTGTTTGGGCTAAAGAACACAAGGAATGGACATTAGACCAG
Organism: Girardinichthys multiradiatus; assembly: GCF_021462225.1. Taxonomy (NCBI): domain Eukaryota; kingdom Metazoa; phylum Chordata; class Actinopteri; order Cyprinodontiformes; family Goodeidae; genus Girardinichthys; species Girardinichthys multiradiatus. Next base: position 10,836,163 of record NC_061804.1, on the reverse strand, counting down.
TGGAAATCTGTGCTTTGGTCTGATGAGTCCACGTTTGAGATCTTTGGTTCCAACCACCGTGTCTTTGTGCGGCGCAGAAGAGGTGAACGGATGGACTCTACATGCCTGGTTCCCACCGTGAAACATGGAGGAGGAGGTGTGATGGTGTGGGGGTGCTTTGCTGGTGACACTGTTGGGGATTTATTCAAAATTGAAGGCATACTGAACCAGCATGGCTACCACAGCATCGTGCAGCGGCATGTTATTCCATTCGGTTTGCGTTTAGTTGGACCTTCATTTATTTTTCAACAGGACAATGACCACAAACACACCTCCAGGCTGTGTAAGGGCTATTTGACCAAGAAGGAGAGTGATGGGGTGCTGCGCCAGATGACCTGGCCTCCACAGTCACCGGACCTGAACCCAATCGAGATGGTTTGGGGTGAGCTGGACCGCAGAGTGAAGGCAAAAGGGCCAACAAGTGCTAAGCATCTCTGGGAACTCCTTCAAGACTGTTGGAAAACCATTTCAGGTGACTACCTCTTGAAGCTCATCAACAGAATGCCAAGAGTGTGCGGAGCAATAATCAAAGCAAAAGGTGGCTACTTTGAAGAACCTAGAATATAAGACATATTTTCAGTTGTTTCACACTTTTTTGTTCAGTATATAATTCCACATGTATTCATTCGTAGTTTTGATGCCTTCAGTGTGAAGCTACAATATTCATAGTCATGAAAATGAAGACAACTCTTTGAATGAGAAGGTGTGTCCAAACGTTTGGTCTGTTCTGTATGTGTATTAACTGCAGATTTTCTGAGAGCAGTGTGAGTTGAGCCGAGCCACAGGAGAAGAGCAGAGTGATGGAGGCCCAGTGGCATGTCCTGAAGGCCTCAAGAAGTTGAAGCAGAGCAGTAGAAAGGTCTCCAAAGCCTCAGGGAACACCCTGGATGAAAGGAGCATTGCCGTGTTTCATTCTTTCATGTTGTTTTGCACTATGTAACACAACACAAACTAAAGCATAAGATAATAAATGCAACTCTAGCTTTTGATTGTTTTATATTTGTTAAATGTTTGGGAAGTGACACAGGCTAAGTTTCAATTCAGTTTAATAGTCAATTGTGATATGCTTAAATACATTCTAGTCAAACCAGTTCAGTTCAGTGAAATCCAGCAGATATTTGCTAATGGTTTACCCTCTTTATACTCAAAAAACAGTTTTTTCTGAGTCTCTTTAACCATACAAATATACTAGCACCATAATGCTGCTGTACAGTGGTGGTTTCTGACATGGGCGATGTGGTTTTCTGTCCAGGGTGGCACTGCCTTGGGACGGAGGGTTGGGTGGGGTGTTTTGGGGCATAAGAATGCAAAAAACACAGTAAATTTCTTGCAGCTCTTTTAATAATGTGGACAAAAGTGTCAAATTACCTGAAGAGGCATCATTTTGAATAGTAAAACATTCATAATAAATAAATAAATAAATGTGATATTATAACCTAGAACTGATAATTTAAGAAATTAGTTAGATGAATTAAAATGCACTTTAAAACAAGGGAGATGGCGATGTGGCTGGGTTGAGGGGGGCTTGGTGACCTACCTCTCAACCTGTGCCTCCTTGGCCTGGGGGCTGCTGCTCCTGTACTTCACTGATGACCTTCCTCTGCCCTGCGGAGTCTGCCTGGGGCTCCAGTGGCCGTCTGGAGCCGGTTGCAACTCCAGGTGACAACTCACCATAGTATGCTTGAAATAGCACGATAGGAGTGGAAAAAACTGTCACTGAAGGAGCTCTCCAGTTCTGCAACTGCTTGGGAAACATTGTTCGACAGTGATGTTATCCTTGCTACAGTCCTTCTGTCTCCCACCACCTGTACTGGGTTGAAGGGGCCTCCACTGAAACGTCCTTGGCAAAGGTTAAAAAAACCTGTTTGTTGGTGTCAGGATCTGTGTGCTTTTGTTGTTGTTGTTGCTCTGTGCTTGGCCTCTAGGTGGCTCTGGGGTCGTCAGGAGTGGTGGCAGGTGTTCCATGTGCCATTAATCATCCCTGGAGGGTATTTAAGATGGTTGACGCCAGCAGTTCAGCACCAGAGTGTTGCCCTCAGTGGTATTGACTCCAGCCATAGTTTGTCTACGCTTGTCTTTGTACCTTTTGGTAATTTTGTATTTGCCTCTGGCAGACTGGATTACTATACCAGACCTAACCTTTGAAGAATCCTAATCTACCTGGATGTTTTGCTACTGGAGAAAGGGTTTCCTAGCCACGAGGATTGTATTCGGCTTACCAACACTTTGCTTCCTAAGGGACTGCTGGCGGCCAATCCGACGGAGCTTTTACTGGATCAACTACGAACCACCACAAGTGAACCCCGTCCACCCTCCCACATTATAACACCATCAGCCGAACCTCTGAGTTACCTTAAGTGAGTCTAAGTACCTACCAGCTTCATTCATCTCAGTGTGCAGTTTCTATTGCTGTCTCGCCCCTCCTGGCGGATCAAACTCAACCCCTTAGTAAGACAGATTGTGTTATTTTGTTATATTCATCATTTCCTGACTTTATATATCCTTACCGTGTCTACTTACCTTTGCAGTTGTCTTCCGGTTCCAGCTCCACTCCCAATACCTGTTCCCTGTAAAGTAAACCTTTGTAAACATCATTTGGTCTCCTGATTGCTTTCTGCATGTGGGTTAAATCTATCTATAAAACCATGACACTTGGTTTTCCGCCAACTAACTATACATCGTGGATTGGTTGATTATTTTAAGTGTAGAGCTTTTGTTTTAGTTTATGTTCCTTGTTTGCGGCCCCAAAGTAAATGAGGCCCCACTGATCTTCAGCAATGTTAGATTATGTCAAACGTTTCTGGAAAATATTAGAAGCAAACATCTAGAGTGGTTTTAGAAAAAAAATAGTTAATTCATTATGAAAAATATTTGCTCCTATCGAGAGGATCATAATTCATAGAAAAATGGACATATTAAATATATTTTGGATGATTTGTATGGAAGAAAGAAAAAACAGTATCAGACATCAACGACTTGATCTGTTTTAGCCCCTTTTGTAAAATTTGCAAATGTGAGAGAAATAATTATCCGTTTGTGGCATCAAAAACGATTTATTGTGCAAGTCATGTTTCCGGGGGAACATAAAAGCCACAACTATCTCTGATTCAATCAATCAATCCTTTTCCTCCTCAGACACCTGCTAATATGTTACATTCAAACAAAAAAACAGGCCCTGTAAGGTCCCCTCATTATTCAACTGAAACTCAGAGATATTTAACTCTGAAGCAGCCAATGTTACTGTCATTAAAGACCTTTAGCACAAGTACAAAGTAACAATATTTTTACACTAGAGCTGGTTATTCAAAATGTTTCCCCTAGAAAGGGAACTAGACTATTCTAACAAAGAGAATGGATTTTTATTATCTTGTAACATCATAAACAGTACATTAAAAACAAAATTATTGCATTGTTATATGTTCTCTTTTTACACACAATAGTTACATAAAAATGCATAACCTGATCTTTGTCTGCAGAGAGTCAAAGCCAGAAATAGCCAGGAAACTCAGGGTAAATTTAAAGGGGCTGGTGAAATCAACAGCTTAGGTGGGACAATCTGTCCACAGGACAACTATTAGCCAATCACAAAGCTGATCTTTATGTTGATCACTCCATTTTATAAGAGCGCCTGTGTTGGATGGGTGCAAAAACTTGTTATCACTCATGTAAAAACTTTGTGTTGCAAGGTACCTGCACTATGCCTTCCTCCCTGTGTGTGTGAGATCATTGTTATCTCTGTGTGAACCAGCCTCCTTTCTGTCTCACACACACACACCCTGTCTGAACTGTCTGTTGAACTGTGCATATAAATAAAGAGATAGGGTGTCAAAAACTTTCACTGCAAAGTGGGCTACCCTTGCTGCAAGTAACTCTGACTGTATCATTCTTACCTCTGAGTTGACTAAATAATACCTAACAGCCTGGAAAACTGAGTCAACCTTTCTGGTACAGCACTCGATTGGTTTAAATCCTACACAAAGGACAGGTACTTTTTTGTGTCAGTAGGTAACTTTACATCAGAGTCCACAAAAATCACATGTGGCGTTCCCCAAGGAGTCCATCTTAGGGCCCTTCCTATTCAATATCTACATGCTCCCCCTAACTCAGATTTTAATAAACAACATAAGTTATCATAATTATGCATAACTATTCATCTTTAGTAGAATTGATTACTGCAACGGTGTCTTCACAGGTCTGCCTAAAAAGTGGATCAGACAGCTGCAGTTGATCCAGAACGCTGCTGCCTGCGTCCTCACTAGAACTAAGAAAATGGAGCACATCAGCCCGGTTCTAAAGTCCCTACACTGGCTCCCTGTAGCTCAGAGAATAGAGTTTAAAATACTTATGTTAGTCTATAAATCACTGAATGGCTTAGCACCAAAATACATTACAGACTTGTTGTCAGTGTATCAACCACCCAGACCTCTCAGGTCTTCTGGCTCAAATCTACTCTGCCGACCCAGAACCAGAACCAAACATGGAGAAGCAGCTTTTCGTTCCTATGCTCCACTAATCTGTAGTAAACTCAAAGAAAAATGTAAAAGCGCTGAAACCCTAAGTTGCTTTAAATCAAGATTAATTACATAAATATATTATTTGTTTAGAGTGGCCTTTGACTGTGCCATCTGTTGGGATTATGAGTATTGATTAATTAATATTTATCAAGAATTATAATTAAAAATCATAATTTGATAAAATTAATTTCTTAACCAAAATCCTTATTTATTAATCGAAACCAAATATGTCCTCTGGTGTTGTAATTGTGGCCCAAAGCCCTTGATTATTACAATTATTAAATTCTCAGTTATAGTTGATAACTATTCTTAGATGTCACTGTATAATCATCTGTTTCTGCCAAAACGTGGGGAACTTTAACCTTATTTTGATTGACAAATCACTCCTGCACAAAATAAACACAAACGCTTTCTCTTTATCTACGTGAATATTTATTAAATCAACAGCCCTGATACAACTTGCTCTTCCGATTCAATAATCTTCACCTAATCAAGCATGCAAAGTCCTACTAAAAAGGGTAAAATATCTAACTAAACAAAACAAAAAAACAGCATTAAGTGTGTATGAGATCAAACCAGCAGTTATGGCAGTTATGGCAAGATACAAAAGGAAAATGGTTGAACGAAGCTCTGGGAGGCCACTCCCAAAGTGTAATTTCTGGTCTTCTTATCCCAGAAACTTCTTTCATGAATTTCTTCTCGTTGGCCAACTGGGAGAATGAATGAAAGTCCACGTGGGATTTTCTTCTCCAGAGTGATGCTCCAGTTGCGTGGTAACCGCGTCTCGGTTCCAAGGTGAAAAGGCAATACTCATACTCTGTTATATAGTTGACTGTGGCATCAGAGCTGCAACACCCCCGTCCTATCAGCCGCGGTGCCCGCTGGGATTTGTAGTAGCGGACTGTCCTGGGATACAAAATGGCCAATGATGCCAGAAACGTGCAAATGGTCCAACATTCAGCAAACAAAATGGTCCAACACATCTAAACATTATTTTTCTGTCCAACAGTCCTTTCATTTTCTTATCAATCATTTTATCATAAATCTTTTATTTTATTTATTTTTATATTATCATCTTAGCAATTATTCATGTTTTATTCTCTTTAATTATTTAATTACCTCTATGCCACTGCAATATTATTTTCCTAATATGTCTCTTTGTCTTTTTTTTCCTTGTACAGCAATTTTGAATTGTGCTGGTACTGAAATGTGCTATAAATAAATTGCCTTGCCTTGGCTTGCCTACGTGGCAAGAAAAAGCACATTGCCTTCATGCAAAACACCATGTGGTAGAAAACACTGCACATCATCTTTATTACACCATTCCCATAGTGAAAAATAGTAGTGGGAGCATCATGCTATAAGAGGTTTTTCCAAATACGGGTACAGGGAAGCTGGTCATAGTTGATGGAAAGATGGATGGAGCTAAATCCAAGACAATCTTAGAAGAAAACATGTTAGAGACTACAGAAGACTTGAGGCTGGGGTGGAGGTGGAGGAAAGGAGGTTGTTGGCTAAGATCTCCCGATACATGGCCCCATCCATCCTCCCCTCAGTACGGTGCAGTCGTCCTGTCCCCTTTGCAGAAAAGCATCCCCAAAGAATGATGTTTCCACTTCCATGTTTCACAGTAGGGATGATGTTCTTGGGGTTGTACTCATCCTTCAAACACGGCGAGTGGAGTTTAGAACAAGAAGTTCTATTTTGGATCATCTGGATCATCCAGATCATTGGTCCAGGTCATTGACAAACTTCAGAAGGGCCTGGACATGCGCTGGCTTGAGCAGGTGCTATGAATCCGAAAACGACAGACCCAAGATTCAGCCAGACACAGTACTGAAAGTTTAAAAGGTTTATTCAGCCACAGGAAAATGTCACACAGGTAACACTCCTCACAGCTTCCAGGAATCACTGAGGCAGAAAGAGGGATTAGTGACTTGTAGTCTCTCCCGATTTTGCAGGGATCAGAAAAGCAACTAACCTGCTTTTGTCTTGAGTGGAACTTGAAACCCAGAGGGGAAACCTCAGTGGGCGGCAGGCAGTGATCTCCACAGCACAGGTAAGAAGTGACTCCAGGCTGAATAATCCGAGGGCTATGCTGGCTCAATAATCCAAGGACAGAAACAGGGTCAACGATCGGAACAAGAGGCGTCAGGCAAGGGGCAGGCAGAGGCATAAACCAGATGCAGGAAACAAGGTCGACAACCAAAATCCAAATAGTCCGACAGGGAGCAGGCAGAGGCATAAATCCAAAAGGCAAGGCAAGGTCAAGAACAATGATCAGACAGGAAGGAACACTGCATATCTACTCACACAATGGCTTTCAAAAATCTGACACCGTCTGCTTGTCAGAGTCAGTATATATCAGGGAAGACACAGGTGTATGGCATGCCACAGATTGCACTGCACAGCAGCAGCCACCAGGTGCATTTCATCTGCTGATTGCAGCCAGGGAGACAGGGTAGAGCAGACGTGCCAGAATCATAACAGCAGGGGGACCTTGCGTGCACTGCAGGATTTTATTCCATGGCAGTGTAGTGAGTTACTGATGGTCTTCTATGCAACTGTGGTCCCAGCTCTCTTCAGATCATTGACTAGGTCCTGCCATGTAGTCCTGGGCTTATCCCTCACCTTCCTCATGTTCATTGATGCCCCATGAGGTGAGATCTTGCATGCAGCAATTAACTGAATAATGCAAGACCTTAAGAACATAACAACAAGGAAAGGATCAAAACATAAAAACAAGAGAAACCCAAAACCAAAACACCAGTGGATTGTGGATACTTGAAAACTGATGTTCACAGATGCTTTCGATCCAGTCTGAGGTTGAGCTATTTTGTAAAGAAGAATAGAAAAAAGACAGTCTTTAGATGTGCACAGCTGTTCGAGACATACCCCAAATTATCTGCATGCTGTAACAGGAGCGAAAGGTGCTATAGCAAATGCATGTAAAAAACTTGAGATTTATTAATGAAAATGTCAACAATGCATAATTTTCCTTCAAGCTCAAAAGGATGAACTATTTTGTGTTGGTCTATACCACAAAATCCCATTAGGTTATGTTGAAGTTTGTGAACGAGAAACCATCTGAAAAAGTTCAGCGGGTTTGAATACTTATGCAGGGCACTGTAGGTGTGTTGTGTAAATTCTTCTGCTTTAGACTGAAAACTTAAGCACGATTCATGGTGGAATGAATTTAAAAGTTTTACATCTCAATTTTATCTGAGATTTCACACAGGTTTTGTGCCCTCACGACTTCATGAGATCTCTTGATGTGAATGCTTTTAGACTGAACAGAGTAGCTTTGCAGGAATCTATATGTGAGCTTCTGCTTCGATATGAGAACGCTGCAAGAGCACCACATGATAGAACTTAATATATCTCCAAGATATGCCTCTGATTTTATCTTGCACCATGTGGGGAGAACGATGATCGTTTACCTTTCAAATACAGCACCCTACACACTTATTGGCACCCCTGCAGCAGCATAATTTCACACTAAAAATGCAGCAAAATCCAACCATATGTTGAATTACATCTTTTCATTGTATAAATGTAAAGAAATTAATGAAATCATTAGCACATTTCACAAGCTTGGAGCATTGAACGTGAGAAGTCTTTGACCATTTGTTTTTCCACAATTTCTCTAGATCATGCAGACTCCTGGGTCCTCTCTTATGCTCTCTTCTTTCCTCACCTCACGAGGTGGAAGAAGGTTAATTTTATATCTGCGGAGCTACTTCTTTGCCAGTGTTTCAGGTCATCATCCTGCTAAATCTAAATATACAAAGACCACGAGAACAAACTAGGAAGCCAAATGAACTAATAAGGAAAACACCTGACAACAAAATGCATAGAAAAATGAACTGAAGAAAGCAGGACCTAAATAACATATTTAGCTGCAAGGAAAAGGTATCATACACACACAAAAGAAAATCAAAACTCAAACATCTCAGGATCATGGCAAGTGTCTCAAAGAGTTTATGATGACGGGCTCTCCAACAAGGTTTCCAGGTCCTGTAGTGGAGAAACGTTTTATTATTGATTCGCAGTTTTCAGATAGGGAATGGGCAGAGACACAAGGGGGGGAAGACATGCAGCAAAGCCCCCAAGGTCGGGAATCAAACCCCAGAGGGCAGCATCAAGGACTAATAGCCTCCGTATGTGGGTGGCCCGTCTACATCTACACCACCTGCCGCCTCCAAATGATTTTAAGAAGACTTGAAAGTTGCACAGGGCTTTATGCTTTATAAAAAGATGTGCAGCCATTAATTATTAGTTTGTTTACTCTACCGCAACCCACAATGCAATGCATCCCTGGCTACAGGCAGGCATTTTGCTCAAGCTTGTAGGAAACACCTGGTTAGCTGCGTTAGATCGATGTCCGATCACATTCACAACATAAACGAACCGCTCTAGAGCTCTTTTGGACTGAGACCACCTTATCCAAACGGTCTCGGTATGGTTATCTGTTTTGCTCTGCACGTTAGTACGATTGCTGTGTTCAAAAACGAACAGCATCAAAAGGTAAAACAAACCAGAGTGGGTTTTAAATAAACTAAACACGTCAGGAGTGAAAACACCCGAACAGGACCCAAGAACAAGCGAATATCTGAATGACAAAGGATCAAAGAATGATTGACTGAACTCAGGAATATGAACACAGAGAAGGCTGATTAGTGGAACAAACAATAGGTGAGCGTGATTTACTGGGTGGAAGCAGCTGGAGGCAGGAAGCAACTGGAAGAACGTTGCTATGGTGTGTGAATGGATAAATACGAAAGGGAAATAATAATTAAACAGAAACTGACCACGTGAAAAAGCTAACACAACAGGGCAGAAGATAAACTTTGGTTTTAGTCTAGCTTTGTTTGTCACAATTTGATGTTTCAAACTTTTCAGTTATAGCTCTAACTGTTGATCTTTGCAGGTTTAGGCTACAAACTGATTTCTTTTAGCAATTTCCTGACATACATTTGAACACATATTGTTCACTTGGATGGCATGTTCCATTTTCTTTCCCCTTTTGAATATTTTTACATTATATTTGAGCCAAATCATCAATTACTGATTAAACGTTCCTCACACCCTGAGCAAAATAAAACAGTAAAGAATATGTGGCTTTGTGGAGACGTGGAGGCTCTGTTGCTCTGGGTAACGTCACTTCCTGTTTTCGCTGTTGGTGAATTGTTTGGTGTGCGAAGGCTCTCTCGTTTGATCTGATTTCTCTCTACTGTGATATCTCTTACTTGTTCTAATACATAAGCACGTTAAAACACTTACTTTTTGTTGCTACTTTTAACGTGTGGGGACTCTCTGTGTTTTACACGGTTTTTCTAGTAGTGTTAAGGGATCGCTAGCTTAGCTTTAGCTCCACCATGGCTACCCGTTCTGCTGTTTCTCTCTCTGAGTCCTCTCCTCTCTCCTGCTCTCTGTGTCAGATGTTCAGTTACTCCTCTGCCTCCTTTAGAGATAATGGTATGTGTAATAAATGTAACATTTTTGTAGCTTTGGAGGCAAGGGTGTCGGAATTGGAGGCCCGGCTCCGCGCTGTTGAAAAACCAGCAGACAGCCAAGGCCCCTTAGCCAGCGCGGAGCCACCAAGGTTAGCTCCCCGTAGCAGTCCTCCAGCAGAGCCCGCGCAGGCGGGGCCTCGGGCCGGCTGGGTGACGGTACTTAGAAAGCATAGTCCTAGATTCCAGCCCACAGGTCACCACCAACCCGTCTGCGTTTCTAACAGATTTTCCCTGCTCAGCAACACACCCACTGAGAAGCTAACTCTGTCGGATAAGGATTTTGGGTCGACAAAAAGTGCAGACAAGAGCTCGGTAGCCGCATCATAGTTTATTCACCAAAGGCAAAAACTTAACAAAACACTGCAGGTACTAATGGCAAAAACGTAGCATAAGTCTCCAAGCGAAGCAGAAACAAAGCATAGTCATAGTACAGAAAGGGGTAGTGACAAACACAAATAACAGAATAACAGAAGGAACCAGCGAGGAACTAAGCAAACAGAACAACTAATATACACAGAGCACAGAGAGGGGAACAAAAGGCAGGTAATCAAAGAAACAGGGAACAGGTGTGACAAGGAACAGGTGAAACAAATACAAAGGCTGAGGATGGGTGAAAGGACTAAACAAACAACAGAAAACACAAACTAAGCAAGAGAATAAATCAGAGGAGGAAATAAAGAACTAGAATAACTATAAACTAAAGTAAACAGAGAAACTAGAGGGGAACATAGAAACAATAACCTAAGAAATAAACAAAGAGTCCATAAGGAGAAATCCAAATTACAAAATACACCATCACAAAGTCCAAAATGTCACTCCATGACATAACACCCCCCCCCCCCCCCTCAAGGTCGGATTCCAGGCAACCTCTGGGAACTAACAAAAGTTAAAGGCAGGGAGGCCTTGGAAGGAGGGCAAGAGTCCGAAACACAAAACAACCCACCCAGGGTGGGCGGAGGGAGGCCTTGGGAGGTGGGACAAAGTCCAAAGCAAAAGTAACTTCCAATAAACAAAAACAACAAAACCAAAGTCCATAATCTCACGGACGAAAACAAAATCAAAGAGGCCGATGATCCGGAGGCCTGCGACGACGAAGTAGCCAGCAAAGTGGTCGATGGTCTGGAGGCCGGCAGTGAAGTAGCCAATGAAAAGGCCGACGGTCAGGAGGCCAGCAGCGTCGAAGCCAGTGGCGAAGAAGCCGGTGTTCTGGAGGCCTGCAGCGACATAGCCAGCGATGAGGCCGATGATCCGGAGGCCCGCAGCGGAGGAGCCAACAAAGAGGCAGGCGCCTCGGAGGCCAGCGGCGAGGAAGCAGGCGCCTCGGAGACCTGCGGCAAGGAAGCAGGTGCCTCGGAGACCTGCGGCGAGGAAGCAGGCTGCCTGCAGTCTGGCAGTGGAGATGCCAGGCAAACCCATGAAGCGAGGCATCAGGCAATCTACGACGTGGCGAGATCCTTAGAGACTTGGACCTGGCGTCCGGCTTGGACCCAGGCAGAAACCCTGAAGACTTGGCCCTGGCGTCCAGTATGTACCCAGGCTGGAACCTAGAAGACTTGGCCCTGGCGTCCGGCGTGGACCCAGGCTTAGAGTCGTCAGGTGCATGGTCAGTCAAAAAGTCAGTCATCACATAGTCAGGCTCTGGTGTGTCAAGGTGTGCGTCAGGCTGCAGTGTGTCAGGCTGCAGTGTGTTAGGCAAAGAGTCAGGCTGCAGTGTGTCAGGCAAAGAGTCAGGCTGTGTGTCAAGCAAAGACAAAAAGTCAGTCCGTATCTCCAGTAACACCCCCCAGAGGAAACTGAGCAGGTGCTCTGGACCAGGTCATGAAGGTAACCTGACCACGGGCTCCTCCGAAGCATGGTGTGGAAGGGGAGGCAGCCCGCCCACGGGCTCCTCCCTGTCGTGACGAGGTTCTGTAGAACCAGCGGCGGCCGGCTGAGGCTCTGTAAACCCGGCGGCGGCCGGCTGAGGCTCTGGCGGCTTGGCTGCATGCTGTGAGTCCAGTGGCTTGGCTAAGTACTGTGAGTCCAGAGGCTTGGCTGTGTGGAGATATATTATGTGTGTGCATTAATTATTATGTTCATAACCAGTGTGGGAAATAAAATGTATAACCTGTGTAAGACATTGTGGCCTGCAGAAATTTTGTTGCACCGACTTGGCCTTGAGTGTGGTGAAGTAGAGAAAGACTGTAGAACTGTAATGGTGGGAAAAGAATGCGAGAAGATTAACTGGCCAAGTACTCCCTTCTCATATCAGCAGAAAAGCAGAATCCAGGTGCAGGACAATAGCTGTCCAAATATGGTAAGCCGGAAGAGTCTGTATGAAATCATATGTGTGAAAAAAACTGTGTTTCAATAAAAGCAATGGCCCCAGGGAGAAGCTCTGAAGTTGTCTCGGTGTGTGTTGTGTTACCACATGAGAGAGCTTCCCCTGGGCCAGGTACTTACATTCAATATAACGGTGTCTGAGTGTGTTATTTCAATAAGTGTGAATTCTTTCAGCTTATGGTGAATAAACAAACACGCAAGAAGACCCCTCGGGGGGGGGGGGGGGGGGGGGGGGGGGGGGGGTGCTTCAACAGCTGCCTTAACGGCCACGAGAAGAGGGTCGAAGGGACCTCCAGCGGAGAGTGGAGCTGGAGCGTCTAGCCATCCCACAGCAAGAAACTTAGCCTGAAGTAAAGAGTGCACTAGATCCAGATCCTCTAGGTGATCCATTAGATGGAGCACGAATTTACAACAACGATTCTTCATAAGTTTCCTCTTCAAACCCTCCAGCCCGGCTTCAGTCCAACTCAGGGCTGGAGGCTGCACCGGCGGCTGGAGAACAGCAGAGGGCATGACGAGCTCAGGCGCTGCTACTGCTGCTGCTGCGGATGTGATGAGCTCAGGCGCTGCTGCGGGCGTGGAACTCTTGCGGCGAGAACGACGTCGCTTGGAGGAGGATCGTGCTGGTGAGCAGCGGTTCCGACCTGGCTCAAAATCCACATCAGCCCAGTCGGCCTCACCGAAGCACGCTTCCATCTCCTCCAGCAATAGAGATGAGGGGGAAAGTTCCACCTCCTCACCGTACATAGTCCTCAGTGTCTCCACTTGCTGCTTTACCCATAGCTTCAGCTCTGTGACTTTGTCCGCTTGGTCCTCAGGGCTGGTTCTTAATGTCGGATAAGGATTTTGGGTCAGATCTGAACCTGGTCTGATCTGGGGAGACGGCATCCATTCCACTTTGGATGGAGCAGCTCTTCTTTCTAGGAATCTGGCCGAATTTATTAGTTCTCCAAAACTCTGACAACCCGGGTTCAGACCAGGAAGCCGGGTTGTAGTTTAACACTCCTCTCTGCAGCTTCTGTACTGCTACCCAGCCATGACCCTAATAAGACAGTGTCTCGCCTAATCAAATGTGTGAGCATTTACACAGCAATGACCTGTTTGAAGAGTTTCAGTCAGGTTTCAGAGCTCATCATAGCACTGAAGCAGCTCTGCTGAAAGTCACTAATGATATTCTTATGGCCTCAGATAATGGACTTGTGTCTGTTCTGGTTCTGTTAGATCTCAGTGCTGCATTTGATACAGTCGACCATAATATTCTCTTAAAAAGGCTGGAATATGCTGTAGGGATCAGGGGAACAGCGCTAGGCTGGTTTAAATCTTATCTAGCTGACAGATTCCAGTTTGTTCATGTAAATGATAAATCATCTTTAAACTCCAGGGTTAATTGTGGAGTATCACAGGGTTCAGTACTTGGGCCAATTCTCTTTACTATATATATGCTTCCAATAGATCAAATTATCAGGCAGCATGGGATAAATTTTCACTGTTACGCTGATGATACTCAGCTTTACTTATCCATAAATCCTGATGAACCCAACCAGTTAGATAGACTACAAGCATGTCTTGAAGATATAAAAACTTGGATGACTTTAAATTTTTTGCTTCTAAATTCAGACAAGACAGAAGTTGTCGTCTTTGGACCGGAGTCTTTAAAAAAGAAACTGCTTAGTCAATCACTTAACCTCGATGGCATTAAATTGACCTCCGGTAATAAAGTAAAAAACCTTGGTGTTATTTTTGACCAGGACATGTCATTTAAATCCCATATTAAACAGGTTTCTAGGGTTTCCTTCTTTCATCTCCGGAACATTGCCAAAATTAGAAATATCCTATCCAGGAGTGACACTGAAAAACTAGTCCATGCATTTGTTACTTCAAGGCTGGACTATTGTAATTCTTTACTATCAGGATGTCAACAAAATGCAGTTAAAAGCCTTCAGCTGATTCAAAATGCTGCAGCAAGAGTTCTGATGAAAATTAAAAAGAGAGATCATATTTCTCCTATTTTAGCTTCCCTTCATTGGCTCCCTGTTAAATCCAGAATATAATTTAAAATTCTCCTCCTCACATATAAAGCCCTTAATGATCTAGCTCCATCATACATCAGAGATCTGATTGTTCCATATGTTCCTAACAGAGCACTTCGTTCTCAGACTGCAGGTTTACTGGTGGTTCCTAGAGTCTCTAGAACTATAATGGGAGGCACATCCTTTAGTTATCAGGCTCCTCTCCTGTGGAACCAGCTCCCAGCTTTAGTCCGTGAGGCAGACACCCTGTCTACTTTTAAGGCTAGGCTTAAAACTTTCCTTTTTGATAAAGCTTGTACTTAGAGTGTCTTAGGTTATCAGGGAGGGAGCCTTCCTCCCTCCCTGTTGGTTGGAGTAAGGGGGAGTCAGGTTTAGCCTAAACCGGCTCAGTTATGGTTGAGGTGCAAACACATCCTCCATTTCTGCTACCTGTATGACCCCTTCTCTTTTCTCGTACTCGTCGTCTTCCGCTTTATCCGGGACCGGGTTGCGGGGATAGCAGACTCAGCAGAGACGCTCAGACGTCCCTCTCCCCAGACACCTCTTCCAGCTCCTCCGGGGGGAGCCCAAGGCGTTCCCAGGTCAGCGGAGAGACATAGTCCCTCCAGCGTGTCCTGGGCCGTCCCCTGGGCCTCCTCCCGGTGGGACGTGCCTGGAACACCTCCCGAGGAAGGCGTCCAGGAGGCATCCGGTATAGATGCCCGAGCCACCTCAACTGGCTCCTCTCGATGTGGAGAAGCAGCGGCTCTACTCCGAGACCCTCCCGGATGGCCGAGCTCCTCACCCTATCTCTAATGGAGTGCCTGGCCACCCTACAGAGGAAGCTCATTTCAGCTGCTTGTATCCGGGATCTCGTTCTTTCGGTCATGACCCAAAGTTCATGGCCATAGGTGAGGGTAGGAACATAGACCGACCGGTAAATCGAGAGCTTCGCTTTTCAGCTCAGCTCTCTCTTCACCACAACGGACCGGCACAGCGCCCCCATTATTGTGGCAGCCGCACCGATCTGTCTGTCGATCTCCCGCTCCATTCTTCCCTCACTCGTGAACAAGACCCCGAGATACTTAAACTCCTCCACTTGAGGCAGGAACTCCCCTCCAACCTGAAGAGGACAAGCCATCCTTTTCCGGTCGAGAACCATGGTCTCGGACTTGGAGGAGCTGATCTTCATCCCAGCCGCTTCACACTCGGCTGCAAACTGCCCCTGTGCATGGGTATAGAGCTGGTCCAGTGTCCCACCGCCGGGACGAAAACCACACTGCTCCTCTTGAAGCCAGGGTTCGACTCTCCTTGAAGCCGGACTCTCCTCTCCAATACCCTGGTGTAGGCCTTACCAGGGAGGCTGAGGAGTGTGATCCCCCTGTAGTTGGAGCACACCCTCCGGTCAACCTTCTTATGAAGGGGGACCGCCACCCCAGTCTGCCAATCCAAAGGCACTGTCCCCGTCCGCCACGCAATATTGAAGAGGCGTGTCAACCATGACAGCCCCACAACATCCAAAGACTTGAGGTACTCAGGCCAACCGATAGCCCTTCTCCATGGCCTCACCGAACTCCTCCCAGGTCCGAGTTTTTGCCTCTGCCACTGCCCGGGCCGCGGCACGCTTGGCCCCACGGTACCCGTCAGCCGCCTCAGGAGTCCCACAAGCCAACCACAGCCGATAGGACTCCTTCTTCAGCTTGACAGCGTCCCTTACTGCCGGTGTCCACCACAGGAACCGCAGACCTTACGGCCGCAGCTATGGGCAGCAGCATCGACAATAGATGTGAAGAACATCCCTCGGAATCTGGTCAAAGCTCTCCCGGAGGTGAGAGTTGAATACATCCCTGGCCGAGGGCTCTGCCAGACGTTCCCAGCAGACCCTCACTATGCGCTTGGGCCTGCCAAGTCTGTCCGGCTTTCTTCTCCTCCAGCGGATCCAACTCACCACCAGGTGGTGATCAGTGGACAGCTCAGCTCCTCTCTTCACCCGAGTGTCCAAAACATGCGGCCGAAGGTCTGATGATACGACAACAAAGTCGATCATTGACCTCCTGCCTAGGGTATCCTGGTGCCAAGTGCACTGATGGACACCTTATGTTTGAACATGGTGTTCATTATGGACAATCCATGAATAGCACAGAAGTCCAATAACAAAACACCGCTTGGATTCAGATCGGGGAGGCCATTCCTCCCAATCACGCCTCTCCAGGTGTCACTGTCGTTTCCCACATGGGTGTTGAAGTCCTCCAGCAGAATAATGGAGTACCCAGGAGAGGCACTATCCAGCACCCCCGACAGAGACGCCAAGAAGGCCGGGTACTCTGCACTACCACTCGGCCCGTAGGCCAAAATGATAGTCAGAGACCTCTCCACAACCCGAAGGCGCAGAGATGCGACCCTCTCATCCACTGGGGTAAACCTCAACACGAGACCCACACCAGCCCGCCGCCACTACCCGCGGGCCACTCCAGAGTAGAAGAGAGTCCAGCCCCCCTCAAGGAGATGAGCCCGACTATTTCTAGTCGATATCTCTCGACCTCCCGCACCACCTCAGGCTCCTTCCCCCCCAGCGAGGTGACATTCCACATCCCTAGAGCCAGCCTAAGCATCCGGGGATCAGGCCGTCGAGGTCTCCACCTTTGTCCGCTGCCCAATCCTCTTTGCACCAGTCCCTCACAGTTCCCCCTGCAGACGGTGGGCCCACTAGGGGATGGTCTCGCGTCTCTCGTTCGGGCTTGGCCCGGCCGGGTCCCGCGAGGAGCAACCCGGCCACCAGGCTCTCTCCGACGAGTCCCGACCACAGGCCTGGCTCCAGGGTGGGACCCCGGCTCCGCCGTACCGGGCGACGTCACGTGCCTCGATTCTGTATTCATCATGAGGGATTCTCGAACCGCTCTTTGTCTGACCCGTCACCTAGAGCCTGTTTGCCATGGGAGACCCTACCAGGGGCATTTAAGCCCCAGACAACATAGCCTCTGGGATCATTCGAGCACTCAAACCCCTCCACCACGTTAAGGTGGCGGTTCAAGGAGGGGCCCTTCTCTTTTCCAATGGTTATAATCTAGACAGAGAGAGGTATTCCAATCCTTGTGGTTTTTAGTATAACAATGAGCATCAGTTGGACCCTTTGTGGGGTGCCTTGAGACGACGTTGTAAATAAGCGCCGTTTAACTAAATAATCTGAACTGAAACTATCTGTGTACTTATGCTGCTATAGGCTTAGGCTGCTGGAGGACATAATGACCACTTTCACCCTCTTCGCTATATTCTCACACTAGTCTCCAATTTTGCATTATTTGCTGTTATTTCAGCTTTTAACCTTGTTCTCTCTATTCTCTTCCTAGAAGCTACACCTGGCCTGACTCTGTGTCTACCTGTGACACCTTTCTTGAGAGGAGAATTGTCCGAGCTTCTGGTTGCAACAACTTAATGCTCACCCTCTACCGATGATCCACATGGCCCTGTCTTTTAGTGTTTAACCCTTTCTCTCTCCTAGACATGGCGATTGACTGAGCTTAACTGTAACAAACACGTTGTGCTCTCTTTCAGACTAACCTTGAAAACTGACTCAGAGTTTATCTGTTCTTTCTTTCTAGGTGAAACGACTAAAGGAGCTACATCCATCCATTAACATTTACTTTTCCTTCCCATAGAAAGTACTCCTGGATCAGTGCTTCTGTATTCTTTTGTGTCTCTGCTCTGTTCTCTCAAACCCCCAGTCGGTCGTGGCAGATGGCCGCTCACACTGAGCCTGGTTCTGGTTCTGCTGGAGGTTTCTTCCTGTTAAAAGGGAGTTTTTCCTCTCCACTGTCGCTACATGCATGCTCAGTATGAGGGATTGCTGCAAAGTCAACGCCAGTGACTGTCCACTGTCTCTACATGCTCATCCGGGAGGAGGGAATGCTGGAGGTCGTCCCGAGCAGGCAGAGTTCAGGCGGGCGACCAGGAGGTCATCCCGAGCAGGCACAGAGTTCAGGCGGGCGACCAGGAGGTCGTCCCGAGCAGGCAGAGTTCAGGCGGGCGACCAGGAGGTCATCCCGAGCAGGCACAGAGTTCAGGCGGGTGACCAGGAGGTTGTCCCGAGCAGGCACAGAGTTCAGGCGGGCGACCAGGAGGTCGTTCCGAGCAGGCACAGAGTTCAGGCGGGCGACCAGGCCTGCACCAAAGACGTGGAGGCCGACTGAGCAGAGTAGAGGACCTCCCATACGCTCTGTGGAACTCCAGAGGCGTGGAGCCTGGCGCACCCTCAGAGGCAGAAGCGGAGGCGTCAGCCGGACCCTCAGTGGCGTAAGCAGAGGCTGAGGCAGAGCCTGGCGAACCCTCAGAGGCGTGAGCAGAGCCTGGTGAACCCTCAGAGGCGTGAGCAGAGCCTGGCGAACCCTCAGTGGTGTGAGCAGAGGCTGAGGCGTCGCCGGGACCCTCAGTGGCGTGAGCAGAGGCTGAGGCGTCGCCGAGACCCTCAGTGGCGTGAGCAGAGGCTGAGGCATCGCCGAGACCCTCAGTGGTGTGAGCAGAGGCTGAGGCGTTGCCGAGACCCTCAGTGGCGTGAGCAGAGGCTGAGGCGTCGGCCGGACCCTCAGTGGCGTGAGCTGAGGCGTCGGCCGGACCCTCAGTGGCATGAGCAGAAGCAGAGGCTGAGGCCGGACTCTCAGTGGCATGAGCAGAGGCGTCGGCCGGACCCTCAGTGGCGTGAGCAGGAGCTGAGGCGTCTGGCTGACCCTCAGTGACGTGAGCAGGAGCTGAGGCGTCGGCCTGACCCTCAGTAACATGAGCAAGACCTGAGGCGTCGGCCTGACCCTCAGTGACGTGAGCAGGAGCTGAGGTGTCAGCCTGACCCTTAGTGACGTGAGCAGGAGCTGAGGCGTCGGCCTGACCCTCAGTGACGTGAGCAGGAGCTGAGGCATCGCCGAGACCCTCAGTGGTGTGAGCAGAGGCTGAGGCGTTGCCGAGACCCTCAGTGGCGTGAGCAGAGGCTGAGGCGTCGGCCGGACCCTCAGTGGCGTGAGCTGAGGCGTCGGCCGGACCCTCAGTGGCATGAGCAGAAGCAGAGGCGTCGGCCGGACTCTCAGTGGCATGAGCAGAGGCGTCGGCCGGACCCTCAGTGGCGTGAGCAGGAGCTGAGGCGTCTGGCTGACCCTCAGTGACGTGAGCAGGAGCTGAGGCGTCGGCCTGACCCTCAGTAACATGAGCAAGACCTGAGGCGTCGGCCTGACCCTCAGTGACGTGAGCAGGAGCTGAGGCGTCAGCCTGACCCTTAGTGACGTGAGCAGGAGCTGAGGCGTCGGCCTGACCCTCAGTGACGTGAGCAGGAGCTGAGGCGTCGCCCGGACCCTCAGTGACGTGAGCAGGAGCTGAGGCGTCGGCCTGACCCTTAGTGACGTGAGCAGGAGCTGAGGCGTCGGCCTGACCCTCAGTGACGTGAGCAGGAGCTGAGGCGTCGCCCGGACCCTCAGTGACGTGAGCAGGAGCTGAGGCGTCGCCCGGACCTTCAGTGACATGAGCAGAGGCTGAAGCAGAGCCTGGCGAACCCTCATCTTGGGTTCAAAGGCCAGAACGAGGACAAAACATTCCTCAAATCCCTCAGGAATAGG
The DNA here is from genome assembly GCF_021462225.1 of Girardinichthys multiradiatus. Classification (NCBI taxonomy): domain Eukaryota; kingdom Metazoa; phylum Chordata; class Actinopteri; order Cyprinodontiformes; family Goodeidae; genus Girardinichthys; species Girardinichthys multiradiatus. The sequence goes on along the minus strand of NC_061804.1, from coordinate 10,816,169 downwards.
GTCCAGTGGCGCTTCCTCCTCAAACCCCTCGTCGCAGGTTTCAGAAGCCAGAACAAGGACCAGTTCCTCACTGAACCCCTGCAGGCTAGGAACAGGAGCTGAGGCGTTGCAGACACCCTCAGTGACGTGAGCTGAGGCGTCGCCGGGGCCCCTGATGACTTGAGCCGGGGCGTCCCTTTTCCGACTTCCTCTGCGGCGTGTGTCTGGCCTGGAGTCAGGCTGTGGTGTGTCTGGCCTGGAGTCAGGCTGTGGTGTGTCGGGCTGAGGCTGTGGTGTGTCAGGCTGTGGACCTGGCATAGGCTGCTCTGCAGCAGCATCAGCAGCAACAGCTCTCTGGAGTCCTGGCGTGGGCTGCTCTGCAGCAGTAGCAGCAGCAACAGCTCCCTGGAGTCCTGGCGTGGGCTGCTCTGCAGCAGCTCCCTGGAGACCTGAAGTGGGCTGCTCTGCAGCAGCTTCCTGGAGACCTGAAGTGGGCTGCTCTGCAGCAGCAGCAGCTCCCTGGAGACCTGGCGTGGGAGGAGGTGGACGGCAGTAAAACTGCCTGACTGCAGCCTCATAATCCCTCTCCATCTGCCTGATTCTGTCCATCAACTCAGGAGAGGAATACATGAGGCTGGTCTTCCTGAAGCTCTTTATCTGGCGTGCGTAGAACCTCAAGCGCTGCTCCAGCTCGTCAGGTGTTGCCTCAGAACACCAGGCTGGAGCGAGCGCAGACGGCATGGGCGGAGGTGCAGCAAGCCTGGGAGACAGTGCTGTGGCAGACAAAGATGCGGGCTTACTTGCCGCAGACTTCATGTCGGCTGGCTGGGAAACCACCTCCTCGGCAGCCAAACCACAGGAAGGAGCTCTGCGCCGACGTCTCTTGCGGCGAGAGGATGCGAGGGCTTCACTGCCATACCAGAGTGTGCAGCCAGGGGAGCAGGCGGAGAACGGCGACGACGAGGACCTGTCCCTGGACATGGAATCGCCAACCCGGATCCACCATAAGCCGACTGCGGCACTGACAGCCCTGCAGACCGGCGCAGTTACTTCTCCGCCTCCCGAGACAGGAAGGTAAAGAGGTCCACCGCATTGCGGCCAGACCCAGGACCAGCAGATGCGTGTTCCATCTTCTCCAGCAGAAGTGGAGAGGGCACAACCTCCAGGTTGGTCGGCAGATTGCTCATAGCCTCCTCCTTCTGACGCTGAACCCAGCAATCCGAGGTGTCTGCCTTCTGCGCGTCCGCGGGGTCCGTGGTTGGCGGAAACATTCTGTTATGGTTTGCCAGATACAGGACCCCAGAATGCAGACCAGAAGGCAGCATGACGGTAAGTGTAAAAGATTTAATAACAAAAAACTCACTCACTACAGGAGACAGAAACAAAACAAACGGGCAGGCAAGACAGGCATGGCGTGATCAAAAAACAAGACTTGAGCGTGAAAACTTGACATGAGCATGTAAAATGTTTCCGCGATGACTAACTGAACAGGTGTGTATATATGGAGTGAAAACCAGGTGGAGCAAGGAGACAGATTCACTTGGACAGGTGAACCTAATAAACTTAATTGACAGACAGAACAAAACGTGGCTGCGGCAAAAACAGAGACTTTTGAACACAAACTAACAGAAACTAGAAAAAAAACATGAAGCAAAAGCATAACCAGATCCGAAAACCAAATTTGACAAAACATGAACAATACGACAAAGCTAAAGCATGACCAGGAAAAACAGAAGCATGATTCAAAATCTAAGAAGAAGAAGAATAATAATAAACAAAAGAACGAGTCAAAACCTTAACTGTGAAAAACGTAAGAAAAAAACAGAAACCAAAAACCAAACAACCCCAAATCATAACATACGGACTTTTCACCAAAATTTTGCTTTTTTCATTGAAATTGTCAAGACTTGCCACAAACAGTTTTTCCATTATCTTGGAGAATTTGTGAAAGTAAGGAAACTGGCCTATAATTAGTAAAATCATGGATATCACTTGCTTTGTATCAAGGAATAACTATTTTCATTTTCACAGGGAATGTACTTGTTCGGAATGATAGATCACATAGATACGTTAAAGGAAACATAATTCCATCAATTACCTTCTTTACTACAGTCATATCAATATCATTGCAATCTGTTGAAAGTTTATTTTTACATTTTTATCCGTTTCAATAATCTCTCTTTCTTCTACCGGTTTCAGAAATATTGAACTTGGATTTTTAAGTCCACAAAACTCACTTACTCTATTCTGCTCAGATGGTGTATTTTTTATTTCCTTGGCCTGTCTTGGACCCAAGTTGACAAAGAAACCATTAAATCTATAACCACCCCATTCCTATTTATAATAAGCAAATTATTTTCTGTTAAATTATCTGGATAATTAGTTTTGGTTGATTTATTTAGTCAAAATGAGGTGAGATCCTTCCATGTATCCATGCAGAAATTAATTAAACACTCATAATTAGATCAATGAGATATACAGCAGTAAATGTTCACATTTTAAAGCTATGAAGTCTGGGGGGCCCATTTGATGTATGTTTTAATTCTTCTTTCTTTTGCAGAAGTGTATCATTGAGCTTAACAACAATCACATATGATGAAATGAGAGCCTAATCTTTAGAGTATCAAATAAGTAATGATCATATTACATGGATAAGATGTCATGAAACAGTAAAATGAGTATATCTTCGCACTCTGGAACTGAGGACTGAAGAGGCCTGTATGGAGTCACTCATTAACTGTGACTGTCTTATCTTTTCCAGAAGTAGAAAACTACAAGCAGGGGCGTTTTTAGGGTCTCAAAACATTGGGGGCTTGGGCCCAAATCCAAAATATTTAGATTTCAGTAAGACAGTTTATAGGTAATTAAAATAATATAGGACATATTGTACCAGTTCTATGGCTGGTTTTAGACTGAATGTAAATTATTGTGAATCAAACAAAAAAGGTTTGCAATAATTTTACTTTTAATTTTTGTTATAAGCTGAATGAAGGACAAGGAGAAACAGAGTTTAGGCCTGATGAAAAACCATTTTCCTGAAGCAAATAATGACACATTTTGAGGTATTTCGAAAAGAACTTAATCTGAATTTTTGCTGACAAAAGATTTTCTTAAACTTAGAGATGTTTACTTTGGGCTATATAAATGTGCTTCTTTTGTCATCTACATAAATTACCTTTTTTAAACATTACATTTTTATCAAAGTGTTCCACTCCTAAGGCTCCATTGTCTTTATTGTTTTATTTCAAAAAAGGAAAGTGGAATAAGGTTGATTTTCCTAAATCTTAGTCAAATGGTAAAATCCTAAAACACATTTATTTTATTATGCCAGGAGCTTTCGAAACATTTTATTAAAATTGTTCCTTCTTTTATGAACCTGTTCTCTTTTATCTCCATCTTTTCAGCCCTTCATTCCACTTCTGAAGAAATGTGGCCTGCCAAAAATAATAAATGAAACATTTTACAGTCTTTTGTTCTGCACTGGGCTTGTGAGACATTAGTGCAGTTCTTACTTTTAAACACTTTGAGAGGAAAGGGTGTTAAGTTGGGTCATTTAAAATATAGCATAGAGCCTCATCCTGGACCTTATCAGTACTAATATTACAGTTATTAATAACTGTATACATATGTTATGTATGTCTCACCTTCAGTAAAACTGTATCCTTGTTTAATTAGTTTAGTTTATATAATATTACATGTATAATTCAGAAAAATAAAATAGTTAAATAATCAATGGTCCACCTGTGATTAATTGCTATGATTTATTTCTTAATTATACTGCATCTTTAAAGCCTGAGCTGTATGTTTAGAATCAGCACAGAAGATATGAAAGAGAAGAGGAACACTTACTTTTGCTCTTTCTACTATGTCTTTCTGGCACTAGGAGATATTTTCCTGGTTTATTGAGCAACACTTTTTTCTTTCTACATGTAGAACTAGACTATAAGACTGGCTGCAGCAATGAGATGCAATGTGTTGATCTGAAGGACCTTTTAATGTGTTCAGCTACGTTAGGATTAAATGCTTTTATTCTAACTGAAGTAAAGGACCAGATATTTTCACATTATGATGCAAATCCGACTAGAAGCTCACAGAGAAGGTTGCTACTGTTTTCTATCACAGACAGATCATTTAACTTCACCTGTAGCTCAGGTGAAAGTCCCTCATCATGACCCTGAAGATGCTCATTAGAGTGAACCTCCACCTCATGTCTTGCTGGGTGAATCAGTGATTAGCTGTAACTTACAATTAGCCCATCCTGAGTCAGAATTCAGGTTTTACCGCTATCTTCTCCTTGGTTTTACTGCTCTGCTTCTGCCTGTTCCTGAACACACATGCACCAGGCTCCCACTCTCTGGTTGGCTCCACGGTTGCTCTGAAACAAGCCCTGTTTGAGACGCTCAGTGTAACGTTTCAGGTAATGAAGGAGGCAGGTCGACCTGGAGTAAACTGTTGTTCTGGTCAGTGAACAACTGATTGCTCTAAGTTTCAGCTACTGGAAGTCCTGAACCAACCTCAATTACACCTCAAAGTATTCCTTCAACTATTCAGCCTCTGGAAGCTACCGACTTTTGAAACATATGCCAACAAAGTTTCTGTTTTTTAAATTAAAAAAAAATTTATTTTATTTTTTCCCAACTTGACCATCGAAACCCCGAGCATCAGCACCTGTCCACTTAGAGGAAGAAAACTGAAGATTTGCCTTTCAGCCAAGAAAAAAATCACTTGTTGCCTACTGAAGAAATCATTCCATTCGGATCCATGGTGAGCCTCTGTCTTCAAAGCCTCTTCAGCCTTACCAGTTTCAGCATTACGGAAAGATAGGTTAAGTTGATTGATTTATTTCTATTATTCAAATTATTAGGTTTTGCTGATTTTTAAGCTGTTACTGACCCCTGCAAAAGCATTACTAATTAAAGAAAGCATATAAAATCCAAGATTTATTGTGGACAGTTGTTAGGATTATGATTATTGATTAATTAATATTTATCAATAATTATAATTGAAAATCATAATTTGAGAAAATTCATTTCTTAACCAAAAATTCTTATTTATGAATCAAAATCAGAGATGTCCTCTGGTGTTGTAATTGTGGCTCAAAGACCTTGATAATTACAATTATTGAATTCTCAGTAATAGTTGATAACTATTCTTAGATGTCACTGTTTAATAAACCGTTTCAGCCAAAACGTGCGGTACTTTAACCTTATTTTGATTGACAAATCACTCTTGCACAAAATAAACACAAACACCTTCTCTTTATCTACGTGAACATTTATTAAATCAACAGCCCTGATACAACTCGCTCTTGTGATTCAATAATCTTCACCTAATCAAACATGCAAAGTTCCACACAAAATGGTAAAATATCTAACTAAACAAAATAAAACAGCATTGAGTGTGTATGAAATCAAACCAGCAGTTATGGCAAAAATGCAAGAGGAATATGGTGTTGAACGAAGCTTTGGGGGTGCCCCCCCCCCCCAAAAGTGTAGCTCAGTGGGACACAGGCAGTCATAAAACTTCCCACAAGGTTGGAAGCTTAGCGAACAAAGGATGATAAAACATTTGGCGGCAACCAGTAAAACACGAAGTTGAAGACAAAGAAAATGGCGAGTTTAACCATGAGATTATTATAGCAGTTCAGTTTTACGGCACACCTGCGCTCAGGTGTTCACACAGTAAAAACACAACTTGCGAGACTCGGTGGCCTCAGAAATCAACAGCAATCAAGTTTTAATAACGTAAGGCATGCACATACAATTTAGAATACATTGGACTATATTCAGTGAATAAAACCAACCTTCTGGAGACCTAATTCTCAATGGTGTCCATTTAGCTGCCTTCATTTATTCAAATAATATTTGAAGAAATATTATTAAGGGGATATTTTGGAAACGAGCCAAATCTTTCTGGAGAAATGGGCTTAATGGTGTTTACTTAGTTATCGAATCTAGTAAATGATGTTCAGGGACTATTATTCACTAGCTTGAAAACTAACAACCTTTCTGATAAATACTCTTTAGTAGCAAGCACGTGTTCTTACCGGTTAGCAGTTGAGCTAACAAAGAAGCGGATAGCTTAGCACCAGAAACAAAACACGTACCTTTAAAAATACCTCGGTTAATATAAGGTTTAAAATGCATAAGCGCAGACGGCGCGTTATGATTAATGTTCTGTTTAAAAATTCAATTTTCAATTCAATTCAATTCAATCCATGGCTGCGGGTCCCAACAATATGCTTTGTTTACATCACCTTTGTCATATACACTCTTCCAATTATAATTTAGTAAAATCCATTCTGAAAGAAGATATGGACTCCTCTGTTCTTACCCTCCTATACAGCACCTCCTGTTGCACAGTTTCTCTCCTATAGTTACAGGGGTTGGACAATGAAACTGAAACACCTGGTTTTAGACCAAAATAATTTATTAGTATGGTGTAGGGCCTCCTTTTGCAGCCAATACAGCGTCAACTTCACTTTCATGTTCATCAAAGCAATCTTTCACCAGTCTTGCTGTGTGTATTGGTGCATTGTCATCCTGATACACGGCACCGCTTTCAGGATACAATGTTTGAACCATTGGATACACATGGTGCTCAAGAATGGTTCAGTAGTCCTTGGCAGTGACGCGCTCATCTAGCACAAGTATTGGGCCAAGGGAATGCCATGATATGGCAGCCCAAACTATCACTGATCCACCCCCATGCTTCACTCTGGGCATGCAACAGTCTGGGTGGTACACTTCTTTGGGGCTTCTCCACACCGTAACTCTCCCGGATGTGGGGAAAACAGTAAAGGTGGACTCATCAAAGAACAATACATGTTTCACATTGTCCACAGTCCAAGATTTGCGCTCCTTGCACCATTGAAACCGACGTTTGGCATTGGCATGAGTGACCAAAGGTTTGGCTATAGCAGCCTGGCCGTGTATATTGACCCTGTGGAGCTCCCGATGGACAGTTCTGGTGGAAACCGGAGTTGAGGTGCACATTTAATTCTGCCGTGATTTGGGCAGCCGTGGTTTTATGTTTTTTGAATACAATCCGGGTTAGCACCCAAACATCCCTTTCAGACAACTTCCTCTTGCGTCCACAGTTAATCCTGTTGGATGTGGTGCGTCCTTCTTGGTGGTATGCTGACATTACCCTGGATACCGTGGCTCTTGATACATCACAAAGACTTGCTGTCTTGGTCACAGATGCGCCAGCAAGACGTGCACCAACAATTTGTCCTCTTTTGAACTCTGGTATGTCACCCATAATGTTGTGTGCATTTCAATATTTTGAGCAAAACTGGGCTCTTACCCTGCTAATTGAACCTTCACACTCTGCTCTTACTGGTGCAATGTGCAATCAACGAAGACTGGCTACCAGGCTGGTCCAATTTAGCCATGAAACGTCCCACACTAAAATGACAGGTGTTTCAGTTTCATTGTCCAACCCCTGTATATTCGAGTACTATAAAGACAGGTAGGTGATCACTATTCTCATTCATCAGCAATCCACTGATCGCATTACTGTCTATATTATTTATAAATATATTATCAATTAGAGTAGCACTATAAGATGTTATTCTACTTGGGTTTGTGATTGTTGGAAAAAGACTCATACTGTACATACACTCGATAAAGTCATCCTTCCTTTTGTGTTTGTTGGGATTCAGCAGGTCTATATTAAAATCCCTACAAATTAAATTGGTCTTTTGTGTTGTTTTTGAGAACAGATCCTCCATTTTAATACAAAACGATTAAATGTTTGAGCCTGGTCTGTACACACAACTAACAGCTATATTTTTCATTCTTTCCATGTATATTTCAATAGTGAGGTACTCCAATATGTCATCTATGGATAATGTCATACTATCCACAACCCTATACTTGAGGCTCTTTTCAACATACAGAGCCACACCACCCCCTTTTTTGGACTTTCTATTCATACACTTTACTTCGTATCCGTCCAACTCAATATTCATCACCTTATCAGCTGTAAGCCAATGTTTCAGAGATTGCAATAATATTAAATGGTTTTCTAAACTGCACCAAATGGTCATTTTTAATTGTGTCATTTAACTGTTACTCATTATAATAGAAACAGTTTGTCTCCATATTATTTAGAAAATTATGATCAGGATGTAAATCATTATCATTATCTAACGTGTGTTTTGTTAGACATAATGCAAAACTGTCAAACACGCAAAAAAAAAAGAAGAAATAGAAAATAATCCTCACTGCAGTGATACTTTTGATATTTACCATGTTATTAGTCGTGTACTAGTTTTAAAAAAGTAGAATTCACTGGTACTTCTCCAGTTCATTCATATATTAGATGACCAAGACCTGGCCTGCTCTGGAGTTCCACTGAGTTTTACATATACTTTGCAGTCAGATGTCCATGTTGACTGTAGTTTTTCTGCTTTCTCCATAATCTTCCATGTCTCACAATATCTAAATTTTTCTTTATTAGATGTTCATTTACATAAATGTTGGTTCCTTTCAACTTTCGGTCCCGTTTGAGTAGTTGTTTCTTTTGTTTTCTGTTAATAAAGCGATAAAGGTTTTTCTTTTTTTTTCTTGGGAGAAAGTGACAAGCCTCAATCCCTTTGCTCTCAAAATGAATACCCTTGTTTAAAAAAAAAAAGGCCATAACCTGTTGTTCTAATGACAGAACTTGTTCCAGAGGTTCCCGGTTATATGCAGCAGCAACATTTGCAATAGATCAATGATTAGTTTCCAATCTGCTGTCCAATCCGCTATCCCCAATCACAAACTCGGCTTTCCAAAACCGTAATCCTTTTATCCATTTTCTCATTTTGCCTTTTTAGGTCTTTTATCTCTCCTATTAAGTCCAAAATCATTTTTTGTTGTTTTGAGATGTTGGTCACTTCTTCAGACAAGAAGTTAAGCGACTTCTTTATGTCTTCCAGTACATCCTCATTACCAACATTTCTTTTTGGTGACATTGTGTATAATGATGGTCCGAGCCTGACTGCAGGTCTGGTAGTTTATTGATTGACCTGGTGGCTAACAGTGAAGCCTGTTAGCTAGTCCTGATGGCTAGGCCTGAAGGCTTACAGTTTGAGCCTGGTAGCAGAGCCTGAAGGCTGATGGCTGAAGCCTGGAAGCAGAGCCTGGAGGCTGATGGATGGAGCCTGGTAACAGAGCCTGAAGGCTGATGGCTGGAGCATGTTAGCAGAGCCTGGAGGCTGATGGTTGGAGCCTGGTAGCAGGGCTTGGAGGCTGATGGCTGGAGCCTGGTAGCAGAGCCTGGAGGCTGATGGATGGAGCCTGGTAGGAGAGCCTGGAGGCTGATTGCTGGAGCCTGGTAGCAGAGCCTGAAGGCTGATGGCTGGAGCCTGCTAGCAGAGCCTGGAGGCTGATGGACGGAAGCTCTTCAACTCACCGTGCTGCCTCAGAGCGTTGATCTGATCACTTTGGTTCAACTTTCCATTGACTCGCTCGGTGGCGCTGATTGTATGGCAGCCTCACTTCTGTCAGTCTGCCCCAGTGCAGCTGTGGCTACAATGTAGGTCACCACTAGCAGTGTGTGAATGTGTGTATGAATGGATGGATGACTGATTGTAGTGTGAAGCGCTTTGGGGTCTCTGGGGACTTGATAAAGCGCTATACAAGTGCAGGCCATTTACCATTAGTCTCTCTTCCCGTATACCTTCAGCCACAGGTCCTGATTAGCGCAGCGGCGTCTCATGTCATTTCCACATCACCCTCAGCATAAAAGCTCTCTTCTTCTTATTGTCATCTGCAGGATCCTCCCACAATTCCGTTTTCATGTCTTCTTCTCATACTCCTGTTTTGTGATGTACGTTTTTGTTCTTGTCAGTATTAAATCCTTATTTTCATAATACTGCTCCAGAATTCCTGTCTGCCCCACAAATCGTGACAGAAAGTGTGATGTTCCACGACAACTGACTTTATTTATCAGCTTTTTGGTTCTTCTGTGCACCACATAGCCGCAGGAGGATGATCACACAAACCTGGGGGGTTCTGACGATGTGCTTTAGAATGAAAGGAGGTGGGACTGCTGATGTACAAAATGTGAAGTCTATTCATGTAAATCTCTTTGTGCCAATGTCTCCTGGCATGACTGGAGACTCTGTGTAAATCGTCATAAAAATACTTGGATTTCCTTTTATCTAAAGTCAAATTCATTCATAATTGCTGTCACTGTCTTTTGCACTTTATGTTTAATTTAAGTTTGTTGCTATTTCCATCTTTTTACACATGTCTTCTCACAATTCTCCCTCAAAACACCAAAATCTGCAAAAATATCATTGAACATTCCACTGCGCTTATGACGTGTGGATTCCTACCTGCCTGATGTTTACACTGTTATTCGCTGAACCTGTGCGGAGACTCTGCGGGCGACGCGCACCAGAAATAAAATGAAGCTGCAGCTACATCTGTGAGTGGGATTCTAAATTTAACATCCTGTCAATGTCACTGTCTCATTCTCTGTTGTCTGTTTGTGAAGAAAGGGCTTTGTCAAAGGATTCACAACCTCACTCTCGCTGTAAAGTTGTGCGTATAAGCTGTTTGTATAAATGCCCAAAGGACAAAACTAACATTCCTTTTCAGACGATCTGCATCTTATAATTTTTTTTCCAATATGACGTGCTGCTGTACTCCGAACAGTGAAAGTTTGAAATATTTATAGAAGCAATCATTAACACAGTTTCTAAACTTGGAAATACTGTGTAGTTCTGCTTTCAGCACTAGTGGAGTGCAAATGAAGACCATATAGAGACTTAGGAAAATCAATTGCACAGTAATCTGTCAGACCACATCACTGCTACACAGACATTTTAAAACCTCCAGTCAGGCAGAGCATGTTTGAAGAGCAGCTTCACTTGCTTTGCTATTGAACTGCACTAGTCGATCAAAGATTATCTTCGTCGCTTTGGTTCTACAAACAAGAGTTTCTATCTGATGCTCTCACTCAACCATGTAACTGTAACACTTCATTTCTGTTCTTTGGAATCAATGCAGCACAAAACAATTAAAGAACAGGTTCTAACTTTAGTCTATTAAAGGGAATATGATTTATATGCACAGCAATGGATGTGATGACCTAAGAGCAAGGCTCTTCACCATGCATTTTTGAGTCAAATTCCTAGTCTCCATTGATCAAAGCAAACATTTTACCAGGCCATCTCACAGCTGTAGGTTAGGACTTCATATCCAGAGCTGATTTTCCTTTGGCCTTACAGTATGCAACATCTGAACGTGCAAAAAAAAATGCTGCTTTAAGTATTTATTATATTTATTTATATTTATAAATAAATTAAATATTTTTATATTTTAAATTTATTTATTATTATAATTATTAGATTTCATTTTATGTTAAATAGGCGACTGTGGCTCAGTAGGAAGGGTAGTCGTCTTGCAATCAGAAGGTTGTGGTTTTGATTCCAGCTTCCTCCTGCCATATGTGCCCCTGGGCAAGGCACTTAACCTCAAGTTGCCTACCAATCTGTGTATCGGTGTATGAATGTGTGAGCGTTAGTGAGTGTGATTGGGTGAATGTGGCTCTAGTGTAAAGTGCTTTGAGTGGTCTGTATCACTGGAAAAAGCGCTATATAAGTTCAGTACATTTACCATTTAAATCAATCACCATTTTGTGTTTGTCAAAAAATATATACAGTTGGTGGTTGTTCAAAATGAAATTTAAGGGTTAACATTTTTGCAAGACACTGCCTTCATATTGTGATCTTCAACAGCTCATACCATTACCAACTCTACAGTGAGTCAAACAGACAGTCTTGCATCTTCAACAGGGTCTTTAAATACTCTTCTGAGATGGGTAGCAGCATAAACAACATCCACTAATTCTGAAACTTGGGATCATCTGATTGCAGAATTTGCTGATTTTGAGTAATTTAAAAATCTCTGTAGGACACTCAACACCATCCAATTTCACAAAACAGCAACAGCTGCAGCAAATTCAAAGGCAACATGTGGACTTAATGTCTAAGCCTTCTAAAATCTGTGTTTAGAAGGTTGTGGTGAACTTAAACAAGACAGATATTAAACTTGGAACACCACACAACTGTCCATTTTCCATCCATCCATCCATCCATCCATCCATCCATCCATCCATCCATCCATCCATCCATCCATCTGTGCATCCATCTATGCATCCATCCATCCATTCATGCATCCATCCTTGCATCTATTCATCCATCCATGCATGCATGCATCCATCCATGCATCCATCCATCCATCCATCCATCCTGTACTGTGCTGTCCAACTAAAAACAAACAAATCTGTTTGAGGGAGAAACATTAAAAAACAACAATAATCTGATTGCATACATATCTCCACCATTAATGAACTAATGCTTTGTTGAACTACCATTTGCATAAATTCCAGCATAATGAATGCATGACATATATATATATACACAGTACAGACCAAACGTTTGGACACACGTTTTCATTCAAAGAGTTTTCTTTATTTTCATGACTATGAATATTGTAGCTTCACACTGAAGGCATCAAAATTAACACATGTGGAATTATATACTGAACAAAAAAGTGTGAAACAACTGAAAATATGTCTTATATTCTAGGTTCTTCAAAGTAGCCACCTTTTGCTTTAATTACTGCTACATACACTCTTGGCATTCTGTTGATGAGATTCAAGAGGTAGTCACCTGAAATGGTTTTCACTTCACAGGTGTGCCTTGTCAGGTTTAATAAGTGGGATTTCAAGCCTTATGGTGCGTTCACACCGAATGCGGTTTCTGCGAAAGGAGCGGCCGATTTACATGTTATCCCTATGTAGAGGCGTGTTCAGGAGCGAAGCGGCGCGGCGCGGTGCGAAGGACACGGCGGCGCGGAAGGCGTGCCAAGCGAAGCGGGAGTGAAGCGGTAGCGGAGCGAGAGCGATGGATGAGTTGAAAAATCTGAACTTTTTCCTAAATTCACATCGTGTCAACCAATCAGGGACTGGATGTGGCTGTGACGTAGGGTGAAAGACCGCAGCGGAGAAGAAGCGGTTGTCAGTGAAGATGGAGGACAAAATCATAGTGGCGGTGTGCGGCAAGCCAGAGTTGTATGATTCAACTAATTACTTTTACCAAGACAAGTACAGAAAGGACCTGGCCTGGTTATGTTTAGGCAAAAATATCTTATATTTTGGAGATGTGGACATTAAAAATCGGCTGTTTTTTTTACTGAGCTGAGATTTATTTACTCACCGAAGATAGATGGACAGGCGTTCAGCAGCGGGTATATAGTGCCGGTAGTTGGTGTCCCGGAGGCCGATTTGTCTCCCAACGCAGGACAGCAGATCTTCAAACTGGGTCCTGGATAGATGGAAGTACCGCTCATCCAGACGCAGCTCCTGGAGTAGGTGGTGGTAATCTCCGAACTGTTCCCGTCCCTGAAGAATTTGGTGAACCCAGGGATGTTGACGTCGGCGGTGTTTTTTGGCTCTCCACAGGTAAAAAACCGTGTAATCCATGTCCGCCATGTTCAGTTGAAACCAGCAAGCAGCAGATGAAAGCTCCTCCTATTTGATGACGCGGCGAAGCATTGCCGCTTGTTGCCAAATGCCATCGCGGAGTTCACGTGGAATGTCAAGTGGGCAAAAGCACACAAATGAGGCGAAATATTTGCAGAATCCACGTTCGGTGTGAATGCACCTTTATAAATGGGGTTGTGACCATCAGTTGTGTTGTGCAGGAGGTGGATACAGTACACAGCTGATAGTCCTACTGAATAAACTGTTAGAATTTGTATTATGGAAAGAAAAAAACCAGGTAAGTAAAGAAAAATGAGTGGCCATCATTACTTTAAGAAATGACGGTCAGTCAGTCCGAACAATCGGGAAAACTTTGAAAATGTCCGCAAGTGCAGTCACAAAAACCATCAAGCGCTACAAACTGGCTCACATGAGGACCGCCCCAGGAAAGGAAGACCAAGAGTCACCTCTGCTGCGGATGATAAGTTAATCCGAGTCACCAGCCTCAGAAATCGCAGGTTAACAGCAGCTCAGATTAGAGAACAGGTCAATGCCACACAGAGTTCTAGCAGCAGACACATCTCTAGAACAACTGTTAAGAGAAGACTGTGTGAATCAGGCCTTCATGGTAAAATAGCTGCTAGGAAACCACTGCGGAGGACAGGCAACAAGCAGAAGAGACTTGTTTGGGCTAAAGAACACAAGGAATGGACATTAGACCACTGGAAATCTGTGCTTTGGTCTGATGAGTTGTGGAAGCTTAAAGTTTTGTTTGATTAGACTAAAAAGTAAGTCATTATTGTTTTTACCATTATAAGATGAATTCTATTAAGAATTGTTCACTCTGAGTAAACATGTGTTAGAACATGTGTTTTTATGACTTTTTATATTGTTTATCACTTGTGTCTGCTCTAAATACTTTCTTCCCCCACATGTCATAGACAAAGAGATAAGAGAGAAGGGTGAGTTATGCTATTATCAGCAACATCTAGGGACTGGCACCAATCCTCACTCCTTTCTCTAAAATCAAGACACATGAACCCTAACCTTTCTGACCCCACACACACACACACCCACACACACACACAAACACCCCACTCTGTCTGTATGATGTTTGAACTGTGTGTGACCAAGCATGTATAAATAAAGAGAGAGGGGGCTAATACTTCGTAGTCTGTAGTGTACAGCTACCCTTGCAAGTAAAACTGACTCGGTGTCTTTCCTTACCTCTGAGTTGATTAAATAATACCTATCAACATGCAAGCCTTCTGATAATAGAATTAAATTGGGGAAAAGTTCTTGGCATGAGAAATGATTAATGGGCTTGTTATTGCAGAAAATCTTGTGATATGCTGGCCCCTGCCAGGTCAGTTTGACCTGAGAGTTTGCATCCAGATAAGTGATGAAATCATTATTGTAAAACTGTCACGTACACCAATTCGATGTTTTCCAGATGTTTGGCTAAATGTGTATTCCCAGAAAAAGTAGAGAAAAGCAATGTTGAAGGTGCCAAGAAGGTTTACGTAAATGAGTATGTAAATGGACTGAACTTATATAGTGCTTTTCCAGTCACACTAGTGCCACATTCACCCAATCACACTCACTAACGCTCACACATTCATATGCCAATACGCAGATCAGTAGGCAACTTGAGGTTAAGTGCCTTGCCCAGGTGCACATCAACATATGGCAGGAGGAAGCTGGAATCAAACCCACAACCTTCTGATTGCATGACAACTACTCTTCCTACTGAGCCACAGTCGCCCCAGTTGGTCAGGATGCACACAACAATGTTGAGTATCTGTATAAAAACCACCCTGTAGGAACTGAGGGCAGGGAGACTTCTGGAATTTTTGATGAAGATGATTCTGTGCACTTTTTGAAGAATAAAAGTTCCCTCCCATGAGAAATGTTTGATGAGAGATGTCTGTGAGTTCTGTTTTCATTATCTTAGCTCAGTAATAAGACCGCCCGCTCCTAAAGAGTCCAAGTTTGATATCTTTGGTTCCAACCACCGTGTCTTTGTGCGGCACAGAAGAGGTGAACGGATGGACTCTACATGCCTGGTTCCCACCATGAAGCATGGAGGAGGAGGTGTGATGGTGTGGGGGTGCTTTGCTGGTGACACTGTTGGGGATGTATTCAAAATTGAAGGCATACTGAACCAGCATGGCTACCACAGCATCTTGCAGCGGCATGCTATTCCATCCGGTTTGCGTTTAGTTGGACCATCATTTATTTTTCAACAGTACAATGACCCCAAACACACCTCCAGGCTGTGTAAGGGCTATTTGACCAAGAAGGAAAGTGATGGGGTGCTTCGCCAGATGACCTGGCCTCCACAGTTACCGGACATGAACCCAATCGAGATGGTTTGGGGTGAGCTGGACCGCAGAGTGAAGGCAAAAGGGCCAACAAGTGCTAAGCATCTCTGGGAACTCCTTCAAGACTGTTGGAAAACCATTTCAGGTGACTACCTCTTGAAGCTCATCAACAGAATGCCAAGAGTGTGCGGAGCAGTAATCAAAGCAAAAGGTGGATACTTCGAAGAACCTAGAATATAAGACATATTTTCAGTTGTTTCACACTTTTTTGTTCAGTATATAATTCCACATGTGTTAATTCACAGTTTTGATGCCTTCAGTGTGAAGCTACAATATCTCAAAGTTAATCTCTTCTTCCTCGGTAGTATTACTTATATACACACCTGTTCTACTGCTTATTAACTCAAAAAACTAATCACAAATCACATCAGAAAAACAGATTTGGTGAAGACGACTTGCTGAAGTTGCTGAAGCATCAGAAAAGGATAAAAGGGGATTTAAGTTACTAAGTATTTCAGAACCTACTAACAAGTTATACGCAACAAAGTGACCTGTGGATATTTATATTGATTGTTGCTTTTTCTGAATTATATGCGCCCAGATTTCTCAGGCCCAGGTGAGAATACCATGGCTGCTGTTAGTATTTTGTAGGTTTACTCCGTTTGAACTAAAACTGGACTGTTCCAACTGTATCTTTACATTGACATTTCAAGCATGCCAGTCTAGCACCCTTGTGTTGTATAGAGCACTTTGGAAAAAACAGTCTTCTAGGTTCTTTTCTGAATGTATAAAGACAGCGATGAGTGTTTATAATGTGATGAGTTGTCAGTAACACACTTGCAGCATTTTCATTCAGCTGTGTATTTATGTGAATATGCATCACTGCTCTCAGTCACTGAACAGTTTCTAGATTAAAAGCTTTGAGTTTTTATTGTTCTAGATCACATAACATCACATCTTCTTTTCAGTAAAGTAGCTGTTTTTGCTCTGCTTTTTGACGAGCTGAAAGGTCTTCCTCTTAGAGAATGCATATCATGAAAATAGTGAACACACACCAGAAACATAGTAACCCCTTACATATCTACATTCATGCTATCCTCAAACAGTTAGACCGTCACACAGTCCAAACCAGTGAATGATAAAGCCCTGACATGGATGGACACTGGTGATCAGGGAAAGTCATATTCTCTCCATAGAACTTCCACAACAGTCTCATAGCAGTCACTCCCAAATTTAAGACCACCTCTCCAACCAGCTTGCACCATATGTGCACTTACTATGAAGCAAAGAATAAAAAAATAACTCATGTTTCCTTTCTTCATCCTTTGGTATCAGTTAGACAACAGCACAATGTGTACAATCTGCACATGCCTCATTCAGCAATATCATGGTGCTTAGTGGCCATATGGGTTCATTTTATGTATTACGTGGTGATAAGACATACTGTGAGTATGAGTATTTAGTGTGCAGATGCTGCTAAATTAGGCTCTGCTCTTCATCAGCACAGGTCACTAAGCTTGTTAAGGTGCCTCCTGAGTGTGACAATACTGCCACCGTTTGGACGCTACATTAAATTATTTGAATCCAACTTACTTCCAAGCCTCCAGTGCTTAAACGCATGAACTGGACTCTGACTGTAACTCAAAATTCTGTCACATTTCCCCCTTCCTGTCTTAAATTAAAATCCAAAATGATACAAAACTTAGTAAAAAAAAATCAGATAGTTCAGGCTTTATCCACATGATCTCCATAACATATTAATTCTTTTTTCAGTTTTAAAAATAATTGCATGACTAACTCTTCTAATTACTCCTATTTCCACTTTTCCCGGAGCTCCCTCCTGCTCTGCTGGATAAAAAACATTATGTTAAAATGTGTTTAGTCTATATGGCTTCACCCTTTGAAAACTTGTCTTCATCAACATCTGTTTCACCTATTGGCACTTCTAGTAAAAGAAGTGTAAAAATTCATATTTTATTGCAGTGAAATCTAAATTTCTATTTTATTATGTTTATCACATGGAGAGAAAATCACAAGTGACAGTTATTGTCAACTATGAAAAGTGTGGTTAGTTTTTGAATGTGTACTTTAGTTGAGAAATGGCCATTTAATTATCCATAATTCAGCCACTCTTCAAAATGGGAATTACTAGAGAAGATGCCATTTATGTAATCCAGATGTGTGTTGATCCTCATAAGTTAGGAAAAAATGGAACTTACCCATCTTAACCATAAGAGCAATAATTGCACCATTTAAAACAACTAAAATGGTGATAGAAACTACAAGGACCAAAGTTTATTTTTCTTCCACAAACAGTGAAGAGGATTGTAAGGGATTTAAAAAAATCACTGTTAGAGAGCTACAGCAAAGCGTGACTTCTTGGTTTTTCTTTTGTCCTACTAACACAAATCTAAGCATGCAAAGTTTGCTAAATCCTACTGGGACTTTACCTGAAACCAGGAAGATCGAGGTTTGAAGACTCCAGATGGGTCTGCAGAGGAAGGGTTTGTGGAAAATCATTTCATGCTCGTGGAGTATAGGGGAGGATCTGTGATGCCATTGGGCAATTTCATTTTCTAAGGCATCAATAAATATTTGAAAGAGCAGGAAATCAAATTCTCATAGACTCTGAAAATGGGTCATCATTAGGTTTCTCAACAAGATGAGGACTGATTGAAAAGATGCAGATAAATCAAGACAGAAATGGTTCAAACGATATAAACTCAACCTTCTTCTGTTGCCTTCAGTGTTGAGAAATGGGAAAGTATTAACAACAGGTGTATTGGTAATACTGGGAAAGGAAATTTAGATAAAATAATTTCACATGCTGGTGTATTGAAAAATGCACGTTAGGCAAGTCTAAATGTGAGGAAATAAAACTTTGTGTCCAACAGAGTATTGGGATCAAGGGTGTGGAATTCAGTGTTCTGCTGAATCAGGATTGGGTATGTTACTTTTTTTTCTTAATGCCACAGTCTGATTTTATTTCTTTATTTTTTCAAACCCACGGATGAAATGTCATAATGTTGGCTTTTTTATCGTCTCTGAGTGTGAACACAATTACTGAAGCTGAACAGCAGTTTCTTTGTAATATGTACAAAGCAAGGTTGAATACAGACTGGATCGGCCGGATGGATCTGGACTGGCACTGAGGAGGAAAGGAGAGGAGAGATGTTATTGTTTGTTGGGTGGAGGTTATGGGGAGTATGTAGGATAAGAACGTGGTCAGCTTACTGTTGGTGGTGGATGATTGTTCGTTGGAGGAGGTAAGTCTTTCCCACAGAGGCTGGGTTTGGCAGGAGAAGTGGCTCTGTGGTTAATGGGGATGGTTCTCTCTCTTTCTGATCCCTGAGTTGTTGTGTTTCAGCCGAGCACACGGCGTTGGAAGGTGGACAGCTAGGTGGGCTTAGGTATAGCGTTTCCACAAGGTGAGATGCAGGGCTGGAGATAGGAGTGGAAGAAAGAGTGACGGCTGGAGAGGCAGGGAGTGGTTCCAATAACTCGCTTGAGCATGACACAGAGAGCAGGGTTATGGAATCCAGAACACAATCACCAATGATCAGATCTGCAAGGCAGGATAAGAAACTCGGTTGGAGCAGGTCTAAGGAACAAGCAGATAAGTGAGAAGCCCCTGTGCAGCTGCACCTGTCCGTCACACCCTGTAGGAGGAGAGAAACACAACACACACACAAAACCCTGTACACAGCCACAGTGAGTGTGACACAAAATTACTGTGACTGGTAATGAAATTTCATTTTGTTCCCAAGTGGTCCAATTAATCATAAAGCAGGACAAGCTGTCAATTTAAAGTCAGTTTCCAGCATCTTCCATGCCGAGGTGAGTGAATCTGCCTCAGTGCAGAAATTGTAACAGTGTGAGATGAAGTAATCCCAATATTGAATCATTTATGAAATATTGGAGTCAGACCTAAGTTGGTTCTGTAGGTTGTGTGGATCCATGATGTGTCAGGTCTGCAGCACCTATGCTGTAGAATGTTTTAGCATGTCCAATCAATCACCCTGGCTTAACTTAGTCTGTGAATGCTACAGAGTTAATGTGTAGTAAGATGATGCTGGAATGTTATTCTCCTATGGGATGTATCAATCTGCAGATACACAAATGTGTAATTAGAGTATAAAATGTAATAATGTGAGGTTAAGCTACTTCAACAAAAGATTACTTTAAGGTGTGTCTTTACAAGGGTGCCAATAAATGTGGATGGTGCTGCATTAATACCATTTAAGATAGACTGATTTTCCTGTTTAGACGTTTTTTTAATATTTTTTTATTCACAGACTTTATGTAAGACATCTTTTTTAATCTTGAGTGGCATGTTGATATTTGACTCTGGTGTGTTTTTTTCTTTGACTTGGATTCTGCTGATCAAACCTGATATCACAGACGGATTGGAAAAGAAGGTAGTCTTTACTTTTGCTATCTGTCAGCCTAATCCCAAAGGAACATAGCTTCATTTTCTCACAGCGGTGTTTTCTGAGCCACCTTTGACTTCTTCACACAGACTGTTTCATGTTTTATCCTCCAAATCATCAAACGTTCCTAAAAATCCTTTCCCATCTTTACCAATCATTTGACCTCATAAAATCATTGTTTTTCTTTCTCTTTGTTCATCCTTCAATACTTTCATTGCCATTTTTTCTTTTTAGATAAAAAACTACTCTAAATCTTGTCAACTGGTGGTATCACGATGAGCATTTCTTAAAATATAGTGAATTTTGAAACACTTGTTGAGTTCATGCTTTTTAGCACTCATTAATGTGCATGATGTATAAATAAATGGAACAAAATTTAAGAACTAAAAGTAAAGTTTTGAAGCATTCTTAGTTGCTTTTGTTTTCCTGTTTATGATTTATTTTACTAAAATAACAGATTTGCTCTTCAGTGTTTATTTGTGCCATTTCATTGTGGAACTAATCTGTATAAATGTTCTTCTAGCATTAATTATTTTTATTAGCTGAGTAATATTTAACATAAACTCTCATGTCTGTGGGATTTTCAGACAGAGTTGTTATCTCTGTGTCAGATCCTGGTCATTTTGCCTGCTACGGACCCTTTTTCACCAGTAGGGGCGTTAGGAGCTGAAGGATCAGGGTGGTCAGGTGTTTCGCATGTTGTCATCAGCTGGAGGACAATAAGAGGGAGGCGAGCCAGTACTTCGACGCCTGAGTGTTGCAGACGGATCTTGGCGTCTACCACAAAGGCCCTTCAGCGGTCCGCTGCAGCCAACAAGCGCTACGCCGACAGGCGACGGATCCCCGCTCCTGCCTATCGCCCGGGTCAGCAGGTGTGGCTGTCAGCACGGACTGTTCCGCTCAAGTCTCTTTCTCGGAAGCTATCTCCCAGGTTCATCGGTCCATATGTTATTGATTCTGTGGTTAATCCTTCGTCTGTACGTCTACGTTTGCCCCCTAGTTTCCAGGTCCATCCAGTGTTCCACGTATCTCAGATTAAGCCTGTCCAGTCCAGCATGCTCTGCCCTCCTGCTGTGCCCCCTCCGCCCGCCCGGGAGTTCCAAGGCCACCCTGCCTACTCGGTCCATCGGATCGTGGCCTCCCGCCGGCGGGGTAGGGTGTGGCAGTTCCTAGTGGATTGGGAGGGTTACGGTCCCGAGGACCGCCTCTGGGTTCTACGGTCCTTCATCCTGGACTCTAGACTGGTTCGGGACTTCTGGTCGTCCCAGGCCGGTTCATCTGGACCGCCCAGTGGCGGTCGTTGAGGGGGAGGTGGTGTCAGATCCTGGTCATTTTGCCTGCTACTAACCATTTTTCACCAGTAGGGGCGTTAGGAGCTGAAGGATCAGGGTGGTCAGGTGTTTCGCATGTTGTCATCAGATGGAGGACTATAAGAAGGAGGCGAGCCAGTACTTCGATGCCTGAGTGTTTTGTCTCTTCGTGGTATTCAACCTGGCCAATTTTATGGTTTTGAAAAGTTTGCTTCTCTGAGAAGACTGTTTTTTCCCTTGACTAATAGTCTGTTTTTTTTGTCTCAGGTTACCCAAGCCTCGTTCGTTAAGAGATCTCAGGAGAACTTTGTAACAGTTTAAGGACTATGGATTCTCGCTTTTTCCCCCGCTGGCAGCCGGATCAGACGTTTGCTTCACAGCTTCAGGCGAACCCTGTCCACCCTCCTCCGTACCTCTCAGGACTACCTTGCTCCGACGGTGCAGTGTTGCTCGCTGCCCCTCCAGGATCACAACCTCTCTCCCTGTCGGACCTAACTCAACCTGACTCGCTCAGCAGCCTCTGTTTCCAGTACCTGGTCCCGCAAATAAAGCTTCTGAAACGCTTCTCTGTTTAATCGGGTTTTTCTGCATGTGGGTCAAGTCGGCCATCAACATTATGACACTCTGAGGCTTAAAGCCCAGATTTTATTCATGGGGGGTTGGGACTGTTTCGTCCTGGGACAGCTCTGGATGGCGGGCTCATTTGGACCAGGTAGACCCCTCTTTTGTTTGTGGCCGATGCTCTGGATGGGGACAGGGGTAATTGGGGGCTGGGTTCGGAGCAGGGGGTCGGGGTCGAGGTCTGGGACGGGGTTGTTTGGGTTCGGGCGGTGCCAGCACTAGTTTGGGCTGGTGCTGGGGCGATCTGCCTGTCTCCATCCCGGGAATGAAGGGGACCAACTCCTGGGTCTGAGTGCTGGTTGCTCCTCTGGGATATCGGTACCTGGACTGGGGAGTATAAAGAATGTATGAGGAGTGTGAGTGAGTGCACAACGTCCATTGTTGTGTGTCTTTACGTTGGGTGTGTGGGTGTGTTTTTATGTGTACGCATGAGGGTGGGAATGTATCATTGTGACTGTGTGTGCCTCTTTTTGTGTCAGGTTAGGTCTTGGGCTTCTCCCTCTCCTGGATCAGCTTAGGTCCCCCATCAAATTGGGGGCCTATTTCCTACCTGCCACACTCTCGGTCGGTGACTCGTTTCTCCACCCGCCGGTGTATTGGTGGTTCTTGGTGTCCGGGGCCTGGTGCTTTGGTGTGTGCTGGCTCACTCCCGGTGCCTGCTTGCTGGGACCTGGGCCTCCTGGCTCTCTCAGGGCTGCGGTAGTCCCGGCGGTGGTCCACCTGGTGTTTCCATGCTCTGGAGGCCCTTGTATGTCTGTGACTCAGATCTCCTCCATGTCTGTATGGGGTCCAGGGGGGCAGGTCTGTGGCTCCTCACACTTGCTATTGCATATTTTTATGGAGGAACCTTGTATACACAAGCACACTCACACTTACAGCCACAGGTGTTTGGATTCAGGTGTTAACAGATACACAGATGTTCTATATTGAGCCGCAGTCACCACCAAATACAACTTGCATTCATTAGTACCGTGCACTTTTTGGTAACATTGCTGTTGTTATATATGTTTCTGCAGGTGTAGAAGTAGTCTTCTAGTATCTTGTATTCTTTTCATCCTTCTTTCTCTCCTCCATTATTTTCCCCTTCTCTCCCTTTTGCCTGACCTCTCTCTCTTGCGTCTTTTTTTTTTTCCTTTTCGTTTCCATTTCCATTTTAATTGAAATGATCCCAAAGCTGTTTCTAATAAAGTTTTTAAAAATATATACATTTTGAGCAGAGCATTATAGCATTAGCCGTAATAATCCACTTGTGAAAGTTAATCTGTTGGGCTCCTTCTTGGCACTCAGACAACAATTCTGAGTGCTACTCTGCCAGACAGGACAGAAAAAGAAACAATGGCTGCTTTGGCACAGCAGGAGGACATTGTCAATAGAAGAAGTTGGTGTGAGCGTTGGATTTGATGCACACATTGTAGAACAAAGCAGGTATGAGCTGACAAACATTTTTTCAGGTTTGAGATGCTGATGTCATTCATGAAGTTGTTGGTTTGCTGTAATTCACTACAAATATCCCTCATAATGTGTAGACAAAGTGTCTGTGACCACCACAGCACCGTTACCCTGGGGTTTTAATTTGCATCTGTACACTGCTCAAAAAACTAAAAGGAACGCTTAAACAACACAACTCCAAGTAAATCAAGTTTCTGTGAAATCAAACTGTCCACTTAGGAAGCAACACTGATTGAGAATCAATTTCACATGCTGTTGTGCAAATGGAATAGACAACAGGGGGAAATCTTTGGCGATTAGCAAGACACACTCAATAAAGGAGTGGTTCTGCAGGTGGGGACCAAAGACTACTTCTCAGTACCGATGCTTTCTGGCTGATGTTTTGGTCACTTTTGAATGTTGGTGGTGCTTTCACACTCATGGTAGCATGAGATGGACTCTACAACCCACACAAGTGGCTCAGGTAGTGCAGCTCATCCAGGATGGCACATCAATGCGAGCTGTGGCAAGAAGGTTTGCTGTGTCTGTCAGCGTAGTGTGCAGAGCCTGGAGGCGCTACCAGGAGACAGGCCAGTACACCAGGAAACGTGGAGGAGGCTGTAGGAGGGCAACAACCCAGCAGCAGGAGCGCTACCTCCACCTTTGTGCAAGGAGGAACAGGAGGAGCACTGCCAGAGCCCAGCAAAACGATCTCCAGCAGGCGACAAATGTGCATGTGTCTGCACAAACGGTTAGAAACCGACTCCATGAGGATGGTTTGAGGGCCCGACGTCCACAAATGGGGGTTGTGCTCACAGCCCAACACTATGCAGGACGCTTGGCATTTGCCAGAGAACACCAGGATTGGCAAATTTGCCACTGGTGCCCTGTGCTCTTCCCAGATGAAAGCAAGTTCATACTGAGCACATGTGACAAACTTGACACAGTCTGGAGACGCCGTGGAGAGCAACCTGCATGATCGGTTTGGCAGTGGGTCAGTAATGGCATTTCTTTGGAGGGCCGCATGGCATGGTAGCCATTAAGTACCGAGATGAGATCCTCAGACCCCTTGTGAGACCATATGCTGGTGCGGTTGGCCCTGGGTTCCTCCTAATGCAGGACAATGCTAGACCTCATGTGGCTGGAGTGTGTCAGCAGTTCCTGCAAGATGAAACTATGGACTGGCCCGCCTGTTCCCCAGAGCTGAATCCGTATGAGCACATCTGGGACATCATGTCTCGCTCCATCCACCAACGTCACGTTGCACCACAGACTGTCCAGGAGTTGGCAGATGCTTTAGTCCAGGTCTGGGAGGAGATCCCTCAGGAGACCATCTGTCTCATCAGGAGCATGCCCAGGTGTTGTAGGGAGGTCATACAGGCACGTGGAGGCCACACACAATACTGAGCCTCATTTTGACTTGTTTTAAGGACATTACATCAAAGTTGGATCAGCCTGTAGTGTGTTTTTCCACTTTAATTTTGTGTGTGACTCCAGGCCTCCATTGGTTAATAAATTTGATTTCCATTTATGATTTTTGTGTGAGTTTGTTGTCAGCACATTCAGCTTTGTACAGAACAAAGTATTCAATGAGAATATTTCATTCATTCAGATCTAGGATGTGTTATTTGAGTGTTCCCTTTATTTTTTTGAGCAGTGTATTTAGGGGCAGGGACCAGGCGGTCTAAGATGCATGTGCAGCTGCGCCCTATTCCACGCAAAGTGGGATGTATGAAGGAAAGGTGTGTGGTGACATGACTATGCCTGGTTTTGTTCATCTGAACGAAACTACAAGTTTCAGAATTTCTCCCTACCACCAAACTTTAGAATTAAAGTCGCAAACTCTTTTGTACAAGGGGCCCCAGATGTTGAGAACTGCTGATACAAGGTATTTCTGATCATAGAACATTTGTCTTACTATCAGTAACTTCATTGTTACATTTTGCAAGCACTCAGACCCCTCTTGTGACTCTCCAAAAAGTTAGTAGCCAAGTTTTTTGGTGTTACTGGATAATTTTGGTGATTCCTCTCAGACAAAAGCAGATATTTCCGTTGGATCTTCCCGCATCGCAAAGACCTCACGCAGCCCTGCAGCCCTGCAGCCCGGTCTTCACGCCGTAGTCCCCCTTCAGTTGCAGTTAAAGCAGATGTTTACCCAGTTGTTTTGGTATTATCCTTTTATGCTCATTTATATTATAAATATTGATTTTACACAACAAAACTAATAGACTGCACCAGAGTGTGTCTTTTTTGTTATTTTTGCCAGTCACAGTAAGCCTGGATGATACAGATGGTATGAATTTGTGACATTAAAAAATGAATCCTCAGAAGGAAGTCAATTTGTAGGTCAAACAGGATAATTTTTGCTCATATTTTGTCTCTCATTTGACATTACATTGTGTATTATAAACAATCAATCTATACAATATTAAGTTACATTTTTTGAACTGAAACCTTTCAAACCTTGTTCAATGAGATGTACCTGTAGATGTAAATAAAGGCAGATCTCAGTAGGTAAAATACAGCTACTTCCTTATGCTTTGTCTGCAATTATATGAGTTATCAAGAGTGTGTAATTATGTACCTTGTGTGTCTCTTGGCTCTTCTTTTTCATACAAACCAGTCCACGTAACTGTTATGAAAAGACACATCATTCAGAGGGATAAAAGTAGCACTTAGTCATTTTTAAGGACTGGAGCCTTTGAGATGCTGAGGAGATCTGCCATCTGGGAAACCAGCTGATATAAAGCCATTTACTGAACCACAATGAACAGTTGTGGAAAATAAATAGAGCAGAGCACACACGCTTCTCTTTCTTTCTGGAGAGAAAAATACTAATGCACAGCTTGTAGTGAGTAAACCAAACTGTTTTTGTAAATATGTTCAACTACCCTTTCAAAATGATGTCTAAAGAGGAAATATAGTTACAATTACTGTCGTGAATGTACAAAAGACTTCACAAGCAAGTTTAGTCCATGTTCTGTGTTGGAAAAATGTATATAAGTTATCACTGTTTAGTTTAAATCCTGTTTATGTTTGAAGTTCTACTCTAGCTAAGATGATTCTTCTGATTGTTTTTTGGTGTGAAAAAGGGTTTGTGGAAGGTTAAGGAATTCGGTCTGGAGTGGATCACTCCCTGGACATGACAAGTTTATACCATATATCGGAATGACTACTCTTTTAGGTTGAAATCTCTGTAAGAATTGGCTGAACCAATTCCAGCTTTTTGCCTGTAGGAATGTGAGTTGTAAATAAAAGGGTGGTGCAAGGGTTTTCTCTCCTTTGTGAGAAGGAAGTCGCTGTTTTGACGGAGGAGTCAAACCTACTTGGTTCACTTGTGTCTTATTTTACACTTGTCTGTGTTTATCAGCTTTCTTACTCTATCATTCTGTTTTAGTCAATCGATTGTATTTGCCACACATTCATCACAACGTTTCAGGATAAGGTCGTGAATATATTGACGCAACTTCTATCAGAGTTCCTCTACACACAAATAGCTTTTTACACAGATGTCTTGCATGACTGTGGGTGAAACGAAATAAGGAAAATGGGCAAGGTTCTGGTCCCAGTCGAGCTTACCCATCTCTGCCCTGGACGTCCAACACAAAGGCAAAGGATGCGGAAATGGGCATGGAGCTTTAAAGAAAGAATCAAGAAGTCTCATTTATGACTTCAAACAATCTTGGAGATCTCCCATTTGCTCCCAGTGCTGGGAATGAAACCTAAAATGCTTCCATTGGCATATTTTACTCAAGGAAAGCAAGAAGGAAAGAGAGGGAGTGTTAAAACTCAGGAATGTTTTATTTTCTTGGCTTAACAGTTTAGCATTAAACAAAATCCAATATTTATTTAGACAGCAGCAAATTAGGCACAATTAATTATTTTTTGCTGTCCCCGGTTATTGGGATTAGTCCAAGCTGATTATGCCCACCACAATCCACTGATGCTCGCAAGTTTCAATGAAGGAAGCTGAAATGTTGGTGTCCACTCAAACCGTTTCCCTGTGTGCTGCTGGACGATTAAAGTTGTGACATGATGAGAAAGTCTTTCACTCAAAGTGTCTTAGACATTTTTATTTCAGAAAGCTGTACACCGCTCTGTCCTTCCTGATGGAGCTCCTAATGGTTACTGTTTGCTAATACTTTGCTTTCATTCGGTTTTTATCTCCTTTCTCACTCAACCTCACGCACTGACACATAAAAACAGCACTGATTATTTAAAGTTAATGTATATACATTGCTCTGGAATATGCCTGAACACAGACTTCACCTATTTTTTGCTTTTTTTATCACACTTAAATGTTTCAGATCATCAAACAGATTCCAATATCAGACGAAGATATTCTAAGTAAATAGAAAATGTAGTTGCAAAATGTTGGTTTCATTTGTTAAGATGTAAAACCAACCCCAACCTGCATAAAAATATAATTGCTCCGTTAACCTAATTACTGGTTGTCCACCCTTGGCAGCAATTTATTCATGATAACTGCCAGTGATTTTTTTTACACCACTGTGGAGGAATTCAATCCCTCTGTTCTTTGCCGAACTGTTTTAATTTGTCACACTGGAGGGTTTTCAACAAGAACAAACTGTTTAATGTCATGCCACGCCATTCAAGTTGGTTTAAGTCTGAACTTTGGCTAGGCCATTCCAAAACCTTAATTTTTTTGTTTGCATTATTCAGAAGTGGACTTGCTGGTGTGTTTGGAGGTAGGTCACAAATTTACAGCTGGACATTTTCCTTCATGATTGTATAACTTTTGACAAGTTCTCCAGGTCCTGAAGTAGCAAAACAGTCGCCATCCATCACACTACCAACACCATGTTTGACTCTAAGTCTGATATTCTTAGTTTAAAAACCAGATGTAACGGGAAGTACACCTTCCATAGAGGTCCACCTTTGCCTCAACAGTCCAATAAATACATTGCTAGAAGTCTTGGTGATCATCAAGATATTTTTTGTTAATTGTGAGACGGGCCTTTGTGTTCTGTTTGGTCAGCATTGGTTCTGGTCCTAGGTTGTATTTAAGTAATTTCTTGCGTCTATCCATCTGGCAGTAATCAGCCCTGAGTGTGGCTATTGCTAATTCATGATTTAACAAGGGGGAGTAAAATCCTTTACATAAGGCTTGATAGGTTTGGATAGATTTTCTGAAATAAATGACATCACCATTTAAAGACTTACTAATCGGAAATATGTAAGGTTAACAAAAAAGCACAAACAGAAAAAATATATAACAGGGCAAAAACGTTTTTCGCATCAGTGCAGTTGTTCTCCACTGCAAAAGGTTTATGCAGGAAACAACAAAGAACATATTTATTATGAAATCAGAGAGGAAAGAAATAAGAACACGGCAGAGATGAAGCATTACCTTGTTTTTCCTGTTTAAAGAATTGAGTTGAAGCATATTTTCAAAGACTTTGAAGAGAAATGGTGACTTGGATCCGTTTTAATATATTATTGTCAAGGCTGGTTTGGCGGAGGACCCCGGAATGCAGACGGACAGGAAGCATCGTTGGTGAGAAATATGATTTAATAAACAAACTAACTACAGAAGGTGATGGCAAAAACAGGCATGGACAGGCTTGGCATGAATAACAAGAACTGGCAGAAAACAGGGTGACATGATCTGAAATGTTTCCACGGGGAATTAACAGAACAGATGTGTATATATGGAGCAAGAACCAGGTGAAACGAGGAGGCTGAATGCTTAGTGCAGGTGAACCGAATGAAGTTGAATGAAAACAGACAAGAGAGAACAAAACGTGGCTGGAGCACAACAAAGATTCTCGGATACAAACTAACAGAAACACAACTAGTAAACCATGAAATTAAAGCATCACCAGAAACATGATCCAAAAACCTAACTTTACAAAACATGAACTAGAAGACAAAAACTAAAGCATGACCAGGAAAATAATAAACGGAAGCATGATTCAAAACCTCGACTGTGAGAAACATAAGAGGAAAAACCCGCAACCAAAAACCAGACAACCTCAAATCCTAACAATTATCAGTAATTGGTAGCCAGTGCTGCTATAATAAAAATGTTATTATAATAATTTACAATATTTATATATTTATAATAATTGTTTTTATTATATTTTATTTTAGTAACATTTAGCTGATTGCTCATAAACATTAAATTTTTGTGAGCAATCAGCTAAATGTTGTCGTTGTTTGTAGAACAAGACTAGAGCTATTGCAAATGACAAATACACATCAGGCATAATATCCCACTGAGCAATATAAGTGTTATAAGTATTTGCGTTTTTAACCAAAGAAGGTTCAGTTACATGCAAATCATCATTTTAATGAACATACCTGTTCAGTTCAGTTCAACACATGGGCAAACTTCTGTGTGAAGATGTATCTATCACAAATTAAGCCTTTCACTCCACATGTAGTAAGCAAAGTATGTGCTCAATGTGTTTATTTGGTAATTATACCAAAATAAATCAGAAAAAAGATGGTTAGATCTGACTCAACGAAAGGCTTTTTCTCTGCCAGTGATATTGATATTTGCCTGGTGTGTTTTGAAGCCAGAACCTGGATGTCTCTTTCATTTTTGTGGAAAGTTGCTGATTAGTATATGTAGCTCTAGTGCAACTGTAAGTGGTTCTATAAGGTCCTATTCAGTCCTTCTGTATGAAGCTGTTCTGGTCTTTATTCCTTCAGTACCTAGAAGAGGAAGGAACAACAACTAGCATTACAGGAAACAATGAATGGCTTTAACATCAGCTTCTCCTCCACCTTAAGATTTAATTGGTGCTAGCTGTTAAGCAACAAAGACTTTTTTACTCCTTGACATACACTTCCCTTTTTAAATGGTTTGCTACAACTCAATTTGTGCACCTGCATCTCTTCACAGAACATAGACAATCCAAAAGGACCTGAGAATGTGCTTTTCAGACTCAAAGGAAGTGTTTGTCGCAAAGGTTCAGAGAGTGAACAAGCATAGGCAAACATTTTATTGATTATAGACATTATCTTTCTCCATATCTAGTAATTAGCCTCATGCATTTCAGTCAAGCTCTTTAAAAAGTTCACACAGGTCTAATTTTAAAACAAGCCAAGTTTCTGAGCCACTTTGCTACTGAGGTGTGTGTTGACCTACTTAAAGAATAAAATCCATATTTTTGTTGAGATGCTCTGTGCACCACAAAATACAGTTTAGTTTTATTTGAAGTTATATGAAATCAAGCATTGCAAGAACAGATGTGTAAGCACAGATTCAATGATCAGAATTGCATTTTTGTTCAGTTCATAAATATCTTCTGAACAGTTTCTGTATTTTGTTTATTTGATCATCTTATTTCATTTCTCAACTTTCACCTTTGTCGATTAGTTGGGAAAAAGACTGAGTTTGTCACCATCTTTTGGACTTTGGTTTTGAGTTTGTTTCATTTTGCATCTTTGTAATTTCTTCTTAGTTTTGGATTTATTTTTGCTTTAAATTTATAGTTACACTGTCTTTAGTTATGTATTTTTCTCTGCCTCAACTCTCTCTGTTCATGCTGCTTCTCAGCTGTTCCACATTCAGTTAATCAGACTCACCTGTTTGTTGTTTATCAATCATCCTCCCTGTATATATTTATCTTTCAGTTCATTCAGTCTTTGTCAGATTCTACTCTTGTCTACCTGAAGGTATCTTCAGCCTAGCCTGCAGTTTATGCTTCCTTGATGCTTCCTGTTTTTTCATGTTCAATTTGGATTTTTGGTTTTTGCCCTTAAACATTTATTTTACTCTCACTCACAGAATTATCTAATTTGTTAATTTCTTACTACGGTACATTTAAAGAAGCATTTTCCATCTTTACCTTGTTAACTTTATCAAAACCTACAGAAGAGGGTGCGTATATATTTATACTATCTGATTTATGGTTGCAAAAATATAGGTCTACTAATGAATGGCAGGTGAGTAATCAGTCTGTTGCTCCCCTGAGGTGTTTAGGAATCCCACAATGCTTTAATAGAAGCCTTCAACTTGTCTGCATTGTTGGGTCTGGTGTTTCTCATCTTCCTCTTGATAACAACCCATAGATTCTCTGTGGGCAGGTACCAACTCCATAAGGACTCCATAAAGCTCGCCAGCAGACAGGAAGGGCTCTAAAATGTCCTCTTAGATGGCTGTGCTGATACCAGACTTGACTAAACTCAGTGGACCCCCACCAGCAGATGATACAGCTTTCCAAGTCATCCTTGACAATGGAAACTGCACATTGGTCCTCAAGCAGCTTGGATTTGGTGTCTCTCCATTCTTCCTTCAGACAATGGAACCATGATTTCAAAAGAAATGCAGAACTTCCTTTCATCTGAAAAAAAGGCTTTGGACCACTGAGCAACAGTTTGGGTTGTTTTGCCCAGGTAAGATGCTTCTGATGTCGCTGGTTCAGCACAATGAACATCGCAGCTGTAGTCCAAGTCATAAACAAATCTGCGTGTGTTGGCTCTTAAAGCACTGACGCTGCAGTCCGCCACTTATAAAGCATCCCCCAAACTCTTTAATGGACTTTGCTTTACAGCATACCCTTTTCCTTTCACTTAATTTTCCAAATGTATACTGTGGGATCCTGTAGTTTAACAGCAAGCTGGCCTTTTGTAAATACACCTTCCTTGTGGAGGATGTCAGTGATTGTCTTCCTGACAACAGTCTTCCCCATGATTTGTGAAGGCCATAATATGACCATAACATATCATTTCTGTATTATTTTATCGGGCTTCTGTAATATTAAATTTTTTTAAATCAAAGTAAATAAATGGTTTAAATACATCATTCTGTCTGCAATGAATATGAGTTTAGCTTTTTAAATTAACTTGAAATATATTTTGTTGATGATGATATAATTTAAAGAGATGCCCCTTTAGAATGTTAAACTGTCATACAAATGATTAGACAGTTTGCTTTAGTTTGCCTGTTGACCCCAATACACTAAGTAGACCGTGATATATCTTTGAAGAAACTCTACTTCCAGCAGGATAGTGAACAAAAAGCTGTTTAAGATTTCTGCTTGCTGAATTGACCAAAATATGATGTAAATTTAATCCAAGAAGTCAGTCCAGTAGAACAACCTCCGCTGGGAAGCTGGGAGTTAATTTCCCCAGTGCCCCTTCTCTCCATCTGTAACTTAGTCTCTGATCTTTCATCATTCGGTCTTTTAAAGGCTGTCCTGTGATCTATATATCAACAGTAGTTGATATATTTGAGACCGTCCGTTTGCTGTGGACTGTTCATTTTATGGTTAGGTTATGGTAAGTTTCAGCAAATAAAACAAAAAATATATTAACAATAAAAAAAATAAATGTACTATATGTATGTATGTATGTATGTATGTATGTATGTATATATGTATGTAGGTAGGTAGGTAGGTAGGTATATTATTGGCATAGTTAATGAAAGTAAGGAAAAGTTTTACTACAGATTCAAATTAATGATGTTTAACAGTGTTGGGACCCCAGCCATGGGTTACAACATGAAGGCCAGTAAAAACTTTTCTGGAACTTTCAAAATAAATCGCATTAACCTACTTCCAGCACAGCCAGGAAAAGGGGTAATAGCGGACTTCCCATGATGTCATTGTCTGAATAAAAACCCCACTTTTGCAACAAACTGACCTCTTCCTCGCAGGTCCCCAGCGGAACTGGACGGATGGACACAGTTGCTAATGTCTCTTTGCAGGCAAACAGACATAACTCTTTAAACTGGATCCAAGAGTGTCATACGATCATGTGATCATATGCACTAAGTTAAGTAGGAATGAACTGCTGTATGTGTATCTGGTATTCATTCATGAACGGGTAATTAAGGTACAAGCGTTGCTTGACTTTTCTCTCTCAGGTCTACAGAAGCAAACTGTGCTCCAGAGAGTTCCCAGCAGAGATCCTGTCTCTACGATGCCGAGTGGAGCAGTTTTCCCGGTCTGAAGGAAGGACAACGGGACCGCATCACCGTGGTTACAGCAGTAATGTGCAGCTTTACCGGCCAACAGAACGAGCCGCCCCATCCCACAGCTACGGAGGTTAGCTGCAGTCAACCTTTTGTTCACTGTGGAAGCTTTCCTCAACTTCGTCGCCCCGGACAACTTTTCCTCAGAACGGTTCACGTAAGAGGTTGTGTTTGGGCAGAGAGAGAAGTAGTTTAGAATGAAATCATTTAAAAAGGTTTTCGTTGTATGACATTTGGTTTTGTTTGTGTTGAAAACTCAGCCATCTTAGTACTAGCAGATTATCTGCTCAGCACATGTGCTCAGTTTGTGTGTTCTGTGTTTGTGTTTTTTAGTTAAGACAAACTTTATTTAAAGGGTGGTTTTAAACACAGAAGATCAGCCATAACACGTCCACGCTTATGCATTTTAACCCTTTTATTAAGGAATGATAAGCTATAAGTTTCTTTTGTTAGCTTTAACTGCTAACAGCTAAGAACACGTGCTTGCCTGCTAAAGATCACTTACCCAAAAAGGTTTAGTTTTCAATCTAGATAATATTTCCCTAAATGTTTTACTAAACTTGAAAACTAAGTAAACACCATTAAGCCCAGTTTCTCCAGAAAGATTTGGTTCTTATTCAAAATAATATTTCCTTAAATATTATGTTACTATTCCCTTAATAATATTTCTTTAAATATTATTTTAATAAATAAAGGCAGCTAATGAGACACCATTGAGAATTGGTCATCCAGACGGTTGGTTTTATTCAGCAAATCATTCTTTAAAATACAATTTTATTAAAATAATATTTTACCTGATCTTGCATTGTGAATGGTTGTCTAAACGTTTGCTGATTATTTCCTAAGTTGGTTCCAAGAATAACTTAACTTCAGTGCAGATTTTTCAAGATAATCCTTGGTTCTCAAACATAAACATTGCATGGTAATGTTGCATCACTCTTTTGGTCATGATTTTCAACCATCTTTAATCAACTTGTTTATATTGTACATAGTCCATTAGTCTTTGTTATTCTTTAATTCTGCTTGGTAGTTTAGTTGGATTGTTTTAGCATAGTAAAGAGTTTGTTGATTGAAATATGTTTGACATTGAGTTGACTTATTTTTGTTAATAAATTATTGTATTTTAAGAAATTGTGTGAATTCATTCCATGTGTGTGCAGAGTTTTGCTGTTCAATAATGTCAGAGCTTGGCTCACACCTTTCTATTTTGTCCTAATACCATCACCTTACTGGGCAGGTATTCACAGGACAACCCTTAACAGACCGAAATATTATTTAATAAAATATTTTAATGTATTAATATTAAATATTAAATAATATATTCATTACACAATATATAATTACAACAACAGTCAAAAGCAACTCTAAAAAAATGGGTTTTTAACCTTGATTTTAAGGTACTCAGGGGTTCAGTATTCTTGCAGTTTTCTGGGAGTTTGTTCCAGATTATGTCATATTTCAGTTTTGGAGGTCGGACCAACGTGCAGAGAAGGATGCCAGGGGCCAGCGAAATGAAGGTAAGTTGAATTTAATTAACCTCACTTACAATACCAGGCAGGACATCAAGAGTATGCAGGACCAGAACCAGACCAGGACACCGGGTAACCAAACTAGATATGATGGTGTGCTAGACAGCGTATCAACACACAAGACACAACAAAGAACCAGCGGGGAACTAAGGCAACTAAGGAACTTAAATACAAACAGGAAATGCAGTGAGAACCAATATACAACAAGACCAGGTAATCAAAGGATACACAGAACAGGTGTGGGTGTCACTACTGGGAGACAGGTAGTGAAACCAATTAACAAGACAAGACTCAAAACTAAAACACAAACCCCAAACTCAGTCACTGGCTCGGTATGACAGATCAGTGGACAATAAGAACTGAATGCTGCTTCTCTGTGTTTGGTTCTGGTTCTGAACATACAGAGTACACTTGAACCCGAAGTCCTGAGTAGTCTGGAAACCTAGAAAGTCGACTTTGTGATTCTCTTTATGTAGTTCTGGTGGTTCAGGTCTGAGTCCATCACAGCATTCAGGCCTGATCAGTGGTTTCCAGTTGTAGTAACTGAGGCTGTGTTCCGACATTTGATTGCCCCTCCTTTGGTTTGAAAATTACTACTTTAGATTTATTTTTATTCAACTGTAGAAAATTATGGCACATCCACGCATTGATTTGTTCTATGCATCTACCCAATGCTTGAATAGGTTCATAGTCACCTGGTGACATTGTCATGTATAGTTGTGTTTAATCTATGGTACCTTTTCTTGTCAACATGTAGATATTGAATAGGAGGGGTCCCAGGATGGAACCTTTGGTAACCTCAATTCAGTTTCAATTCAATTGAGTTTATTTATATAGCGCCAATTTACAACACATGTCGTCTCAAGGCACTTCACAAAAGTCAGGTACATACATTCCAATTAATCCTAATCACTGAACAATGCAGTCAGATTCAGTTATTTATTCAAATTGGATAAAGTTTTTCTGTCTAAGGAAACCCAGCAGATTGCATCCAGTCAGTGACTTGCAGCATTCCCTCCTCCTGGATGAGCATGTAGAGACAGTGGACAGTCACTGGCGTTGACTTTGCAGCAATCCCTCATACTGAGCATGCATGTAGCAACAGTGGAGAGGAAAAACTCCTTTTAACAGGAAGAAACCTCCAGCACAACCAGGCTCAGTGTGAGCAGCCATCTGCCACGACCGACTGGGGGTTTGAGAGAACAGAGCAGAAACACAAAGAGACCAAAGAACCACTGATCCAAGAGTCCTTTCTATGGGAAGGAAAAGTAAATGTTAATGGATGTAGCTCCTTTAGTCGTTTCACCTAGAAAGAAATAACAGATAAACTCTGAGCCAGTTTTTAAGGATAGAGTCTGAAAGAGAGCACATAGAGTTAGTCACAGTAAAAGCTCAGTCAATTGCCATGTCTAGGAGAGAGAAAGGGTTAAACACTGAAAGACAGGGCCATGTGGATCATTGGTAGAGGGTGAGCATTAAGTTGTTGCCAGCAGAAGCTTGGACGATGCCCCTCTCCAGAAATGTGTCACAGGTAGACACAGAGCCAGGCCAGGTGTAGATTCTAGGAAGAGAAAAGAGAGAGAACAAAGTTAGTAGCTGAAATAACTGCGAATAATGCAAATTTGGAGAGTAGTGTGAGAATGTAACGAAGAGGATGAAAGTGGTCATTATGTCCTCCAGCAGCCTAAGCCTATAGCAGCATAACTACAGAGATAGCTCAGGATAACCTAAGCCACTCTAACAATAAGCTTTATCAAAAAGGAAAGTTTTAAGCCTAGCCTTAGAAGTAGACAGTTTGTCCATCTAGACCCCACTGATGGCTATTGTTATACTAAAAACTACAACGATTGGGATACCTCTCTCTGTCAGATTGACCATAACCATTGGAAAAGAGAGGGGGTCATACAGGTAGCAGAAATGGAAGGTGTGTTTGCACCTCAACCATAACTGAGCCGGTTT
Organism: Girardinichthys multiradiatus; assembly: GCF_021462225.1. Classification (NCBI taxonomy): domain Eukaryota; kingdom Metazoa; phylum Chordata; class Actinopteri; order Cyprinodontiformes; family Goodeidae; genus Girardinichthys; species Girardinichthys multiradiatus. Next base: position 10,779,158 of record NC_061804.1, on the reverse strand, counting down.
AGGCTAAACCTGACTCCCCCTTACTCCATCCAACAAGGAGGGAAGAGGACGGAGGTAAAAAATAAGGAAGATAGCTCAAGATAACCTAAGGGATCAGGGGAACAGCCTAGCGCTGTTCCCCGGATCCCTACAGCATATTCTAAGAGAATAGTATGATCGACTGGATCAAATGTAGCACTGAGATCTAACAGGACAAGTATACACCCAAGTCCATTATCTGAGGCCATAGGAATATCATTAGTGACTTTCAGCAGAGCTGTTTCAGTGCTATGATGAGCTCAGATTGAGATAACTTGAAAAATTACAGACCTATATCCAATCTTCCATTCTTATCTAAACTTTTTGAGAAAATAGTTGCTAATCAAATGTCTGAGCATTTACACAGCAATGACCTGTTTGAAGAGTTTCAGTCAGGTTTCAGAGCTCATCATAGCACTGAAGCAGCTCTGCTGAAAGTCACTAATGATATTCTTATGGCCTCAGATAATGGACTTGTGTCTGTTCTGGTTCTGTTAGATCTCAGGGCTGCATTTGATACAGTCGACCATAATATTATCTTAAAAAGGCTGGAATATGTTGTAGGGATCAGGGGAACAGCGCTAGGCTGGTTTAAATCTTATCTGGCTGACAGATTTCAGTTTGTTCATGTAAATGATAAATCATCTTTAAACTCCAGGGTTAATTGTGGAGTATCACAGGGTTCAGTACTTGGGCCAATTCTCTTTACTATATATATGCTTCCAATAGGTCAAATTATCAGGCAGCATAGGATACATTTTCACTGTTACGCTGATGATACTCAGCTTTACTTATCCATAAATCCTGATGAGCCCAACCAGTTAGATAGATTACAAGCATGTCTTGAAGATATAAAAACTTGGATGACTTTAAATTTTCTGCTTCTAAATTCAGACAAGACAGAAGTTGTCGTCTTTGGACCGGAGTCTTTAAAAAAGAAACTGCTTAGTCAAGCACTGAACCTGGATGGGATTAAATTGACCTCTGGTAATAAAGTAAAAAACCTTGGTGTTATTTTTGACCAGGACATGTCATTTAAATCCCATATTAAACAGGTTTCTAGGATTTCCTTCTTTCACCTCTGGAACATTGCCAAAATTAGAAATATCCTGTCCAGGAGTGATGCTGACAAACTAGTCCATGCATTTGTTACTTCAAGGCTGGACTATTGTAATTCTTTACTATCAGGGTGTCCACAGAATGCAGTTAAAAGCCTTCAGCTGATTCAGAATGCTGCAGCAAGAGTTCTGATGAAAATTAAAAAGAGAGATCATATTTATCCTATTTTATCTTCCCTTCATTGGCTCCCTGTTAAATTTAGAATAGAATTTAAAATTCTCCTCCTCACATATAAAGCCCTTAATGATCTAGCTCCATCATACATCAGGGATCTGATTGTTCCATATGTTCCTAACAGGGCACTTCGTTCTCAGACTGCAGGTTTACTGGTGGTTCCTAGAGTCTCTAGAAGTAGAATGGGAGGCAGATCTTTTAGTAATCAGGCTCCTCTCCTGTGGAACCAGCTCCCAGTTTTAGTCTGTGAGGCAGACACCCTGTCTACTTTTAAGGCTAGGCTTAAAACTTTCCTTTTGATAAAGCTTATAGTTAGTGGCTTAGGTTATCAGGGAGCCTTCCTCCCTCCCTGTTGGTTGGAATAAGGGGGAGTCAGGTTTAGCCTAAACCGGCTCAGTTATGGTTGAGGTGCAAACACACCCTCCATTTCTGCTACCTGTGTGACCCCTTCTCTTTTCCAATGGTTATAATCAGTCTGACAGAGAGGTATCCCAGTCCTTGTGATTTTTAGTACAACAATGACCATCAGTGGGACCCTTTGTGGGGTTCCTTGAGACGACATTGTTGTAAATAAGCGCCGTTTAACTACATAATCTGAACTGAATCTATCTGTGTACTTATGCTGCTATAGGCTGAGTCTGCTGGAGGACATAACGACCACTTTCACCCTCTTCGCTACATTCTCACACTACTCTCCAATTTTGCATTATTTGCTGTTATTTCAGTTTTTAACTTTATGTTCTCTCTATTCTCTTCCTAGTAGCTACACCTGGCCTGACTCTGTGTCTGCCTGTGACACATTTCTGGAGAGGGGCATCGTCCAAGCTTCTGCTGGCAACAACTTAATGCGCACCCTCTACCAATGATCCACAGAGCCCTGTCTTTTAGTGTTTAACCCTTTCTCTCTCCTAGACATAGCGATTGACTGAGCTTTTACTGTGACTAACTCTATGTGCTCTCTTTCAGACTCTAACCTTGAAAACTGGCTCAGAGTTTATCTGTTCTTTCTTTCTAGGTGAAACGACTAAAGGAGCTACATCCATTAACATTTACTTTTCCTTCCCATAGAAAGTACTCCTGGATCAGTGCTTCTGTGTTCTTTTTGTGTCTCTGCTCTGTTCTCTCAAACCCCCAGTCGGTCGTGGCAGATGGCCGCTCCCACTGAGCCTGGTTCTGGTTTTGCTGGAGGTTTCTTCCTGTTAAAAGGGAGTTTTTCCACTCCGCTGTCGCTACATGCATGCTCAGTATGAGGAATTGCTGCAAAGTCAACGCCAGTGATTGTCCACTGTCTCTACATGCTCATCCGGGAGGAGGGAATGCTGCAAGTCACTCACTGGATGCAATCTGCTGGGTTTCCTTAGATAGAAAAACTTTTTATCCAATTTGAATAAATAACTGAATCTGACTGCACTGTTCAATGGTTAGGATTAATTGGAATGTATGTACCTGAATGTTGTGAAGTGCCTTGAGACAACATGTGTTGTGAATAGAAGCCTGACTGAAACTCTTCGAACAGGTAATTGCTGTGTAAATGCTCACACATTTGATTAGCAACTATTTTCTCAAGAATTTTAGATAAGAATGGAAGATTGGAAATAGGTCTGCAATTTAATAAGTCATCTCGATCAAGCGAAGGTTTCTTAAGCAAAGGTTTACTTACAGCTACCTTAAAAGCTTGTGGTACATATCCATTTACTAAGGATAAATGAATCAAATCTAAAATGGGGATGGTAATCAGAGGGAACACTTCCTTAAATAATTTGGTTGGGATTGGGTCTAACATACAAGTTGAAGGTTTAGATGAAGCTAATATTTCTGATAACTCACGAAGATCCACAGGATCAAAACAGTCCAAACACAGATCAGGTTCTACAGTTACTTCAAGTGTTGTCTCAGTTGCTGAGGATGAAGTAATCATCTTCGGGAGTATGTCAAAGATTTTATTTTTAATAGAATCAATTTTATTTTGGAAGAATCCCATAAAGTAATGACTGCTGAGAGCTAAGGGAATGGATGGCTCAACAGAGCTATGATTCTGTGTTAGTTTACCTAACATGTGATTTTTGTCAACTCTGATAAAGTTTCCTATTAACACGAAAAAGTCCCTGTCCTTCAAATAAAACTCACACCAACCAATTGCTGTAACAGAAAGACCTGAAATTGAACCCACAACCTTCTGAGTGCAAGATGACTACTCTTCCCACTGAGCCGCTGCTCTGAGGTACAATAATACCAGCACTCTGCTGTTACTGAACACCTTGACAAAAGCAGTCTGCTCTGTCCTGGGATGTATATAAATATAAATGTATATATACATTTATATATGTATGTACATAAATAAACACATGAACTCTGGCCAACATAAAGACCTTTTGCAGAAAGTGTATGTTTTAAATCAGCTGCTCATCCTGAGTAGCACCAAAATCCGAGCGGAGGTTTGTGTATCAGTTTGTAGAAAAAGCACCACTCACACAGATAAACTCAACAGGTAGTCTCTCTCAAGTAGAACGCCCTCAGCAGCAGTTAAGTGCTTTGTACACGAAACCAGCTCCCTGTGCAACAGTTAACAAGCCAAAAGGATTTATTAGTGAGCGGGCAGAAAGAGCTGTTATTGGATGCAAGGCGGTAGCAAATACAAGTAGACTTGGGCTGGTAATTTATAGTCCCACTAGGCTTAGTCTTCATGGCTGAAGGCATGAAATTATATTAGATTCCTACAATCAAGGAAGCATTTAAAATGTACCTGGCTTAGCTCATATTTTCTCCAGTCTCATGAACAGTGTTAGTTTTATTAGATCATAATAAATGTGTGTTCAGAATTTCCTCATTTTAGATATTGACTTAAACAAATAAATAATCCCAGTTGGCTATTGACTGAACTCTACAGTAGATTTAGTATAGAGAGGTGTAAGGTTGCGTTGACATAAAGAGTAAAGCAAAAAACCCATCTGTTTTCATTTAACCATGCATGCCCCAAAGCAGTGCTGCATATTCAAATAACATGAGATTCTTCAACTATACATGCAATAAAATCAGACACCAGGTACTACTAACCCCACCCCTCCGACCCAGAAAGGACAACCAGGTATAGACAATGGATGGATTGATGGATCAAAGGTAGAGTCAGAACAACCTCATACTGTAAGAACATGGTGTCCATCTGTATTTAAAATATGAATCCTTTTATGATTTCCAAGTGTTACTTTGAAGATTAGGCTTAAAACTTTTTTATTTGATAAAGCTTATAGTAATATTGTCTTAGTTATCCTGAGCTATCTCTGTATGCTGATACAGGTTTACACTGCTGCAGGACATACTGACCACTATTTCTCACTGCTATTTTCTGCTCCATGTATGCATTGTCTGTGATTAGTGCTGCTAGGAGGGGGTGGAGAACTTCAAGTTCTTGGGATTTAGGCAACGGTGGTGACAATTGTAGGGGTTTGTCTTGTAACCAGTGGGTTGCCGGTACAATCCCCTGCTCCATCTGTCTCAGACATGTCCTTGTCAAGACACTTTACCTATCTTGTCTTGCTGTGCTCCTGAGCACAGGAAGAACCTGCAGTTTTATTTCTGGCTCATTTTTATGCTCCTGAACAAAGAGTTGTTTTTTATTGTTTTTGCAAAAGTTGTATTCCTTTCCGTTCTTATGAGCGCTACAAAATTATTATTGTTATTTGGGTATGCAGTTGATGCTTTATTCAGTCCAGCTGTTTTTGCTTCACTCTCAGATAAAACTTTTAGTTTGAGTAGTTTAAAATTCTACAGGGTTAAAAATAATGATTTAGCCTCCCACACACATTCAAAGTAGCCTAACTAATATGTCTTCCTCCACAGTCTCCAGAAAATTGTTCCAACTTCTTTGGCAGCCCCTTGACCCCTGATGAATGAAGTCAAAATCATCTCTTGACCTGAATATTGGTCCGTTTTAAAATGGAAAATAGTCACTAAAATCTGGGTTGGATGTTAGACCTCTTTGACTTCTTCTGAGAAACAGTTGGATAAAAATTGTTATTGCACTCAAATAGGCACCTTTTAGTTCATTTTGGCCATGTTGCATGCAGTATTCCACTGTATAAAATACACATTTTGTGGACTCAATATAAGTGCTTACTTATTAGCACCAAAATACATTACAGACTTGTTGTCAGTATATCAACCACCCAGACCTCTCAGGTCTTCTGGCTCAAATCTACTCTGCATAACTAGAACCAGAACCAAACATGGAGAAGCAGCTTTTAGTTCTTATCCTCCACTAATCTGGAGTAAACTCCCAGAAAACTGTAAAAGCGCTGAAACCCTAAGTTGCTTTAAATCAAGATTAAAAACCTTTTTGTTTAGAGTGGCCTTTGACTGCCATCTAAACATTATTAGTTACGTTTTCAGTCCAATTTTCTTTTAATTTTCTTATCGATCATTTTATCATTATTTTTTTGTTTTGTTTTAGTAATTTTTTATTCTCTTTAATTATTTTATTACCTTTATGCCACTGTAATATACTTTTCCTATTATGTTTCTTTTTCGTTTTTCATGTAAAAGACTTTGAATTGTCTTCCTACTGAAATGTGCTATATAAATAAACTTGCCTTGCCTTGGCTTGCCTTTTTCAGAAACATTTTAAACTTTTGCAGATATTTTTTGGCTTTTCAATCTATGCTACTGTGAAAAATTAAGACAATGCACAGCGTCATGAGCCTTCTCCTTCATGACAGGTTAGACAAGATGAGTGAAATAAAATCAATATCTGTGGAAAATTAACCCTCTTTTATCACTGTGGGATGCTGCATAAGACAGCACAGGTAAATGTGGGCTAAAAGTTTAAGCAAATCATCTTCAAATTTACTGCACCTTAACACTAACTGGCACCCCTGGTAAAGATGTTTAAAAGGCACTAAAACAAACAGTGCAGCAGCATAACTGAGTAAGGCAGGTGTGTGTGAATTTTTCTAAAACCAGAAAATAACTACTCACCTAACCTACTATATCCACAGTGGAGAGGAATCTGGGAAAACAGCTTGTTTCATAGTGGAAACACATCTAAACACTCCAGGTGGGTTTGAGGTGAGCACCTTATGCATTGACAACTGTTAAGTGCAATGGTGAAGCTATATTGCTGTGGGTCTGTTTCTCTTCCAAACACCCTGGAAGCCTCGTCAGAGTTTATGGCATGCACTGCTTGAAATACCTGGACATTTTAAATAAAACTCTGATGGCCTTTGCAAGAAATTCTAAATGAGTCATCATGGATCGCAGAAAAAGATCCAAAACACATGGCCAAATCAACACAGACATGGACCCGGGTGAGGAAGAAAACCAAGAATGATGTAGTGAGATTGTGCAAAAAGGAAAAGTTAAAAGATGGACTGCAAAGTCTAGACAAAGGGGATCATAGAAACCATTAACAGCAGAGGGATCAAGAAATGTGCCGCTTCTGATTTTGTTTACATTAGATTTTTTATTTTCAAATGAAAGGTTGCATTTTTCTTTTTTTCGAGTTTGAAATTATGCTACTGTAATAAAAGATTAATTTAATCAAAGGCTTTTTTCAGGGGTGCCAATAAGTAGGGAGGGTGCTATAATTTCTCAAAATAATAATCGTCCTATGATGGATTGGCGATCTGTCCAGGGTGCATCCTGCCTCTCACCCGTAGACTGCTGTAGATAGGCACCAGCTGCCCCGTGACCCACTATGGAAGAAGCTGTATACAAGATGAATGAATGAATGAACAATCTTGCGATTACAGACACATTAACAAATGGAGTTTAAACAAAAATTCAACATGGAAGAGTTACCATCACCTCCAGCTTCATCTAATTACTCCTCCATGCGGCGCTGCTCCACTAATAAGCGTCAAGTCTGCATTTCTCCCCGGCCAATCATCCTTCAAGGCTCTGCTTTAAAAGATCTTCATCCATGGAACCCTCTGTTCTGCAGCTGAACTTTCTCCCCATCTCCACCATTTGGCTTTCAAACTCCTTCCAAATCTCCTCAGGCCTCCACTCCACCACCAGAATCGGATCCCAGGGGGGAAGACATCTCTAAATCTAACCCTAAGATGTTCATTCAAGCACATGTCATTCTCAGCATTTACATCTTCCACTGGGGTCCGAGCGCCAAAGAAATAAACATTCACTAATAAACTTTTCGAATTGCAGCCCTTCTTCTCTTTGTGAGTCTTTCCAGGTTCAATTAAACAAGTACAAGTATTTCACAAGTTTTGTTTTGTTTACATAACAAATTCATATTCAGACTTTACTTTTGTCCTTGAAGAATGAAGGATGGAAGAATGAACTCTGTAGCACGGTGTTAGATGTTTCTGCAGCTGTATTTGTTTTATTTTCCCTCTTTTTTCACAGTATAAAGATCAATAAAACTCTCCCTGCTCACAGTGGAATTGAGGGAGAAATATGGGTACTTGTTGGTGTAACATGCAGTGAATGTTATGAGCTGCACTGATGCAATAAATTAGATATGATTTGTGCCTTAGCATACAGAGACACAAGGACACCCAGTAGAGTATGGCAAAAATCAAAACCTTAATGAATTTTTTCAGTAAATAAATACAAGTCATAATAATGGTACTTACAAGACACCTGGGAATGCAGTTTGTTTACCGGGATGGTGTTTAGCTTTAAAGGGGGAAAGAAATCACATATAAATATGAATAAAATGAAAGATTTTCTTCAAAAACACTTGGTGAATGAGAGATGTGACTTTGTTACAACCTTGCTCCTAATAAAGTGGTGATGCTGTGTAAAAGACAAGAAAAACCTGCTTGCAACTCATGTTTGAAACCTGAATGGAAAAAAAAAACATAAACCCTTCATAGGGTAAAGAAACTTATTTTATAAATGTAATAAAAATTGCATGTGTTGAAGGTGTCTTTATAGAAAACTCTCAAAGACCATGACACATACAGTGTGCTCCACAATTAGTGGCCACTTTACTAAAGATGTGAGCTAAAGTTCAAATAAACGGTTGGAATGGAACAGCAACTCATAGCTGCAGTCCTCAAACACTGAGCTATGAAGATTTGTTTATCCTCCTTCACCATTCTCACCACTGTGTGTCATGGCAAAATAAGCTTCTGTCCTTGTCCAACCTTGTTGGTCACATTTCCAGTTCTTTAAAACTTTATTTATTGCTCTGATCACAGCTACAGTCCTTCAGAAAGAGTTGTTGCCTCATTACAGATTTATGTTTTTTTTTTGTCACACTTAAATCAAACATAAACTTAAATAGACAAATATAACCTGAGTAAACAGAAAAATCAGTTTTTAGATGATTATTTAATTTAATAATACTAATAATAATAATACAATTTATTCAAATGTGCCTTTCAGGAAACTCAAGGTCACAGCACAAAAGCAAGACTTAAATTACAGAAGTAAGAGTCAAAGAAAATGGTGAGGATCTGATAGTCCGGCTTGGTCAGTGAATGGGAAGGAGGTCAGTGAGAAATGAGGGAGTGAGGTGGTGGATGGCTTTGAACATGAAAAGCTAGTTAACCAGCAGGAAATGGGGTGGAGAAAGAGAGAGAGACAGGGTGTTACAGTCATTGACCTCTCAGGGCTCTCTTCATTAGAGAGCTCTCCTTCTCTGTTTCAGGTTCCTTACCACAGCTGAGATGAGTTGCAGCTCATCAGCCACTGAATACAGAGTTCACTCCCAAAGTGCCAGATCCCCTGTTTTGCCTGGGCCTTGATCTGAAGTGATCCCGGTGGGTTCTCACCGGGAATACCCAGTGGGAACCCATGCATGTACAGGTTCAACATGCAAACCCCATGCAGAAAGACCCCCCGGCCGGGTGTCAAACCCAGGACCTTCTTGCTGCAAGGCAACAGTGCTACCAACTGTGTAATTGGCACTATATTTATGTGTGTGAGCATCCATCTGCCACGACTGACTGGGGATTTGAGAGAAGAGAGGAGAGACACAAACGGAACACAAAAGCAATAATCTAGTAGTACTTTCTATAGGAAATAAAAGTGACGCATTAATGATAGTAGCTCCTTTCATCTAGGAGAGAAAGACAGCTAAGAAGATGAGCTAATTTTCAAGTTTAGAGTATGAAAGAGGGCACAGAAGCTCAGTCAGTAGCTATGTCTAGGAGAGACAGGGTTAAACACTGAAAGACAGGGCCAAGTGTATCATCTATATAAGGTGAGCATTAAGTTGTTGGCAGCAGCAGCTTGGCCAATGCCCCCCCTCCAGTAAGGTGTAGCTTCTAGGAAGACAAAAAAGAGAGAAAACATAAAGTTGGAGAGTAGAATGAGAATGTAGCAGAGAGTGAAAGTAGACATTATGTCCTCTAGCAGCCTAAGCCTATGGCAGCATAACTACAGAGATAGCTCAGGATAACCTAAGCCACTCTAACTATAAGCTTTATCAAATAGGAAAGTTTTAAGCCTAGCCTTAAAAGTAGACAGGGTGTCTGCCTCACAGACTAAAACTGGTAGCTGGTTTCACAGGAGAGGAGCCTGATAACTAAAGGATCTGCTTCCCATTATACTTCTAGAGACTCTAAGAACCACCAGTAAATCTGCAGTCTGAGAATGAAGTGCCCTGTTAGGAACATATGGAACAATCAGATCTATGATGTATGAAGGAGCTAGATCATTAAGGGCTTTATATGTGAGGAGGAGCATTTTAAATTCTATTCTGGATTTAACAGGGAGCCGATGAAGGGAAGCTAAAATGGGAGAAATATTATCTCTTTTTAATTTTCATCAGAACTCTTGCTGCAGCATTTTGAATCAGCTGAAGGCTTTTAGATGCATTTTGTGGACATCCTGATAGTAAAGAATTACAATAGTCCAACCTTGAAGTAACAAATGCATGGACTAGTTTTTCAGCGTCACTCCTGGATAGGATATTTCTAATTCTGGCAATATTCCGGAGGTGAAAGAAGGAAATCTTAGAAACCTGTTTAATATGGGATTTAAATGACATGTCCTGGTCAAAGGTATCACCAAGGAGTTTTTAACATTATTACCAGAGGTCAATTTAATGCTGTCCAAATCTTTTGATTGACTAAGCAGTTTCTTTTTCAAAGATTCTGGTCCAAAGACAACAACTTCTGTCTTTGGACAAAAGCAGAAAATTTAAAGTAATTTAAAGAGCTGTTTCAGTGCTAATGAGCTCTGAAGCCTGACTGAAACTCTTCAAACAAGTCATTGCTGTGTAAATGCTCACACATTTGATTAGCAACTATTTTCTCAAGAATTTTAGATACAAAAGGAAGATTGGATATAGGTCTGTAATTTATTAAATCATCTTGATCAAACCAATTTACTAAGGATAGATTAATCATATCTAAAATAGAGCTGATTATCAAAGGGAACACTTCCTCAAATAATTTAGTTGGGATTGGGTCTAACATACAAGTTGAAGGTTTAAATGAAGCTAATATTTCTGATAACTCAAGAAGCTCCACAGGATCAAATGTAGCACTGAGATCTAACAGAACCAGTACAGACACAAGTCCATTATCTGAGGCCATAAGAATATCATTAGTGACTTTCAGCAGAGCTGTTTCAGTGCTATGATGAGCTCTGAAACCTGACTGAAACTCTTCAAACAGGTCATTGCTGTGTAAATGTTCACACATTTGATTAGTAACTATTTTCTCAAGAATTTTAGATAAGAATGGAAGATTGGATATAGGTCTGTAATTTATGAAGTCATCTCGATCAAGCGAAGGTTTCTTAAGTAAATGTTTAATTACAGCTACCTTAAAAGCCTGTGGTACATATCCATTTACTAAGGATAGATTAATCATACCTAAATGGAGCTGGTAATCAGAGGGAACACTTCTTTAAATAATTTGGTTGGGATTGGGTCAAACATACAAGTTGAAGGTTTAGATGAAGCTAATATTTCTGATAACACAGGAAGCTTCACAGGATCAAAACAGTCCAAACACAAATCAGGTTCTACAGTTATTTCCAATGTTGTCTCACTTGCTGAGGATGAAGTAATCATCTTCGGGAGTATGTCAAAGATTTTATTTTTAATAGAATCAATTTTATTTAAGAAGAATCCCATAAAGTCATGGCTGCTAAGAGCTAAGGGAATGGATGGCTCAACAGAGCTATGACTCTGTGTAAGTTTAGTAACTGTACTAAAGAGAAACCTAGGATTATTTTTATTCTCTTCTATTAATGATGAGAAATAAGCTGTTCTAGTTTGACGAAGTGTCTTTTTATACTACAGTTGGCAATTTTTCCAGATTAAGTAGGAATCCTCTAGGTGTGTAGAGCGCCATTTTCTCTCCAATTTTCTAACATTGTGCTTTAAAGTATGTAGTTCTGAATTAAACCATGGAGCCAGTCTCCTACAAATACTTACCTTCTTTTTCAGGGGTACTACATTGTCTAATGCACCACGCAATGATGAAGTAACACTATGAAAAAGAGAATCAATTTGTGAAGGTGAAGAAACAAAATGATTGCCCTCATCTGTGTTTTTCTCTGAAAATGGCAAAATTAAAAATGGAACACATTATTTAAAGGTTGTTACAGCATTGTCTGAAAATTATCTACTCTAATGAAATTTTCTTTCAGGTGTGGAGTACTCGGTTAAATTAAACTCAGAGGTTATTAAGAAATGGTCAGACAGGACAGGGTTATGAGGAAATATTGTTTTTTCTTTACACTCAATGCCATATGTCAGCACAAGGTCCAGTGAATGAAGACAAAGGTGGGTAGGTTTGTTAATGTTTTGAGCAAAACCAATTGAGTCTAAGATAGCATTAAGGCTATATTTAGGCTATCACTTTCAGTGTCAACATGAATGTTAAAATCCCCCACTATAATAACTTTATCTGTATTTAAAACTAAATCAGATAAGAAGAGAACTGATCTAAAAATTGAGAGTAAGGGCCTGGTGGATGGTACAAAACAACAAACAGAAGTGGTTTTAGTGCTTAGCAATTTGGATGAGGAAAACTAAGGATTAAATATTCAAAAGAGTTGTAGCTATTGATTGGTCTGGGACCAACCAATAAATCAGACTGAAAGATGGTTGCTACTCCTCCTCCTCGCCCAGTATTTTGAGGTATGTGGAAATTTACATAATTAGAAGGAGCTGACTCATTAATAGTAACATAGTCCTCTTGCTGCAGCCAGGTTTCTGAGGCAAAATAAATCTGATTGTCACAAATCAAGTCATTAACTAACAAAGTCTTCAAAGAGAGATATCTTATGTTCAATAAGCCACATTTAATTGTTTTATTTTTCTTTTCAGTCTGAGTTTTCATTATTTTTACGAGATTTTTTTATGAGATGGTCTGCATTTGGTTTCCTCCTTTTAGATAATTTTTAAAATCTATTCCATTTTAGACTTGGGCAAGACAGTGTCTTAATAGGATGTTACTTCCCAGGATTCCTATGCTAGATGTTTTAGTTTATGTTTTCTTGTAGATCTGTTTTCTCCCTGTTTATGTTCTTTTGGTGGTTTCATTGTTTACTTTTTTCTGTTCACTTACAGTAGATGTTTTCAATTAACTCCCTACACTCTATGCTCATCTGCGTTAATTAGTCATTCTCCCTCAGTTCCCTACAATCCCTCTTTCACCAGCTGTTTCTCATTCCCTTCTGATTAATTCCTTAAGTTCATTGGTCCAATCTCCACCCTGCCTCAGTATTTATACTCACTGGTTTCATTATTTTCCACTGATTTCTCCTGGTTACTACCCTGTTTGCTGCCTGGCTCCATGTCATTTGGCCGCATGCTCCTGCTATGTTCCTGCCCATGTCCGACACCTGGCTGTGTTCCTGTACCCGGTCGTGCTCTAAATCGGTTTGTTTTTAAATCTTTTTTCATTTTCCCCGATGGTCTACATTTGGGTTCTACCTCAACACATAACAGCAACCTGACCCTTTGTTAAAAAGAAACTGCAACCTAAAGTTAACAACTTTAATTCTGCTGTCCACAAGCAGTTGTGATAACTGACAATGAGTCATTTACAAAATTGGACAATCTTTAGCAAATCACAAAGGACTGATTGTGTGGATTGTTGCAACAGCATTTATTTTCCCCTGTGATGTCCTGTGTTTGATTGCTGTTTTTCAGGTGCTTTGCAGATCCTGATGAGCTGTGCTAATCATCCTGACTGAGACTACCACTCCATATTGTTTAGTTTGCGTTGTGCACTGAACAACCTCTTTAAAGCAAATGAATGCCTGGTTCAGGGAAACAGAAGCACTGAGCCAGGGATGATTTCTATGGGAAAGACAAACTGACCGAGTACACAAAATTAAAGGCAGCAAGACCTAAGTCAGTGGCACTATGTAGGAAATAGATACAGTTAAACACAGACATACTGAGCCAGGGGTACCTTTTTAATAGTAAAGAGAAACAAAGATTACACAGGGTTAATAGCAGAAATATATCCATTAATGGGTTTGTCTTGGAAAAAGAAAAGTGTATATACAGAAGCATCAAATCAGGATTTCCTTTTATGGAAATATTTCTTAGATAATTCCAAACATTCCAGAAGCCCAAATCTACTTTCTTTCTGATATTACACCTGGTTTGCTCACATTTTGTTGAACTGTGCTCTGCATATTTCTTCAGCCTAAAAAGTTAACCGCATACCACGCATACAACATCTGAGGGCCCATAATGGTCCATAGAATCAAGAGAACTGAGATGAATAAAATTCAGACCTCTTACAATAGTTTTTACAGCAGGAAATAATACATTTTTAAGAGAAGGTGCCCAGTGTCAAATGTCTCATGTGTTCTTTTTACTTTAACTATATTAAGCCTAACCCTTGGGCTAACAGCAATTTTCATTGTCTTGTGGTTTGCTTCTGAAATACCAAACATTAGAAACTTTGTTTTTAGTATTTTTTTTTTTTATCAGAGATTACTTATCTTTCATTCACTAATTTTACTACATTTATGATTAACTGTGTTCCTCTTTGTTGTGTGAGTCCTTGTGTTTCTATATTTAGGCCTTCTTTTGATCTTAATTGTAGTTTTGCTTCCGTTTGGAAACTTAATTCAACTTACCTTAATTTTTTCCCTTGCTACCATTTGCCTGTATTCTCATTCCTTAAAAAAGTTTATTTAATGGACAGTTATTTTAGTTTTTCTTGAACATCTTAACTACCTTCAGTTATTTATTAATTCTAGCTAGTAGGTTTTGTAGATTGATTTCGCCTGCCTGTTTCCCATGAGCAGATCTTGGTTCAGACTATAAACGTGTATTGTTTATTGTAGTTCTGAAATTAAACTTTCCACTTTCATGTTGAGAAACTTTATTCTCTCTTGAATTATTTACCAAAAAGGCCTCTAAAGAACTAAATGTTTTTTCAAGCCCTTCTTTTTAAGATAACACCTTAAATGACAGGAATATCCCCTGAAAGCCTTAGATTATTTTCCACATGCATTTCACTATGCCTGCAGTACCATGTAACATGCAGGCAAGTAGGTTGAGATAGGTTTTTACATCTAATGTTAAGAAACAGAAACAATTCTACAAGATTGGGTAAATTGAATATGCTCAAATCCAGCCCTTAATTCTATCTTTTTTCTAATTTTAACATTATCCCTTTTACAGGCAGAGCAAAGAGTCTCCCCAATGACCACCTCCTTCTTGCTATTCTTCCCTGCAGACTACTTGTGCTAGAAGTTTAAAAGCTCCGTGGTATTGAAGCTTTTCAAATGTAACACATTCACTGGGTTCTGCTTTAAACATTTCATCCACGCACTGGTGAAGATGTCTGACTTATCTTTATAGTATTTTAAATAAAAATAAAACCTCTGAAAGACATCATCTATGGATGAAAGTTCAGTCAAGTTGTAACAGCGTCCAGTCTTGTTTAAGAGCTCTTCATTGTGCAGTGAGAACATTGATTAAGCTTATAGCCTAACGCTTTTAACTTGGTTGTCGATGGCATTGTAAGTTAGAACTGACTCTTACGTTATTAGTTCATCATACTTGTATCAGCCCTGTTACAGACTGGCAAACTGGCCAGGGTGCACCCATGTCCCACCAACTGACTGCTAGAGAAATGCACCAACCCTCAGAAGACCCTGCAAGGATAAGCAGATCGACAGATAATGGATCAATGCTTTTATCAATTTAAGAAATAGTTTCCTGTTAGTCTAAAATTCCTTTGACTCCTAATAGCCTATAACGTTGACGGAGCTATCCTCTCATTGCTCTTTCTTTTCAGAGAAGATACTCCTGGCTTGGTGATTCTGAGCTTAGCCATTGACTGATATTACTACCAATAACTGTTATCTCTATTTTGTGAACCTTTTTAATACTCTAGACTAAAGAAAAGTGGGGTACCAAGAAAAAGTAATGGAATTTTGAGCTTTCCAGCTCTAATATTGCACAGACAGCACTTACATTGTAAAGATTCCTGAATTATTTGGATTTTTTTCTACAGAAAGTACCACAATATTGATGATTCTAGATGTGTCTCCTTCCTGAATGAGACGATTGGCAGTTACTGCTGCCCTTAATCTTGAGTATCTTTTGTTTCTTTCAATAGAAAATACTCCTGGCTCCTGACTTTGTTTTTACCTGTGGCTCTTTACTGCATTAAGCAATTGACAGAACTATTGCTGCCTTTTACTGTTTGTACTTTGTTTCCCATTCCTATGGAAAGTAATCCTGGCACAGTGCTTCTGTCTTTCTCTTTTGTGTGTCCCCTTCCTGTCCTCTGTACCTTAAGCCGGTCTCTCTGTGAAAAGTTACTGGTTTCTCTCAACCATGACCAGAAGCTGCTCACGTTGAGGACTTGCTGAAAAGTCAATAGCTCCATGCAGTCAGTTGAGCTTTCTTAGACTGATAACTTTTTTGTTATTCTTTTTTTGCAGCACCAGTGGCCTTTATTTTTGTTATTTGTTTATAGGCAGAAAGGAAGTGGGGTGGAGAGAGGGAAAAGACATGCAGCATGCAGATCTCTGGAGTTAGGACTTAAACCCAGGACAGCTTCATTGAGAACTAATGCCTCCGTATATGGGTCTAGCACTCTACTACCATACCGTGCACCTCAACCTAGACTGATAACTTTTTACCAACTTTGATCAAGTGAATTTTGCCACGCACATCTTGTAAAGAACCTTGTAACACAACAGACAATCCTAGGTCTGTTTCTCACCATTTACATGCCACTTCCAGACTTTCTTATGCACATCCACAAAATTATTTGCCATTTTCCCATTGTTAATAACCATAAGGTTTAACAATAAATTCATATTCAAGTTTTCTTTGATAACTCAAATTACTTTATTCTTCTGGGTTCCAGGTCTAGCAGCCTATGAAGTAATACCTCCACAATCTAGAAATAACATTTGGTTTTCACCTCGGTTTTGGTGCACATAGGCAAAGACTTTTCCATTATGGGACAATCTACATAGATCTTTGCCAGGCAGCAAGATTCATTACTGGGACAGAAAGTCCCAAGCGTATCTACCACATGCTTGCCTCTTTAACATATCTATTGTTAGATTTCAGATTGATTTTTAAATAAAACTGTCCACCTTCAAAGCCTTAAATTATTTTGTCTCCAAGTACTTTTGCGACCTATTGACCCAAAATGTACCATATTGACGACTGAGATCCACTGATTTTGTTCTCCTAGGTATTCTGAGGTCACTGTTTCAAAAAAAAAAAAAAAAAATTAAACCACCTTTTTTTAAGTCTCTGCTCTTTATATTTAGGTACACTAAGTAGAATCAATCTCTTTAGCAATCTCATTCATTTCTTGCACTTTTTCAAACACTATTTGCTTTATTTTTGCACCAGAATCAAAATCCAGATTGGATTAAATATAAGAAGACACAAATAGTTCAGCAGTGATGATGTTTTATGTGGGCCATTTGGGCAGCTGCCCAGGGCAGCATTAGATAGAAGAGAGCTAAATCATCAGATAAAAACCGAAGTTGTATAAATGTTATTTATGCATGTGCACTCAGTGAAGAGTTGGCGTCCCCTGCTTGCTGCTTAGAGTAGGGAGATGATTTTATGTGCATGGTGCAGGACTGCACTGCATTTATTCCGCTGAAGAATTTAGATGATTTGTTGCAATTTAATTGGTTGGAAGCAGCAGAACGTGGGGCTTGCCCAGGGCACCATCGGGGAGAACCACCTCTGATGTAATGATTTTCCTTGCTTCATCCACAAACACAGGATGTGCAGTAAGGATCAAAGAGACAGAGGAAAATATTTCTGGTCCTGATAAGATTGAGGCGCTTCCTAGACTCAAGAAACATCATCTACTTTAGTCAGGCAGGAATAACGTTTATGTAGATATTTTTATGCTCCCCTGCAGAGTTTAAAAGGTAATGATTTATTCCTTCAACTGATTCAAACAACTGAAGTTGAAAATTATTATACTGTAAAATATTTCATTATTTCAAGAATCCAACTGAAATCTGTCAATAGCTAGAAAACAATCGTGAATCCTATTAGTGAAAATTATCAGCTGTTTCTGGATTAATTGATGCCTTTTGAAAAGGTTTCTTATTATCAAGGTATGACACAACAATGAACTCATTATTGGGAAAAGCAAACAGCTCTATCAAGATCTTCACAACCTTATTGTTGCAAAACATACTGATGGTGTTAGTTACAACAGAGCTGGCTAAGGGTGCCTTGGCCTCCAGTTTAATTATATTAAAACTATTACAGCTAATTCTTAAACTGGATAAGCAAACATTTATTCAAATGTAAAGCAATACATAAATTGTCATAATAAGCTGATGAAAATTAAAAAGAGAGATTATATTTCTCCTATTTTAGCTTCCCTTCATTGGGTCCCTGTTAAATCCAGAATAGAATTCAAAATTCTCCTCCTCACATATAAAGCCCTTAATGATCTAGCTCCATCATACATCAGAGATCTGATGGTTCCATATGTTCCTAACAGGGCACTTCGTTCTCAGACTGCAGGTTTACTGGTGGTTCCTAGAGTCTCTAGAGGTAGAATGGGAGGCAGATCCTTTAGTTATCAGGCTCCTGTCCTGTGGAACCAGCTCCCAGTTTTAGTCCGTGAGGCAGACACCCTGTCTACTTTTAAGGCTAGGCTTAAAACTTTCCTTTTTGATAAAGCTTATAGTTAGAGTGGCTTAGGTTATCAGGGAGGGAGCCTTCCTCCCTCCCTGTTGGATGGAGTAAGGGGGAGTCAGGTTTAGCCTAAACCGGCTCAGTTATGGTTGAGGTGCAAACACACACCCCATTTCTGCTACTAATGACATTGAAGCTTCAGTCATCTGGAAATATAACCAGACTTGTGGAGGTCTAAAATTCTCTTGCTTATATCTTGATGAATTTCATTTTATTTTAAAGGCAAAACAATCATTAATTATTGTATGTAAACTTCTGAGTTTGAAGAAAGGAACATAAAATGCTCTACCAAAAACTTGCTTTTATTATTCTAGCATTTAGCAATGATTTTTGCAATCCTTACCGACTTAAAACTAGAAACATTTAGTTTAATTTAATATAATAACAGACAGGGGAAAAAAAAGATTAAGTGACTTTTTTATATTGCATGTGGTTTCTTGTATACTGTATGTAAGTATTTTATTTGGACCCTTTGTGAAACAGGTCAAATTTACAATGAATTTAAAGGTTTGCACCCAATTCTTGTTTTTCTTTTTTGTTTTTAGAAAAAGCATATGCAAAAAATAACTGCTCAAACAAGCCATTATAAGCACAAAATTATTATGACATCCATGCCAGTTAGTGATGAGTATTCAAACATATGGCTGGAGCTGTGGCTACAACACAACTGTTGATAGAAGGTTAAAGAGCTAAGGAAAGGAAAGCTAAATTTCACTTGTCTGTGTTTGGTCTGTTTAATTTGACCAGAATGAGGGGGAAAAAAACAGAGTGGAAAGAATACACGGATGAACTAGTTGCCCACTCTTTGACAGATAAGGGCAAGAGATTGGTGGACTGTGGAAACTTTCCTACAAACTAACTGGACACTGAAAGAAGGTCCATTTCCAGCTGAACATCTAGGTTGTGCACCGTCAGTCACTTTAATTAGCAATCCCTCACATGGCAGCAATAAATCAAGTGTCAACACTAGCTGCTTGGATGGAAAAGCTGTTGGCGATAACAGCCGCCATGCCAGATCATGTAGTTGTCTTTGCTTTTCAGACACAGGGAAGGTCAGTCGCAGCTGGTAAAGTGAGCATAATTAACCTCAAGGGGGCTGGGCAGCAGGCAAAAACCTCAGCCCCTAAACGCAGATCAGACAGCCTGGAAGGTGAAAATTCAGTGGTTTGGTTTAAATGTGAAAGACATGTATGGGCTAAGAAATGAGATGTGTGATGCCAAACTAATTCATGTGTTTACCAAAAAAGGATTTGGTTTTGCAAAATAAATGTTAAAAGGTAACATGAGGACGTCAATTTTCTGTACTTACAAAGTCTAATAATCAAATCACTTTTAACAAACCACTGAAATCTTTACTGATGTTTCACAAAGTGCTGAAACCGGACTTCAACTTATGCTTGGGCATTGAAACAATTATAAATTGTTTTTTTTTCCTTATTGTATTTATTTGATTTTCATGCTTTGCAAGAGAATTTATAAATGGTGTTGTTATAAAATTAAAATATCTCCCACCCCAACATGAAACAAAATAAAACAAAAATGTTGCTCTCTTATTCACACAGAAATTCTACAAGAGTAAATTTCAAAAACTGCCACAGCATTGCAAGATCCCTTAAACCAAATATGTGTTATACACAAACCAGTTACATTCCCACATAAGTAACCAATGTACCAATGTAAGTCATTTTAATATAATTAATAAATGGCTTATACATTTCCTTGTATAAATCTAGTTTGTTTTTAATGACATGTGCTTTTTTATTCCATTGTGCCATTGATTTAATCCAAGCTCCAACAGTAGGTGGATCATTCTTTTTCCAGCTAAGAGCTATACTTCTTTCGGCTTGTAATATTGCAAAATATATAAATTTGCACTGCTGGTGTGTTAGTTGAAAATTATTTTGGTATGCATGTAACATAATCATTTTAGAATCTAAATGGGGTAGGGTGAGGGGTGGATACTACAACAACAACATTGTGTCTTGAAAACTTTCAAAGTGTGGACAAACCCAAGAGGATTTTGTGTTTCATTTCAGTGTGTTATTCTGTATTTTTCCACAATTTGTATAAGATTTCACAACCTTTTAAAATCATTTTTACCACATCTGTACAAATTGTTCTATTGGTTTTACCTCCATTCTATCACTTTTTTAAATTAGTTTTTCCATGTCAATTTTGTTGCACCAGTGTGCCACCATGACCTATTGGGTTCTGCTGGAGGTTTCTGCACATTTACAGTCAGTTTTAGCCTTTTGTTGACATCAACGATACTTTAATCTTCAGAGAGGAGGTAAAGGGATTTCTGTGCAGCACACAGGGCCAATTTGCCCAATAACTTCAACATTATTAAATCAAATCATCATATGAAAACTACTTTTTCTCTGTATTTTCTCTATCATTGATATTGAAATTTTCTTAATAATCAAACATATTTAATTCTGACAAACAAGTAAAAACAGAAGAACACTTTAAAGGGGCAAAATCTGCCAGTTCAGTCTCGTGTCATCTAAAATCAGGTTTAAAAAGCTCGCTGTGACAGGGGAGCTAGAATACAGAAAAACATGAGGCTTTTGGTTTTATTGACACAAGAAACTTTTCACAATTTCTTTTGTGAACAACCTAAATAAAGACATGTCTAATTAACACTTTTAATTAGATTTAACAAGAATTCCATTCAACTTAACAAAAAAGTTAGAAAGAGACAAAAGGGTTTACAAAAACTGAAAGCTTTATAGATGTAAATGTATGTCAACTCTGACCGGACTTTCATTTTTATACACTGTAATAAAGATACTGTCTGAAAGCATATACTTTGATAAACAATCTTACTTTGCAAATGTTTGCAGGATAGACTGGCAACATAAAAACAGACTTAAAGTATGGACCTATTTCATAAATCTATGTTTGCATGATCTGTCAAAACAGTTGACTCACAAGAATATTAAACTTACACAAAGAACCTCAATGTAGTTGGTGGAGTATGGCGGCGCACACTGTTGCCGGGCTGTAGGCTTTTTCGTTCATTGCTTTGGTTTGTTTATATGCGCTCTGGTTCTTATTTGATTCTGTGGAACAATAAACATCTACAGAATATGTTAGAGCTGAGTTTAACACACACACATAATCCCGGCAGACATAGCTTGGAGTCCTGGATCCTCGGGGATGCATTGCTTGTCTTGTCTTGTTTCTCCTTGGTCTCCCGTGGAAACCAAGGAGAAACGGAAGCAGGGCCAGCGTGCCCTGCAGCCAGTGCGCTATCCAGGCTAAGGAAAAAGCTACACAAAGCACCGCTTCCAAGCCATTTTCTCACCAACGGCAAATCTCTTGCCAACAAGATGAATGAGCTGAGGCAAAAGGTTGGCACAAACAACATCATGAGAGGCAGTTGCATTCTGTTAGTCACAGACACCTGTTTACACTCATCCATTCTCTTTATCCTTTATTTTTGAATACACTACCTGTCCCTGTTTTTAATTCATGCTTATGCCTCCCTCAGGAAAACTGCTCTTTGTCAGGGTTCTGGGTTTAGTGTGTGTGTGTGTTGTGCTTTGTTTGTGACTTTGTTTGCAGTTTCCAGATGGTTCCAGAGTTTCTCAGGTGTGCTGGGTGACAGGTGCGACTGATTTGATGATTGCTTTGAGGAGTATTTAAGCAGGAGGCTGCCAGCACTTCAATGCCAGAGTGTTTGCCTTCAGTGGTAACAAACTCAGCCACTACTAAGCTATGCTTCGTTCCTTGTCTCTATGCTGACTTTGTGTGTGTGATCTTTCACAGGCAGAAACCTGAACCTTTGATTATCTTCGTTGAACACTGTTTTCAGCTCCAGAGGTTTCTGGACGATCAGGTTTACCTATGTTTGGTGGATTTCGTTTGGATTTTGTTTCCAAGGATTAAGCTGGCAGCTTCCTGTTATTCTCCGACTCCAGAACCAAGGCAGAAGCGGACCCTGTTTAGTAAGCCATTTTCCTGTTATTTTTCACAACATATCAGTTCCCCGTTTCACCAGTTTTCTTCCCCTCTCTTCATACAGTTGGCGAATTTTCCTGTTCATGTCACCGTTCACTATTCAGTTATTTCCTCTGAGTGTTCTCTGTATGTTGGTCAAATCTATTTTGAACAAAATGACAGAACACTCTGGCCAACAAGACCTAGATGAAACACTCCAAAGAACGCTATCTGAACCAGATCCATTTTCATGACTCCTCTCTTTGTTCCCTTACAGAGCAACAGCGCCAAACAAATCTACAGTTAGAACAGATAACCTCCATGCTTTAGCAAACCTTGAATACTCAGTCCGCCGCACATGTAGATGGCGCTGCAGCACCACCACCCTCTCAACAGCTTCCTCATATCCGTGACGTCACCTCACCTAACCCGGAAAGATTTTCTGGAGAGGTTGGTAATTGTAGGGGATTTTTGCTTCAATGTGCTTTAGTATTCAACCGTTCCCCACATTCCTTTCCCCATGATGATGTGAAAATCTCGTATGTGATAGGTTTATTGACAGGCAAGGCCTTACAGTGGGCAGAGTCCTGGTTCTCAGATTGTAGAGACTTTGGCTGTACTTTTGAAGAGTTTGTTAAAGAGTTTAAGCAGACATTCTCACCTGTTATTGACAAAACTAGTACTGGTTGACAGTTGAGGGCTTTAAAGCAGCATAATAGACCCCTTACTGAGTTTTCCATCGAGTTTCGTACTTTGGCCCTGCTTCCGGTTGGAATAATGACGCTTTGAAGTCAACCGTTTTTCATGCTTTAGACGACTCCTTAAAGGATGAGTTGGTCCTGATTGATGACCCCCCCTACACTAGACGAAGCTATTTCTCTAGCTATTAGAATGGACAATAGGATAAGGTAAAGAAAGAGGTCCAGAGCTGAGAGGTTTAATTATAAACCACAATTTACAACCAGCTCTCCACACAGATTAGACTCCGCTTCAATGATCAGTATCCAACCCTGAGCCCATGCTGGTGGGTCGCACACATTTAACTTTTGAAGAAAGACAGAGACGCAGATTAACTAAGCAATGTTTTTACTGCGGTTCACCTGACCATTTCGTAGCATCTTGCCCTATTTGTCCTGGGCAGCCAAAAGGCAGGGTTCACCAACTATGAAGGGGTTGGTGGACCATTCACAGAAATACAAAGCTCCCAGGTTCAGCTTACTAGCTACAATTATATTCAATCAACACACTTTGATTCTGTCCGCCATGTTGGATTCAGGCTGTGAACAAAACTTAATAGATACTGAGTTAGTCATCAGAGCTGGCATTGAGGTGGAACTACTTACTTCACCTCGTTCCGTCCTAGCCCTAGAGGCAGATAACGCAGATAGAATTGCAGCAGATAACTCAGCGAACAAAACCGCTTGAACTACTACTGTCAGGTATCCATAGGGAAGATATATCTTTTTTCATGTTTCCGGTATCTCAAGGTTCTATAGTTCTAGACTTCCCTTGGTTACAGAAACATAAGCCTCACTTAGATTGGTCTGAGTGTCGCATCGAGTCCTGGTCCACTAGTTGTCATTTATTTTGTCTTTGGTCAGCATTCACCCCGAGTTTCCCCAAACAGGTTAATGGACAGGATGAGGTTATAGATTTGTCTCATGTACCCACTGAATACCATGATTTAAAGAGGGTTTTTAGTAAAGATAAGGCTTTTAATCACGGTTAAAAATAAATGCCTACTTCCTCTCATTACCTCCTCCTTTGAACCGTTTCATGGTGCAACCATATTTTCCAAATTAGACCTCAGAAATGCTTATCATCTTGTCAGGATCCACCAGGGGGACAAGTGGAAGACGGCCTTCAAGACACCGTTGGGCCATTTCGAGTACCTGGTCATGCCTTTTGGACTATGCAATGCTCCTGCAGTTTTCCAGGCTTTAGCCAATGACGTTCGCAGAGATTTTTTGAATATGTTTGTTTTTGTGTATCTTGATGACATTCTGATTTACTCCAAGGACATTGAGGAGCATCGCAAACATGTTCACCAGGTACTCCAGCGTCTATTGGAGATGAATGTTTGTTAAGGCCGAAAAGTGTGAATTTCACCAGCCGTCTGTCACATTTTTGGGCTACATCCTTGAGGGTGGACAGGTTTGGGAGCAAAGGTTTCACTGACTTCAGGTTGTCATCCTCACTCCAACGGTCAAACGGAAAGATTGAACTAACAATTGGAATCCACCCTATGTTGCCTCACATCCACAAACCCTGCAGATTGGTGCTCATACCTACCTTGGGTTGAGTATGCTCTGAATTCTCACATGATGCTCACCTTTTGAAGGATCTCTTGGGTATCAGCCACCTCTGTTTTCGGCCGACGAGAAGGAGATCACAGTTTCATCAGTTCATCAGCATATTCGCTGCTGCCAAAGCTCTTCATCGAACTGCTGACCAGAACAAGCGTTTCGCTGACCGAAGACGCCAACCTGCACCCGAGTATCAGCCTGGTCAGAAAGTATGGTTATCGGCATGAGACCAGAAAAGTGCACCAGGTTCCACTTCAGTAAGAAGTCCTGGATGACCAGGGAGGTCCAGGAGATGTTTAACTAGGGAAACAACGCCTTCAGGTCAGGCAGTAAGTGTTTCTACTGCACAGCCCTAGCAAGACCGAAGAGAGGCCAAGTCAGACTATAGCAGGAGGATCAAGGACCACCTGGACAGCAACAACAGCAGGCAAGTGTTGCAAGGGACCCAGCAGCTCACCAAGTGCAAGAACAACCTCACTGCTGCTGATAGTGATGCCTTACTGGCAGAGGAGCTGAACCTCCCAGTGAGAATGATTGTATCTGGAATGGAACACTGGGGTAGAATGGAAGTGATTGGTTGGTTGGGGAGAGGAAGAATATTGTAGGTGAGCTGATTGATAAAATGTTTCCCACTGTTCTCCATCATCTACATAACCCTTCATCGAATCTTTCACTTCTACACATTCATCCATTTTGTCTTTGACCACATTTAGCATGCTTCACAAACTTAGCACACCTCCTCTCCTCCTCCTGTTGAAAGACTTCTGCAACAACCATTTTCCTCTGTACCAGAATGGTACTCCACCAGGGTATTTTTTGACTGAGCTCCAAGCCACTTCTTTTATACTAGACTTTGCACATGATGTCACTATAGTAGAGTGTAAATTTTGCCTGCTGGACTGTGTCTCAGGCGTCCATTTTTGCCATGTCGACAGGGATGGTGCTGTAGCTTTGATGAAAGTGATCTTTGATCCTGGCAACATCATCTTAAGTCTCACGTTAGTGCCTTTGACCTCTGGAAAAGGACAGTTGGAGTTCTTTCTGACCAAACGGTTGTGCTAATTAGACATCGAGGGACACCCAATCACATTTCAACTCTTCAGCACTTGTTTCTAAATGCAGCTGCACATTCTGCATTGTCCAGAGACAATGCTGATGATGCAAAACTGATCCACTGCCCTTTACAAAACTAAAATATATTGCAATATATTCTATAATATTA
The DNA here is from genome assembly GCF_021462225.1 of Girardinichthys multiradiatus. NCBI lineage: Eukaryota > Metazoa > Chordata > Actinopteri > Cyprinodontiformes > Goodeidae > Girardinichthys > Girardinichthys multiradiatus. Next base: position 10,753,282 of record NC_061804.1, on the reverse strand, counting down.
AGCAATATATTATGTAAGACATTTCCATATAAGGGAAAGTAGTGCTCACGTTTTTCTATATAATGCAGCACATGCATGAACCTGGTTTGGCTATATATTAATAAAATATATATTGTAATGGAGACAGTGTCAGTGCTACATTTATACATGCAGTAGTTTTACTGAAATGATAATTCACTCTGTTCTTACACGAGTTAACATGAGCAGTCATCTCACTATATTTCTTGCAGTTACACATCTCATAAATAAAAATATCTATCAAAAAAGGAAGTTGCTTTGTTAAAACCATTTTAGCCACATGCTAGGAGGAAAATATATACATTTATGCAATTCCTTATGCAACAAAAATGTATTTCCATATATATTTTGTGTCAATATATGAAACAGATATTCTTGTCTTCAAAAATATGTTTTGAATAATGAATATTTTTGATATATTACAATATATTGAACAAGATATAAGGAAAGCCACTTCTCATATATTTAAAAAAAATATATGGCAATATGTTTGGTTATATCCTGTAGTTTTATATTCAGTACACTTCATTATATCTGTAAATTAATTGTGTTATAATTTAATAAGTTCAAAAAATATTGGTATGTCATACTACGGCATGGTTTGTAGCACTGTTCACCCAGCCGGGGGTCTTTCTGCATAAACTTTGCATAAAGTTCTCCCTGTTCCTGCGTGGGTTCTCTCCGGGTACTCAGTCTTCTTCCAACAGTCCAAAAACATGAGTGTTAGGTTTATTGGTCTCTCTAAACTGCCCTTAGGTTTGAATGGGTTTGTACATCATTGTTTGTCCTATGTGTTGCCCTGCGATGGACTGGCCTGTCCAGGTTGTACTTGGCCTTTCGCCCGCAGACCGGTGGAGATAGGTACCAGCTTCCCCTGAGACCCTTTACGTTTAGAAAATGGATTGATGGTATGTCATACTTCGTAAAGTAACATGTATTTAGATTTCATTTTGGTACGAAATTATTAAAGTTCTACTATTTAAAAACCTTAAATTGCTTATTACAAAAATATCATGTGAAGTTAGTGCTGAAATCCCGCGTGAATTATAAATCTCACAAGATCCCGCAAAAGTGGCAGAAATCGTCCAAACTGTAAACATAGAGAAATGCAGCTCTCCTTTGTTGCTATAAAAGTGAAATTGAACAGTAGGTAAAGCTAAAGAACTGTGAACCAGAGTGATCTTAAAAACCTCTTGTCACAACAATCAGCCAGCAAGATATATGTTTACTTTGGCTTATTTTTGTTCATCTCAAATGCAGTTTATTTATTCAGCTGAATGCCAGTTGGATTCGTAGCCTTCATGTTGTATTGGTAATGTGTATTTGTACTCTGTGTTTTTTTTTATTTTAAGTTAAGAATAGCAATATCAGTTTCATATATTGACACAAAATATATGTGGGAATATATTTTTGTTGCATAAGGGTGGCTCATTAGCAGGAAAACCTTTAAGATCAAAATATGAATCATCCTGTACATGGTTTAATCCTTTCAGAGAGATTGATCTACTCCAACTGCAACAACAAAACATAAATATTATACTGCTGCACCACCTAGTGTTACATCTTCATCATTACAACAAGTGGTGTCACATTTGAAGTTGTATGAAGTTAATTAAATAAACCATAAATACAGATTAAATATTAAACAAATAATTTATATAAAATGACTGAAACTTCAGCATGTCACATGATGCCAAGATGCAGATTGTACAGAGAACTGTTAAGGTTTTATCTTCATTGAACAAATATATAATCATTATTTATTAGTGTGTATTTAACACTACACATAGAAAAGGAATTTGGGCATTAGAAGGTCCAGTAAGGATGCTGAACATTGTGAAATTACTGTGAGGGATGGAAAACCATTGTCCATGTTTAAATCAGACAGACAGACAGACAGACAGACAGACAGACATCGTCACCTTAGAGCTGAGCTGATTAATAAGAGAGGAAATAGCTAACCTCTTGTCCTGTTTTTCTTTTTATCTAAATGACAGTGAGGGGTCACAGCAAATCCACACTATTGTTCTGAGTGACACTCTCTTCGTACAGAGATGTGTTTATATCCTGATGAGAGTGGTCCTCTCTGTGACAGTGCGTCCCACAGTTCATAAAACTTTGTTTCATAGAAGCAAAGAAAAGTTTCCAGTAAGGACTTATTTCTATAACGCTTTAATCAGATGGACAATTTTCAAATTCTACCTTAAAGATGATATGATTGTGATTTTTGAACAAATCACATCAAAATATGACACAGATGTTATTCAAAGTATTCACATTCAATTACAAAATGAAACAAAGAATATAAAAAAAAGAAAATCTACATCTATATGAGAATAACAGCAGGGTTTCTCTTATTTATTGCTCATAAAGTCTAAAGCCCACACTAACAGATGTATCCACTGTGTTCAACAACAAAAATATTGATGAGGATGTAGTATAAATACATCTGGAGACATGGTAAAAATGCTACACTGTTAAATGGGGCTGATATACTTTGCACACACTGTCTGCCTGTACCAAATAAACTGCATGAAAAATTTGATGCATGAATCAAAGATAAAATGTGAAGAACCAATTTATTATTCAATTCATTTGGGACCTGTGTTTGAAAAGTGTCGACCTTGTGAGCCTCAGGCTGTTTGAGAATTGTATCAGGGTAACCCGCAACTCGAAGTGAAGAAATAACAAGGCGGGCATCAAAAGCATAGCCACGGTCATTCCTATGAACACTGACAACTACCTCCTGTTGAACATAGATTCTGGCTGTGGTTTATCTGCCCCCAAAACATCAAATACTTGTTTCTGCATATTGCAAGGGAATGTCCAGGATTCATGACTTTTGAATGAAGATTATCAAGACCCTTCAGGAACTCATGAAAGTTTAACCATCAGAGGACCCTATGGTCCATCTTCCTAACATTGACACCAGTCTAACTCTTACTAAAGATGTAAAGCATGGCCAGCAGCTCTGTTGCTGAGAAGATTGTATTCCAGTGGTGGAACCTTCCTCGTGATTCAGTGGCTGCACAATTCACTCAACATTGCTTACATGCACCCTACATGAACCCTGCTAAGGAATCTGATTTCAGCCACTTACATCCAGGATCTTGTCATTTTAGCCATGATACATGACCATAGGTGAGGGTCGGAACGTTGAGAGACTGGTAATTTCAGAGCTGACCTGCTCCTCTCCAACAGGTAAATAGAAGTTGTTCAAATGTTTTCACCAAACATTGCTGGATTGACATTGGCTGTTTGACTGTGAAAATAAGAACTGCTTGTTATGGTTTGCCAGATACAGGACCCCAGAATGCAAACCAGAAGGCAGCATGACAGTAAGCAAAAACAAAAACAGAGTTCAGGCGGGCGACCAGGAGGTCGTCCCGAGCAGGCACAGAGTTCAGGCGGGCGACTGAGCAGAGTAGAGGACCTCCCAGACGCTCTGTGGAACTCCAGAGGCGTGGAGCCTGGCGCACCCTCAGAGGCAGAAGCTGAGGCGTCAGCCGGACCCTGGCGAACCCTCAGAGGCGTGAGCAGAGCCTGGCGAACCCTCAGAGGCGTGAGCAGAGCCTGGCGAACCCTCAGAGGCAGAAGCTGAGGCGTCAGCCGGACCCTGGCGAACACTCAGAGGCGTGAGCAGAGCCTGGCGAACCCTCAGTGGCGTGAGCAGAGGCTGAGGCGTCGCCGAGACCCTCAGTGGCGTGAGCTGAGGCGCCGGCCGGACCCTCAGTGCCGTGAGCTGAGGCGTCGGCCGGACCCTCAGTGCCGTGAGCAGGAGCTGAGGCGTCGGCCTGACCCTCAGTGCCGTGAGCAGGAGCTGAGGCGTCGGCCTGACCCTCAGTGCCGTGAGCAGGAGCTGAGGCGTCGGCCTGACCCTCAGTGCCGTGAGCAGGAGCTGAGGCGTCGGCCTGACCCTCAGTGCCGTGAGCAGGAGCTGAGGCGTCGGCCTGAGCCTCAGTGCCGTGAGCAGGAGCTGAGGCGTCGGCCTGACCCTCAGTGCCGTGAGCAGGAGCTGAGGCGTCGGCCTGACCCTCAGTGCCGTGAGCAGGAGCTGTGCCGTGAGCAGGAGCTGAGGCGTCGGCCTGACCCTCAGTGCCGTGAGCAGGTGCTGAGGCGTCGGCCTGACCCTCAGTGCCGTGAGCAGGAGCTGAGGCGTCGGCCTGACCCTCAGTGCCGTGAGCAGGAGCTGAGGCGTCGCCCGGACCCTCAGTGACGTGAGCAGAGGCTGAAGCAGAGCCTGGCGAACCCTCATCTCTGGGTTCAAAGGCCAGAACGAGGACAAAACGTTCCTTAAGTCCCTCAGGAACAGGGTCCAGCGGCGCTTCCTCCTCAAACTCCTCGTCGCAGGGTTCAGAAGCCAGAATGATGACTAGTTGCTCCTTGAACCCTTCCGGAACAGGGTCCAGCGGCGCTTCCTCCTCGAACCCCTGGTCGCAGGGTTCTGAAGCCAGAACAAGGACCTCACTGAACCCCTGCAGGCTAGGAACAGGAGCTGAGGCGTCGCAGACACCCTCAGTGACGTGAGCTGAGGCGTCGCCGGGGCCCCCGATGACTTGAGCCGGGGTGTCCCTTTTACGACTTCCTCTGCGACGTGTGTCTGGCCTGGAGTCAGGCTGTGGTGTGTCTGGCCTGGAGTCAGGCTGTGGTGTGTCTGGCCTGGAGTCAGGCTGTGGTGTGTCTGGCCTGGAGTCAGGCTGTGGTGTGTCTGGCCTGGAGTCAGGCTGTGGTGTGTCTGGCCTGGAGTCAGGCTGTGGTGTGTCAGGCTGAGGCTGTGGTGTGTCAGGCTGTGGATCTGGCGTGGGCTGCTCTGCAGCAGCATCCGCAGCAACAGCTCCCTGGAGTCTTGGCGTGGGCTGCTCTGCAGCAGCAGCAGCAACAACAGCTCCCTGGAGACCTGACGTGAGCTGCTCTGCAGCAGCTTCCTGGAGACCTGAAGAGGGCTGCTCTGCAGCAGCTTCCTGGAGACCTGAAGTGGGCTGCTCTGCAGCAGCTTCCTGGAGACCTGAAGTGCGCTGCTCTGCAGCAGCTTCCTGGAGACCTGAAGTGGGCTGCTCTGCAGCAGCTTCCTGGAGACCTGAAGTGGGCTGCTCTGCAGCAGCTTCCTGGAGACCTGAAGTGGGCTGCTCTGCAGCAGCTTCCTGGAGACCTGAAGTGGGCTGCTCTGCAGCAGCTTCCTGGAGACCTGAAGTGGGCTGCTCTGCAGCAGCTTCCTGGAGACCTGAAGTGGGCTGCTCTGCAGCAGCAGCAGCTCCCTGGAGTCCTGGCATGGAAGGAGGTGGACAGCAGTAAAACTGCCTGACTGCAGCCTCATAATCCCTCTCCATCTTCCTGATTCTGTCCATTAGCTCAGGAAAGGAATACATGAGGCTGGTCTTCCTGAAGCTCTTTATCTGTCGTGCGTAGAACCTCAAACGCTGCTCCAGCTCGTCAGGTGTTGCCTCAGAACACCGGGCTGGAGCGAGCGCAGACGGCATGGGTGGAGGTGCAACGAGCCTGGGAGACAGTGCTGTGGCAGGCGAAGATGCGGGCTTACTTGCCGCAGCGCTCACGTAGGCTGGCTGGGAAACCACTTCCTCCTTAGCCGAACCACAGGAAGGTGCTCCACGCCGGCGTTTCTTGCGGCGAGAGGAGGACGAGGGCTTCACTGCCAGACCAGAGTGCGCAGCCAGGGGAGCAAGCGGAGAAAGGCGACCTGTCCCCGGAACTGGAATCGCCAACCTGGATACATCATAAGCCGACTGCGGCACTGACAGCCCCACAGAACGTAAAGAGGTCCACCGCATCGCGGCCAGACCCAGGACCAGCAGGTGCGAGGTCCATCTCCTCCAGCAGAAGTGGAGAGGGCACAACCTCCTGGTTGGTCGGCAGATTGCTCATAGCCTCCTCCTTTTGACGCTGAACCCAGCAATCCGAGGTGTCTGCCTTCTGCGCGTCCGCGGGGTCCGTGGTTGGCGGAAACATTCTGTTATGGTTTGCCAGATACAGGACCCCAGAATACAGACCAGAAGGCAGCATGACGGTAAGTGTAAAAGATTTAATAACAAAAAACTCACTCACTACAGGAGGCAGGAACAAAACAACGGACGGGCAGGCGAGACCGGCATGGCATGATCCGAAAATAAGACTTGAGCATCAAAACTTGACATGAGCATGAAAGTGAAAAATTTTTCTGCGAAGACTAAACAGAACAGGTGTGTATAAATGGAGCATGGTACAGGTGGAGCAACAAAACTGATTAACATGGTGCAGGTGAACCGAATAAACTTAATTGACAGAACAAAACGTGACTGAAGCAAAACAGAGACTCTTGAACACAAACTAGAAAAACATGAAGCAAAAGCATAACCAGATCCGAAAACCAAACGTGACAAAATATGAACAAGATGACAAAACAAAAGCATGAGTCAAAACCTCAACTGTGAAAAACATAAGAAACCCGAAACCAAACACCAAACAACCCTACATCATGACACTGCTAAAGATAAAGATCTAATCATATCTCAGGGTTTCTGCTTGTATGTTTGAACTAGTCCACATAAACTTGGGCTTGATGTTCTTGTGTGGTGGCTCTACATTGTTCGTACTTTAGGTTAGGAACAGATGCAGCCAGTTCTTATCTCCTTCATCTCTCTACCTCTTTCCTCACTCAATCCGATTAAACTTTGACCTGCAGCATCACATGACCTGCAGGCCTCCTTGTCTCCATGAATCAGGAGATAGTTTTGGACCTCACCCTGGAAGTATTCATTGTTGTCACAACTGGTTTATATTACTGTCTGTCCATTGAAGACCTCCAGAAGAAGAGCAGGTAAGAAGAGAAAGGCTTAGAGGAAATGCATTTATTAAGGAAGAATGCATCAGTGGATGCACTCATAACTGAAGAGGATTTCCTAAAATGTCTTCACTAAGAGAAAAATAAACTGATAAACTTCCGACAGTGTGTGGAAAAGGATCAAGCTGAAGGCATAATAACTACAGGAGTGGGTAATGTGTTACAGTTATATACAGGGGTTGGACAATGAAACTGAAACCACAATAATTTATTAGTATGGTGTAGGGCCTCCTTTTGCGGCCAATACAGTATCAATTCGTCTTGGGAATGACATATACAAGTCCTGTACAGTGGTCAGAGGGATTTTAAGCCATTCTTCTTGCAGGATAGTGGTCAGGTCACTACGTGATACTGGTGGAGGAAAACATTTCCTGACTCGCTCCTCCAAAACACCCCAAAGTGGCTCAATAATATTTAGATCTGGTGACTGTGCAGGCCATGGGAGATGTTCAACTTCACTTTCATGTTCATCAAACCAATCTTTCACCAGTCTTGCTGTGTGTATTGGTGCATTATCATCCTGATACACGACACCGCCTTCAGGATACAATGTTTGAACCATTGGATGCACATGGTCCTCAACAATGGTTCGGTAGTCCTTGGCAGTGACGCGCCCATCTAGCACAAGTATTGGGCCAAGGGAATGCCATGATATGGCCGCCCAAACCATCACTGATCCACCCCCATGCTTCACTGGTGGAAAAAGGAGAGTTGAGGTGCACATTTAATTCTGCCGTGATTTGGGCAGCCGTGGTTTTATGTTTTTTGGATACAATCCGGGTTAGCACCCGAACATCCCTTTCAGACAGCTTCCTCTTGCGTCCACAGTTAATCCTGTTGGATGTGGTACGTCCTTCTTGGTGGTATGCTGACATTACCCTGGATACCGTGGCTCTTGATACATCACAAAGACTTGCTGTCTTGGTCACAGATGCGCCAGCAAGACGTGCACCAACAATTTGTCCTCTTTTGAACTCTGGTATGTCACCCATAATGTTGTGTGCATTTCAATATTTTGAGCAAAACTGTGCTCTTACCCTGCTAATTGAACCTTCACACTCTGCTCTGACTGGTGCAATGTGCAATCAATGAAGACTGGCTACCAGGGTGGTCCAATTTATGTATATATATTTATATATATATATATATATATACAGGGGTTGGACAATGAAACTGAAACACCTGGTTTTAGACCACAATAATTTATTAGTATGGTGTAGGGCCTCCTTTTGCGGCCAATACAGCGTCAATTCATCTTGGGAAAGTCCTGCACAGTGGTCAGAGGGCTTTTAAGCCATTCTTCTTGCAGGATAGTGGCCAGGCCACTACGTGATACTGGTGGAGGAAAACGTTTCCTGACTCGCTCCCCCAAAATACCCCAAAGTGGCTCAATAATATTTAGATCTGGTGACTGTGCAGGCCATGGGAGATGTTCAACTTCACCTTCATGTTCATCAAACCAATCTTTCACCAGTCTTGCTGTGTGTATTGGTGCATTGTCATCCTGATACACGGCACCGCCTTCAGGATACAATGTTTGAACCGTTGGATGCACATGGTCCTCAACAATGGTTCGGTAGTCCTTGGCATTGATGAGCCCATCTAGCACAAGTATTGGGCCAAGGGAATGCCATGATATGGCAGCCCAAACTATCACTGATCCACCCCCATGCTTCACTCTGGGCATGCAACAGTCTGGGTGGTACGCTTTTTTGGGGCTTCTCCACACCGTAACTCTCCCGGATGTGGGAAAAACAGAAAAGGTGGACTCATCAGAGAACAATACATGTTTCACATTGTCCACAGCCCAAGATTTGCGCTCCTTGCACCATTGAAACCGACGTTTGGCATTGGCATGAGTGACCAAACATTTGGCTATAGCAGCCCGGCCGTGTATGTTGACCCTGTGGAGCTCCCGACGGACAGTTCTGGTGGAAACAGGAGAGTTGAGGGGCACATTTAATTCTGCTGTGATTTGGGCAGCCGTGGTTTTATGTTTTTTGGATACAATCCGGGTTAGCACACTAACATCCCTTTCAGGCAGCTTCCTCTTGCGTCCACAGTTAATCCTGTTGGATGTGGTTCGTTCTTCTTGGTGGTATGCTGACATTACCCTGGATACCGTGGCTCTTGATACATCACAAAGACTTGCTGTCTTGGTCACAAATGCGCCAGCAAGATGTGCACCAACAATTTGTCCTCTTTTGAACTCTGGTGTGTCACTCATAATGTTGTGTGCATTTCAATATTTTGAGCAAAACTGTGCTCTTACCCTGCTAATTGAACCTTCACACTCTGCTCTTACTGGTGCAATGTGCAATCAATGAAGACTGGCCACCAGGCTGTTCCAATTTTTCCATGAAACTTCCCACACTAAAATGACAGGTGTTTCAGTTTCATTGTCCAACCCCTGTATATACATATATATATATATATATATATATATATATATATATATATATATATATATATATATATATATATATATATATATATATATATATATATATATATATATATATATATATACACTCACCAGCCACTTTATGAGGTACACCTTGGTTGGACCCCCTTTTGCCTTCAGAACTGCCGTAATCCTTGGTGGCATAGATTCAACAAGGTACTGGAGACATGTCATGTGCCAGCCTGCTTCAAGTCCTCCACCATCGTCCCTGTTCCCAAGAAGCCAAAGACCACAGGGCTTAATGACACCAGACCCGTCGCCCTGACCTCTGTGGTGATGAAGTCCTTTGAGCGCCTTGTGCTCTCACACCTAAAAGACATCACCGACCCCCTCCTGGACCCCCTGCAGTTTGCCTACAGAGCCAACAGGTCTGTAGATGATGCAGTCAACCTAGCCCTTCACTTCATCCTCCGGCACCTGGACTCCACAGGAACCTACGCCAGGATCCTGTTTGTGGATTTCAGCTCTGCCTTCAACAACATCGTCCCAGTTCTGCTACAGGAGAAGCTCTCCAAGCTGAGTGTGCCCGACTCCACCTGCAGGTGGATCACTGACTTCCTGTCTGACAGGAAGCAGCGCGTGAGGCTGGGGAAGCACGTCTCTGACTCCCTGACCATCAGCACCAGTTCCCCCCGAGGCTGTGTTCTCTCTCCTCTGCTCTTCTCCCTGTACACCAACAGCTGCACCTCCAGTCACCAGTCTGTCAAGCTTCTGAAGTTTGCGGACGACACCACCCTGATCGGACTCATCTCTGATGGTGACGAGTCTGCGTACAGATGGGAGGTGGACCATCTGTTGGACTGGTGCAGCCAGAACAACCTTGAGCTCAACGCTCTAAAGACAGTGGAGATGGTTGTGGACTTCAGGCAGAACCCAGCCCCACCTGCCCCCATCACCCTCTGTGACTCCACATTTGACACTGTGGAATCTTTCCGCTTCCTGGGAACCATCATTTCCCAGGATCTCAAGGGGGAGCCAAACATCAGCTCCCTCATCAAGAAAGCCCAGCAGAGGATGTTCTTCCTGTGGCAGCTGAAGAAATTCAACCTGCCAAAGACTATGATGGTTCACTTCTACACAGCCATCATTGAGTCCATCCTCACCTCCTCCATCACCATCTGGTACGCCGCTGCTACAGCCAAGGATAAGGGCAGGCTGCAGCGTGTCATTCGGTCTGCTGAGAAGGTGATTGGCTGCAGTCTACTGTCGCTCCAGGAACTGTACACCTCCAGGACCCTGAAGCGAGCAGGGAAGATTCTGGCTGATCCCTCCCACCCCGGTCACAGACTCTTTGAGACTCTCCCCTCTGGCAGGAGGCTGCGGTCCATCCGGACCAAAACCTCACGCCACAAGAACAGTTTTTTCCCATCTGCCACCAGCCTGGTTAACAAAGCCCGGAAACCATCTTGACATTCTCCCTCCCCCCCCCCCTTTTTGCTGACAGGACACCTGTAACCTGTAACTCTATGCGTTACATTAACGCCCAGCATGGACTCCTGCCATACTTGCACAATGATCACCTGCACTGTTGTATTGCTCTTGCATCTTATACTGCTCTATATTTACTCTCACTCACTTAAAACTGTGCACATATATTTATATTATATTGTAGATATGTTTATACTGTTTAATTTGTATTGTATTGCACTGACTACGCCAAAACAAATTCCTTGTATGTCCAAAAACGTACTTGGCAATAAAGCTTTTCTGATTCTGATTCTGATTCTGAAACATTCCTCAGAGAGTTTGGTCCATATTGAAATGATAGCATCACACAGATGCTGCAGATTTGTCGGCTGCTTCCATGATGCGAATCTCCCGTTCCACCACATCCCAAAGGTGCTCTATTAGATGGAGATCTGGTGACTGTGGAGGCCATTTGAGTCCAGTGAAATCATTGTCATGTTCAAGAAACCAGTCTGAGATGCTTTATGACATGGTGCGTTATCCTGCTGGAAGTAACCATTAGAAGATGGGTACAGTGTGGTCATAAAGGGATGGATATGGTCAGCAACAATACTCAGGTAGGCTGTGGCGTTGACACGATGCTCAATTGGTACTAAGGGGCCCAAAGTGTGTCTCATCAGCTGGAGGACTATATGAGAGTGGTTCGCTGGCTTTTCTACGCCTGAGTGTTTTGCCTACCGTGGCTGTTCACGCCAAGCTAGGTTTCCCCCTCCTGAACTCACCTCCCGTCAAGATTGGAATCTGCTGCATCTGGTAGCTGCCCTTGCGAGTCCTCCAGCTGAAAGCGCAACCTGTCCACCCACCTTGCTACCTGGAACATCAGAGCGCTCCAACCGTTTTCCGCGCAGGCTCACACCCCAGACTTGAACCGGCTCTTTCCCCCTGGCGGATTGATCGCCTCCCGAAAAGTGAGCATAGATCTTTGCTTGAATTATCCAATCTGTTCCTCCGCTCACCTCTGTTCTTCTTTTACAGCCTGACTCCTGATCACTCTGCTCACCTCGTTCCTGAAACTGAACAGAAATAAAAACTTCAAATTTACTCTTCTCTGTCTGAGTGTCCTCTGCATGTGGGTCAAGTCGGCCTTAAAAACTATGACATATACATATATATATATATATATATATATATATATATATATATATATATATATATATTTATATATATATATATATATTTATATATATATATATATATATATATATATATATATATATATATTTATATATATATATATATATATATATATGGAGACAGGTTGTGTATACCACTGGGCTGAAAGACCACTCAAAACCACATAACAAGCAACGATTGAAGTTTGCGAATGCACTCTGGAACAAATATCTTTATCTTGGGAAACATGTTCTGTAGTCTGATGGAACTAAAATTGAAGTGTTTGGTTATACCAAACAATCATTACATTTGGAATAAAAAGGAGGCCTTGAAAGGACAAAAAACATCGTTCAATCTGTGAAGAATCGGGATGACATCGCCCTAGGAGGGTTTGGCTGCAGGGGGGACTGGTGCACTTCTCAAGCAGGTGTGGAGAGAACACTATGTGACTGATATCATGCCTATAGAAACTTTGTGAGCAGAGATGAAAAAGGGTGTGTGAGCAGGGTGGCCTACACACCTAGCCTAGGTGCACCACTTCTGTCTTGAGGAATGAGTCAGAATTCCAGCAAACTATTGTGAGAAGCTTGTAGAAAGATACTCAAACCCTTTGAGCCAAGCATTGCATTTTAAGGCAGTTTTACCAAATACTGAGGGAAGGTATGTAAACTTCTGAATTTGCAAATTGTTCAGTAATATTTTCTAAAGAAATACTCTCTCTATACAAATACATTTAGTAATCCTAACTGACGTAACACTACAGGTTTATACTGATTTAATTTCAGACAGTGAGAAAAATTGTCTTTTGTGGCTTTTTACACAGTGTGTATATCTCTGATTTCAACTGTAGTCATATGGTATTTCTCACCCCAATTACCAAATTATGGTCATATAAACAAAAAAACTAACTTATTAACAGGGTTGTATTAATTTTGAGTAGTCAAAGCTATGTTGGCAGCCTTTCTAAAAGATATAAGAACGAGGCAAGCAATTCAAAAGTAATTACAGTCTAGAGGCAAAGAGAATTTATATAAAGGGAATTGTAACATGTAGCTGTTATTTAATTAGGTTAATCTGAAAGTGCATAGTTTAAATATTTTTCTCACAGAATCAAAGTGCTTTTTTTCTATGATCATCCTGTGTCTGTCTATAATGGAACTAACAAAACTATGAAAGAAATATGAGATTTGTATTTGACTAGGCAGTTTTAGGAAGTCAGCAACACTGTGTGCATAAGAAAAAGACATAGCAATTCAGAATTTTATTAATTCGGTGGTGAGGTTGGTGACTGCAAAAGCTGTTCCCCTGAACCCCTCAATTCCAGATTAAAAAAAAACCTTCATATTTAACAGTACTCACATTTCCCTACAGCACAGAACAGCACAGTGAGGCTTGTGTTTATATGTTTGTTCATTCTGGAAAAAGGACCAAAAAATGTGATCCTGTTATCACATCTGTAAAAATACCCATATGAAGAAGAATCCAGATTTTTGCCTTACTTAATTAAATTTCAGACCATGGAACCTGGTCATATTCTGGTCTATTTATGACAATGACAGCAATTTTTCAGGTAACCTCAAAATCTCCAGACTTTCATTTCATATTCTTTCCACGTTGTTTATTCCTCCAGTCAGGGCGGATGCTTGCGCAAGTTCGATTTAGTGTCATAATGACATTTAATAGTGATAATAGGGGCTTTGAGGAGTAGATTAGGTTTTAATTAATCAGTTTCAGAAAGATAATGGCTTCCTGAGACAGCCATTAAAGGTTTTTTAATGACGACTTTGACCACTGCCATCCCCCGGCGGCTGTAGAAATATCCCAGGTGGGATGTGGTCATGATGGCCTAAGCTGATAAATGTCCTTTAAATGTTTACCTCAGCTTAGTAATAATCATGCAACTAAAAACTGAAACTGTGAAAAGTTATCTTAATGTCTCTAATATTACAGGTAGACTATGTTAGAGACAGAAACGTGCAAATAACTTGTTTCAGTCCTGGATAAATTAACCAGCAACTGGGGCATCCAGACAGGGGCACATGTTTCAACCTTCAGTCCAGGGTGCTATCAATTTCAGAGGAGAAAACAAGCACAGCAAAGAAAATGTATCTGTGTCCCATTGAGACTGACACCAGGAAACAGAGAAGCAATATCTGTTCTTGTTAATGGCCCCGACACCCTTGTCAGCCCGATTCAGCTCAGTACCCGGAGGAATGTCTCACAATACCACCTGCATCTTGGCCAGATGCCTACATAATAGAAAGCACATCAGACAAGGGACTGCCAGGCATCTGGTGAAGTGCAACTAACTGAGGCAGTGAAGGAGAGAGGTTTCATTGAAGTTCGGGCAGAGTGAGGTTCTGACTCATATTCAGCTTCTGTAAAATCTTGTTGGCAGTCGGCAGCTGCAGAATTAAATGCTCTTCTGCTGCACAAGCTGCAGGGGGAGCACTAATTAGTTCAGAAACACTTTGACTTTTAATATTTTCCATTTAATGTTTGTAGGATACATCAATCCTTTCATGCATCCAAACCTTGTAGATGGTGGATTTCTTTTGTTAAAAAATCTGTTTTATTTTGATTTTATTATATTTATCTATGTTGTTGGTCAGTGTTTCTGCTATAGGAAAAAGACAATTCTGTCAGACAACAAGCATCATGTTTTTTAATATACACCTATTTTTCACAAGCTAATGAGTGCTAATGATTTAATAAATGTGGGAATATTCAAACCTATTTCCTTTCATATTCTTTATTATTAGTGGTTATTCAACCAGTTGAAGGATCTCAGTAAAACAGTAATTAATTGATTGATGATTGAAAACATTAAGGAACGGTTGTGTTTAAATGTTAGCAGAGTGGAGTTACATAGATGAGTTTGTTCATTCTGGGAACAAACAGGAGTCAAACAGGTGGGCCTTATTTAAGGATGAAGACAGCAGATGTTCTGCATACTAGTTATAGAGCAATTCTCTCTGAAAATCAGAGTAAATCAGGTTGATCCAGACTATTCAGAAGAACAGTGAACTTTGATTCAAAGTTTACTGGAGAGGATGAACATAAAGAAGTGTAAAAAATGATGCTGATCAGCTAAAATGATCTAAAATGCATTAAAATGGAAACCATAACCAGAAAGACAAGAAGAAAACAAAACTCAAATGAATGGCTGAATACCCAAAATAGTAAAGACTCAGCAGCCAATAATCAGATCCAGGCTGATCTATTGTTACCTGTGAGGACTTGAACATTAAGGGGATGACTGTGTGAAGCCAAGCTGATGATGGGAAATCACTGATTGTCCTAATTAGTGCAGCATTTTATGGACTGATGAAAGCATGATGTTCTTTTGGGTCTAGGATCCGCGGTTTGTCAGACACCGCCCTAACACTAAATTCCAGCCGCAGTACGCTGAAGCATGGTTGCTCGGGTATCACGATAGGGGGATGTTTGTAACCCTATGGGGTCTGACCTATGTGGGATGAGTGGTCAGTTTTAATGTGCCCGGTTTCTGCTCCACACTCCACACAAAAACATATTGGCCTGAGACCAAACATCCGGTTTCTGAAAACAACAAACAAGTCTGGCTTTGCAGTATTGTTAGTTTCTTATTACTGCTCTATCATATAGTATACAGTGATACACTTTTATTTATTGATCTGCCAATGAAAGTGACAAAGGTGGAAGTGTTGTTCATTGTCACATAATGACAAATGTCCACTTAGCCATTTTGGGCTTTTATTTCAATATGGGACTAAGTATATTCAGCCAGATATGTAAAACATAATAGCACTCAGAGAAACAGAGTCATTTTAGGCAAAAATTACATTTTATTGGGCAGGAAATAGGCCACAATCACTTTTTGCTAAATGAAATGTCATATTATGGACTTTTTTTTTTGTTTAGGACTTACTATATTCAACAAGATTTGTAAAATATAATCCTACAGAGTGAAACAGAATCATAATACAATTATTGATGACAAGCATGCAGAGATAAGCCTATCCCTGTGGTGTCACAACATCAACTCCAGTCTGAATGTAGACAAAACCAGAGATTTACCTGATTTTGTGGAAAACAAAAGTATTCAGTCCTGTGTTTATGTAAACAGCTAACCATTAGAAAAACTGTAAACAGTTTTAGGTTCCTTAGCGTCTTCATCTATGACTCCCTCTCGAGGTCTTTGCACATAAAGGACTCCAGCCATTCTCATCTCTGGATGCAGTAATAAAAAGCACCACTAGGGGTCAGTAATATGCCCTTTTTGTAGTAGGTATTTTACCTAGTTTTTGTATATAGTTATTGCAGTTTAAATGTATCATATGTATGGCGTTATTTTGTAAAACTGTGGGGTTATTTATATTTGATTCTGTATGTATAATTTACTATTAGCAATATTTATTTACTTATTTATAGTATTTTTATTTTGTGGTAAGGGTATTTGTAATGTTTTTCAGACTTTTTGGTTTATATTTGTAACTTGTTAAGCATGTAAAGTGGTTGATATGTTATCTTATAAATTAATGACAGTGGTAAAAACAATTCTATCTGATTTCTTTTGTAAGGGTATGTAAAATCTTGCCTAAACTGCCACATGGTTACAGGGCCAGCTCTGTTTTGGACATTGTAAAGCTAGTTTATTTATGCTCTAAATTATACACAGTTGAAGGCATGTGTATCCAATGAATTTGTTTCCAAATCATTTTACTCCTTTTGGAATTTTATTGATCATTTTATTTATTTTAGTTTTATAGGGTAAGAGATTGCCAAAGTGAATGTGTTTCATTGTATTTTTCAGGCGCCATGTACTCAAGGCATGTGACAAAAACTGAGAAATTAAAAATCTCAATATTTCACACCATAAACAGCTCAGTGTTGCCCACTTTATACTAAACTTTTAAAAGAGTGCATTTTTATGACGAACCATAAAAACTGTGGCCATTTAAACTAAATGACGGTCACCAACAGAATAGAAGTTTAAAATAAAGCAAAAGTCTTCAAGTAGAACCTTGAATACACACAAGGCTTTTGCATGTTACAGGACTGCTGATTAATATTTGTGACTCCTCAACATATGAACTCTCAGCTGCATTCAGATACAGCACAGCAGCAAAATAACACATGCAGTCATTCATTCACTCATCCCTACATGCCATTTCCTGCTATATTTTTAGTGAAAATAAAATAACCCTGCATGTAGGAATTTTCCAAATCTGCGACTGAGAAATGAGCCCTCATGCACCTACACTAATGCTCTAATGAGCAGCAGCTGGGAGAATGTCAGGTGGACAGGTTGGGCGCTAACATGGAAGCACTCAGTGAAACGATGCGGCCTGCTACTCAGACTGGAGGCAGAGAGTTCATTCATGTCCGTTTATATCTTAATCCCATTGGTCTTCAATTCAGTTTATTTATATAGTGCCAATTCTCAACACATGTCATCTCAAGGCACTTCACAAAAGTCAGGCATATACATTCCAATTAATCCTAATCATTGAACAGTGCAGTCAGACAGTGCAGTCTTCCTGTGTGCAATCTAGTAATTCCTGCATGTAAAGGCTTTGATTTATTCCTGTTCTTCTCAGGGTTTACCAGTTATTTTTCTTGGCAGCTATCTTAATCCATTTTTGTATGACTGTATTAATCACATCAAAGTGAATCTGTCATCTTGGGGGGGAGGAGGCTCTGCTTTACCTCCAACGGATTAGCCTCTTTTCACTGTTAATCAGTGATTGACTTGGTTTGAGCTGTTAGTGTCAGCATTATAGTTCTGACACCAGTATATGTTGAAATATTGATGCAGTATCTCTGAAGTTTGGGGTGTTCTACAGGTCCTTCTCAAAAAATTTGCATATTGTGATAAAGTTCATTATTTTCCATAATGTCATGATGAAAATTTAACATTCATATATTTTAGATTCATTGCACACTAACTGAAATATATCAGGTCTTTTATTGTCTTAATACAGATGATTTTGGCATACAGCTCATGAAAACCCAAAATTCCTATCTCACAAAATTAGCATATCATTAAAAGGGTCTCTAAACGAGCTATGAACCTAATCATCTGAATCAACGAGTTAACTCTAAACACCTGCAAAAGATTCCTGGGGCCTTTAAAACTCCCAGCCTGGTTCATCACTCAAAACCCAATCATGGGTAAGACTGCCGACCTGACTGCTGTCCAGAAGGCCACTATTGACACCCTCAAGCAAGAGGGTAAGACACAGAAAGAAATTTCTGAACGAATAGGCTGTTCCCAGAGTGCTGTATCAAGGCACCTCAGTGGGAAGTCTGTGGGAAGGAAAAAGTGTGGCAGAAAACGCTGCACAACGAGAAGAGGTGACCGGACCCTGAGGAAGATTGTGGAGAAGGGCCGATTCCAGACCTTGGGGGACCTGCAGAAGCAGTGGACTGAGTCTGGAGTAGGAACATCCAGAGCCACCGTGCACAGGCGTGTGCAGGAAATGGGCTACAGGTGCCGCATTCCCCAGGTCAAGCCACTTTTGAACCAGAAACAGCGGCAGAAGCGCCTGACCTGGGCTACAGAGAAGCAGCACTGGACTGTGGCTCAGTGGTCCAAAGTACTTTTTTCGGATGAAAGCAAATTCTGCATGTCATTTGGAAATCAAGGTGCCAGAGTCTGGAGGAAGACTGGGGAGAAGGAAATGCCAAAATGCCAGAAGTCCAGTGTCAAGTACCCACAGTCAGTGATGGTCTGGGGTGCCGTGTCAGCTGCTGGTGTTGGTCAACTGTGTTTTATCAAGGGCAGGGTCAATGCAGCTAGCTATCAGGAGATTTTGGAGCACTTCATGCTTCCATCTGCTGAAAAGCTTTATGGAGATGAAGATTTCATTTTTCAGCATGACCTGGCACCTGCTCACAGTGCCAAAACCACTGGTAAATGGTTTACTGACCATGGTATCACTGTGCTCAATTGGCTTGCCAACTCTCTTGACCTGAACCCCATAGAGAATCTGTGGGATATTGCGAAGAGAACGTTGAGAGACTCAAGACCCAACACTCTGGATGAGCTAAAGGCTGCTATCGAAGCATCCTGGGCCTCCATAAGACCTCAGCAGTGCCACAGGCTGATTGCCTCCATGCCACGCCGCATTGAAGCAGTCATTTCTGCAAAAGGATTCCCAACCAAGTATTGAGTGCATAACTGTACATGATTATTTGAAGGTTGACGTTTTTTGTATTAAAAACACTTTTCTTTTATTGGTCGGATGAAATATGCTAATTTTGAGATAGGAATTTTGGGTTTTCATGAGCTGTATGCCAAAATCATCCGTATTAAGACAATAAAAGACCTGAAATATTTCAGTTAGTGTGCAATGAATCTAAAATATATGAATGTTAAATTTTCATCATGACATTATGGAAAATAATGAACTTTATCACAATATGCTAATATTTTGAGAAGGACCTGTATGTCACAAACCCAGGTTTAGACCAAAGTAAAAGTGAGATTGGCTGTTTGCTCATATTTAGAGCATATGAGCCAGAATATTTGTTTGAACATTAAAACTGTTAGGACTCATTTTTATGCAAGAGCAAAAAAGCCCACACTGAAACATTTATTTATTTATTAAAAGCTCTGTTTTCAATACATTCATGTTGACTGTGAGCTATTTGTCAGTGAATTGCACTCTGATTTAAATATATCATAGTGCTGCTCCTCCTCTATAAAGCACCCACAGAGCGGTGTTTTCTGTGTGCTTTGTGCAGCATCTTACAATGTACCATTGTAGCCTAAAATAGCAATATACAGGTTCATCTGAATAAATTAGAATATCATCAAAAAGTTTATTTATTTTAGAAATTCAAAGTGAAACTTATTATGTAGATTAATTCCACACAGAGTGATATATTTAATTAAGAGTCAGCCTAACCCAAATAATTATTGTTTTTCTGAATCTGGACCCCCTGCATGGCCTTGATGGCTGGCTATCTTCAACTTCTCCTGGAAGTTATGTAAACATGACGCTCTGCTCCCTCTGCCCCCTCCCTTCCCTGAGGACATCTGTGGACCAGCTCAGAACTTTGTGACCGGTTGATGAACATTCCAACGTACCATCAAGGACAATGGCCTCTGTGACAGAGCTTCATGGACTTACTTGCACACACTCACTTGCACACACACACGCATGCTCGAGATAAATATATGCACCCCTCACACCACCTTCACCGTTCCCAGCATGATGTTGTTTTGTCAACTTGTTGCTTCTTTGTGCTGAGGTTTTTTTTGCAATCTCAAACTGTATCCTGCTAAGGATAAAGTGTGAAATATGATTTTTTTCCCTCTACTTACCTACTTACCCTGTGGCCTCTTTTCTCATCTAGCAAGGGCAGCGCCTGTGAGTGGGCAGCAAAGCCTCGGTGACCTGTCCCCCCTTGTCTTGTGTCATGATGTATGTTTGGATGGGTTGTACTGGAATTCTAATTTCCCCTCGGGGATCAATAAAGTATCTTTGAATTTGAATTGAATATATTTAAATGTATTAGGTGAAATTTGATCATTCTGGCCTATTGCTAATGAAAACCCCAAAATCAGTTTCTCTGAAAATTAGAATGCTACATCAGAGAACAGAAATTAGTTCCTACAGAAAAGTATTGTCATGTACTATGCAGTATATGCACTCAATACTTGGCTGGTGCTCTTTTTGAACAAGGTACATAAGCTTTATACAAGCTGAAGTTGTGGATTAAAACCCTGAACCGTGCAGAAAGAACGCTATGGGTTTGAATCCAGGTCCAGGCTCTATCTGGATGTAGTTTGCATGTTCTCTCCATTCATTGGGTGGGTTTTCCTCAGGTCTCCGGCTTCCTTCCAGTCAAAGAACATGGCTGCTTGTCCTGTGTGTCTCTATGTGTCCTTGTAGAGACACACAGAAATAGGCATCAGCCCCACACAATCCAGCATGGATAAGTGGGTAGGTTTGAAGGATGGATATATGATATTATTATTATTTTAAACACATTATATATGCTAAAATACTTGATGATCAGCCCGGCAACCCACTACAAACAGAAATGTCCCAGCCCTGTGGATCATCCATTTTTTCCCTTTTGTTGTACTTTGTCCACCCACTAGATGTCCTCCGATTGTCCTCTTGATTCCAGTCACCTCCATCCTACACCTCCCTCGCCTTTTTTCCATTATCTAATCATCCCCAGAGTATAGATGCCTGGCACCTTGCACAAGCTGGTTGTTAGGTTGTTGTGTCATTTGTTGTTCAGTGCTTGCCCTCTGATAACAGGCTGTTCTTACTCTCTGCCTGCAAACCTTGCTTTATATTCAACTAAATAAAGAAGTAAACTTTTCCTGTCAGCATGGTTATGTCTGTATTTCTTTGTTCCTCCTTTTTCCCAGCAGCAAGACATAATGTGTTCTTTTTACACATTCAGGCCTGCACAGATTAAACTAATTGGATTATGAGATATTTTGATGGAAGCTTCCTTGATACCAGAAGGCAGTTAAATGAATTCTTTTCAGTTTTCCACGCTGGTCTTCGTATACAGTGTCAGCCACATTTATCAACGCCCCCAGTAAAGCATTAAAATAAATTCACCTATTACAGCAGCATAAATCCCACACTGAAAATGTTGGAAAAATCTAACCTTTAATATGAGTTAATTTGTTTTGTGAGGAAAAGCGTCAAGAAAACTTTTATTTCTGATAAATTTCTTGCTTTTTATACTTTGTACAACTCAATTTTACCAGCAGTAGATGACTTCTGGAACATACAGAGAGAGGAATCTTTAAAAATTCCTCTTTAAAAAATCTCTATATGTTCCAGCTCTCCTTGTGGTTCTCTATAAGATATAGATCTAGGGACTGAGAGGTCTGTGGGAGAAGGTTGATTTTCTGCCGGTGAATCATTTCTGCCTTGATTTAGCCAAGTGTTGTTGATCATTATCCTGGAGAAATTACTTTTTTAGCTTATGATGCATGCACTCCAGCAGTGTTCAGGGCTTTTGGGCCACTGCATAATGGATCCTCTACTTTACTAAACAATGACCATGAGGTGGTTTTAATGCATGGCCTACCTGGTGCCTTTGTTGCTGAACAGTTTAATCTTACCAGTATCAGAACCAGTTTTATTGGTTAAGAAAGTGTGCACAAAAAAAGGAATTTGACTTTGGTTTCCAACTATCACATTGAACCAATTAACTATAAATATATAAACTTTAAAGGAAATAAAAATAAAAGAGCAGCATGTACATGTGTGTGAGTGTACAGCCCACTTTTTCTTATTTAATATATATATAAAGAAAAAAGAAAGGCAGGGTGTGATAGAGCTTATACGTTTTTGTTTCACAGCAGAGTAGCTGACTACTCAGGATGGAAGGTGTTCATTGTCTTCATCAGAGAGACACCCTGGGAGAAGAAACGGTCTCTGTGTTTGTTGATTTTTGCAAACAGTGCAGTGTAGCGCCACCCTAAAGGTAAAAGTCTAAATAGTTTAGACCCTTGGAGTCTTCTGGACTGTTCCTGAACATTCCAACAAATTTTCTTTCATCTGAAGGAGACAGTTTGGGTCAGATGGTTCAAACTTGTCTAAACTGGTTTTAGAATACATGAAGCAGTCCTGGCATCAACTATTTAAAAACCCTCTAAACTATGATCAGACAGAATTAGGCTTGCTGACGGATCAAATCTTGGTGGGGGTGTATGTATATATTTGAGCATTTATGTGTACTTTTGACCTTTTGTGGATTTGTCAAAAAAATACACCATAGATTTAAACCTACTCCTCCATTGTGTACTTTAAATCATTAAATGTTTTGCTGTATATTCAGTGTATCCTGGAGAAGGAAAGGTTCAACCACATCATCAAGAGCAAATAGTCAAAATATTTTTTGTTGTCATGTAAATTTCTGAACTGTGCCGTACATCCTGAAGAGACTGCAATTTTAATAGCTATCCATTTGTGGTAGATGTCTGCAGTTGTTCCTGTTCCCAGCTCCTCCTTCAGCACCTGCCTCTCATTTCTAATCACCCCTGCCTGTATATTACTAGGGTTCTCAGTCAAGGATACCTTGGACCACCAAGCATCATTAAACCATAGCCAGCTACTTTTATGCTAAGTGGTGCAAATGCTCATTAATGGTGTTTGTATGGAATTCAATCAAGATAGCAGAAATCCCCTTTGGCAACTCCTTCTTGATTAGCTTTTAGCTTGCTTGTGTGGTCCAAACTTCTGTTTCCCATTTAGAGAGACATCTCCTGCAGGTAAGATACTGACTGCTCATAGTCTTTCACAATACTTTAAAAACTATTTAAGCATCATTTAAGCATCTCCTACCCAGTTTATTTGGGTTGTATCTACTCCTTGGAGTAACCAGCTGATGATTTGGTCAGACATATTGCAATCCTTTTTGTCTTTTGAGGTTAATCTCATAGAATCTGAGTTGTCCTGTTTTAGGGAATGTTCAGACATTTTCAGCACTAAAACAAAAGTAAAAAAGACATTCATTTTACCTCCACCCTTGACATAACTTCCAGTTTTTGGGAGCTCCAGGAAATACTTTTGTTGCAGAGTCTGCCCTGAACTAGGCCATATATTGTTGATTGAAAGTCACCAATAACCTGCTCTTGCTTTTGAAGATAATTACATTTGCAATTTAAACCCCTCTGGATCTCAGTACACACTTTATATTGTTAAACCCTTTTCGTAGCGTGGACTGACTAAAACTTGTTAGTTGTCAAGAGCTCCTACCAGTTTTGGAATACCTCAAGGACCCATTTTGGGGAGCCACCTCCACACACACCATATATGTTTCCCTTGGCTATTTTTTCTTGAAACAACAACCATTGCCATGTTTGTAAAATGCAAATGTACCAGCTTTTAATACGTGGAGAGATCAATTCAATACAGTTTTATTTATATAGCCCCAATTCACAACACACGTCGTCTCAAGGCACTTCACAAAAGTCCGATTCTTACATTCCAATTAATCCTAACCATTGAACAGTGCAGTCAGAGTTAGTTATTTATTCAAATTGGATAAAACGTTTTTCTATCTAAGGGAACCCAGCAGATTGCATCCGGTCAGTGACTTGCAGCATTCACTCCTCCTGGATGAGCATGTAGAGACAGTGGACAGTCACTGGCGTTGACTTTGCAGCAATCCCTCATACTGAGCATGCATGTAGCGACAGTGGAGAGGAAAATCTCCCTTTTAACAGGAAGAAACCTCCAGCAGAACCAGGCTCAGTGTGAGCGGCCATCTGCCACGACTGACTGGGGGTTTGAGAGAACAGAGCAGAGATACAAAGAGAACAAAGAAGCACTGATCCAGGAGTACTTTCTATGCAAAGGAAAAGTAAATGTTAATGGATGTAGCTCCTTTAGTCGTTTCACCTAGAAAGAAAGAACAGATAAACTCTGAGCCAGTTTTCAAGATTAGAGTCTGAAAGAGAGCACATAGAGTTAGTCACAGTAAAAGCTCAGTCAGTAGCCATGTCTAGGAGAAAGAAAGGGTTAAACACTAAAAGACAGGACAGGGCCATGTGGATCATCTGTAGAAGGTGAGCATTAAATTGTTGCCAGCAGAAGCTCGGATGATGCCACTCTCCAGAAAGGTGTCACAGGTAGACACAGAGCGAGGCCAGGTGTAGCTTCTAAGATGAGAAAAGAGAGAATTGGGATACCTCTCTCTGTCAGACTGATTATAACCATTGGAAAAGAGAAGGGGTCATACAGGTAGCAGAAATGGAGGGTGTGTTTGCACCTAAACCATAACTGAGCTGGTTTAGGCTAAACCTGACTCCCCCTTATTCCAACCAACAGGGAGGGAGGACGGCTCCCTAAACTAAGCCCCTCTAACTATAAGCTTTATCAAAAAGGAAAGTTTTAAGCCTAACCTTAAAAGTAGACAGGGTGTCTGCCTCACAGACTAAAACTGGGAGCTGGTTCCACAGGAGAGGAGCCTGATTACTAAAAGATCTGCCTCCCATTCTACTTCTAGAGACTCTAGGAACCACCAGTAAACCTGCAGTCTGAGAACGAAGTGCTCTGTTAGGAACATATGGATCAATCAGATCTCTGATGTATGATGGAGCTAGATCATTAAGGGCTTTATATGTGAGGAGGATCATTTTAAATTCTATTCTGGATTTAACAGGGAGCCAATGAAGGGAAGCTAAAATAGGAGAAATATGAGCTCTCTTTTTAATTTTCATCAGAACTCTTGCTGCAGCATTCTGAATCAGCTGAAGGTTTTCAACTGCATTTTGTGGACATCCTGATAGTAAAGAATTACAATAGTGCAGCCTTGAAGTAACAAATGCATGGACTAGTTTTTCAGCGTCACTCCTGGACAGAATATTTCTAATTTTGGCAATGTTCCAGAGGTGAAAGAAGGAAATCCTAGAAACCTGTTTAATATGGGATTTAAATGACATGTCCTGGTCAAAAATAACACCAAGGTTTTTTACTTTATTACCGGAGGTCAATTTAATGCCATCCAGGTTAAGTGATTGACTAAGCAGTTTCTTTTTTAAAGATTCCGGTCCAAAGACGACAACTTCTGTCTTGTCTGAATTTAGAAGCAAAACATTTAAAGTCATCCAAGTTTTTATATCTTCAAGACATGCTTGTAGTCTAACTGGTTGGGTTCATCAGGATTTATGGATAAGTAAAGCTGAGTATCATCAGCATAACAGTGAAAATATATCCCATGCTACCTGATGATTTGACCTATTGGAAGCATATATATCACACCTCTATTCAGGAGGTGAGATGGAAGGCAACTAGTCTCAAGTAAACAACATGGGTTGTTTCTGTGCACTCCTGGTTGTGTCTAAGGCTCAAAACATACAGGTTGGATCAATTTAAAATAATAAATTGTTCTGCTATGTGTCCATATAGATGTTTGTCATGTCTCTATGATGGCCTTGTAATGGACTGATCGGTCCAGGGTGTATCCTGATAGGCACCAAACCCTCCTACAACCCTACAAGGATTAGGCAGGTATGGGAAATGAATAAATGAGTGAATATCAGTGCTCTGTTTTATTGTCGATGCCTCAAAATCTAGATGTCCTCAGTTCCCACTGATCCCAACTCTTTCACTACCTTCCTCTTTTTCCAACCATCTCCCCTGTTGATGCTAATTAATCATCCTTCCCTGTATACTGATTGATTTCCTCACTCAATATGAAATATGCACTTTGACATTACACCACACAGAGTAACTGCCAATTGTGCAAAGCTACCTCTCAATGTCTTCATTGCCAGGTCTTTCAGGAAGGAGTACAGTAAAAGAACTACCTTCAAAATAAAAGCCTGAGGTTTTAAAGTGGCTATTGCTGTGATACTTGGCTGTCTTTTTATTTTTTTTAAATAATTTGTTTCTAATTACCTTTTATTCACAATATTTAGACAGCAAAAATGGGCCAGTGAGGGTGGGAATCAAACCTGGGACCACTGTGTCAAGGCCTAATACCCTCTGTAGATAATGCACCTGCTCTACCACTATGCCAGGCATTACCCTGATTATCAGAAGTCTTAAAATATTTTGTTATGAAACAAAAATCAAGTTGTGAGCTTGAATCTGTGGTCATTCAGTGTCAAAGACATACCAACCACCAATATTAGTGCTTCCATGATCAAAGACGACCTGCGACAAATATCAAGCAGTGTCTGTTTTCAGGTAAAATCCTGCAGTGACTGCTCCTGTCACAGATATCTTATTCTTGTCCTTATTTGACCTGGCATGAGAGCTTCTGCATGTGTGCTGTGCTTCAGACTAAACCAAAGTAGCATCAGAGGCTCTCACTGTAAAGATAGGAATTTCTCCTACCACCGAATTATTGATGTTAGAAAAATTGTATCTTTGTAAGATTAGTAGCGACTCAGATTGACATATAAGGTGTTAGCATTTCTAAAAACATTTTCCTTTGTGAAGGGTGAAGAAATCAGGCACATTTTGTCAAACATTGAGTCTGGTCTCATTTATCTGTTGTCTATTAAGTGTCCTCATTGAACAGTTTAATATTTTGAGTACTTAATGCGTCAGGCCTACGTCACTTACTGCAATGATCCCAGTTATTTCCCACATACTTAGTTATCGTCTGGCAGTCTAGGGATGAAAGTTCAATGCTCTATACAGCTAGATCTCTAATATAAGACGGGGCTTCATTTTATTGGACTTCATACACAAGACATTTTTTTAAATTTTAGTTTGGATTTAAAAGCCGACGGAAGCACAAGAATAAAATAAAACCATCCTTTTTTTTTTTGTCCCATAGCAGGGAAATTCAGGTGTACCTACAAAGTAAAGGGCAAATGGAAGCATACATATTTACAAAAAGGCTAAAACAACAACAACAAAAAAACGACTGTAGATGAAGGTAAATTTACAGCATAAGAAACAATCCTGTGAAATTATAAAAAATTGCATACTGCCATTACAAGAAATGTGCAACTGAGTAAGGTAATTTAAAATTGTACAAAATGTGCGTTTAAAAAATAATAATAAAAAAGGTGAGCTCTTGTGGAAGAGACATGATCTTAAGAATTTAAACATTTAAATGATGCTAAGATCATGTCTGTTTTTGTTTGTTTTTTTGTTTTTGTTTTTTTCACCAGTTAATAAATGTAAATGATAAAATGAAGGAACCCTGAAACAACAACTGGGTGGCAGGTGGCCAAAGCAGAGGAACTATGGCTGTTCAAGATGGCGCCGACGATGGCAGCCTCGGAGCTTCGCTCTCTCTTTGTTTTTGTATTTTGTGTGTTTTTATGTTTTTCGAGCCACAGTTCTGTGGTGTCGGGCCACAGTACTGTGGTCTCATTCAGTAGAGACCACACCATCTTTCATTGATCCGAGGTTCACTGAGCTTCTGACGAGTGGAGCTGCGGCTCTATATGGGATTCTGCGCCAAAAACGGCGGAGGGGAAAACGTGCTGGCGCGCTGGTAAAGCTCCGCAAAAGAGGACTTCGCACACCACTGCCTTCAATCCACCTGGCAAATGTCCGCTCTCTCAACAACAAGATGGACGAGCTGCTTCTTCTCACCGGTAAAAACACGGACCTCCGCGGATCAGCGGTTCTCTGCTTCACTGAGACATGGCTGAGTGAAAACATCCCGGACCGCGCAATGCTGTTGCCGGACTTCCAGCTGCTCAGAGCGGATCGCAGAGCGGAGCTATCGGGGAAGAAGCGAGGTGGCGGAATCTGCTTCTATATAAATGAAGGTTGGTGCAGAGACATAAGTGCTGGGAAAACATGTAGTCCGGATCTGGAGTCATTTTCCATAATCTGTAAACCGTTTTATTCACCGAGAGAGTTTTCCTTGTTTATAATAATCGGCTCATATTTTCCACCGCATGGCTGCACTTCTGCCGCGGAAAAACATCTTGCTGAGCTGATTACAGACCTGGAGAAAAAATACACGGACTCTTTCATCATAATACTGTGAGATTTTAACAGAGCAAACCTCTCCAATGAACTCCCCAAATACAGACAGCATAGTAAGTGTCCCACCAGAGACAAAAACCTGCCTGCACTAAAGATCTCCGAGGAAGAGGTAAACAGGCTCTTTCAGCGCATGAAAACAAAGAAAGCTGGAGGACCTGATAACGTCTCCCCATCATGTCTAAAAGCCTGCGCACATCAACTCGCTCCGATCTTCACAAAGATCTTCAACAAGTCACTGGAGAAATGTGAGGTCCCCTCCTGCCTCAAACGATCCACCATCATCCCGGTTCCCAAGAAACCCACCATCCTAGGATTAAATGACTACAGGCCTGTAGCCCTGACGTCTGTGGTCATGAAATCCTTTGAGCGGCTGGTGCTGAAGCACCTGAAAGACATCACTGGCCCCCTGCAATTTGCTTACCGAGCAAACAGGTCGGCAGATGATGCTGTTAGCTTAGGTCTACACTTCATCCTGCAACACCTCGACCGTCCAGGGACGTACGCCAGGATCCTGTTTGTAGACTTCAGCTCGGCCTTCAACACTATACCAGACATCCTCCACCAGAAGCTCACCCAGCTCAATGTCCCAGCCTCCACCTGTCAGTGGATCAACAGCTTCCTGATGGACCGACAGCAGCAGGTGAGACTGGGGAGCATCTTCTCCCGATCCAGATCAATAAGTACTGGTGCCCCCCAGGGGTGTGTTCTATCCCCACTCCTCTTCTCTCTGTACACAAATGACTGCACCTCATCGGACTTGTCCGTGAAACTCTTTAAGTTTGCAGACGACACCACTGTCATTGGACTGATCCAGGACGGTGATGAGTCTGCATACAGACAGCAGGTGGATCGGCTGGTACACTGGTGCGGTCAGAACTACCTTGAACTGAACCCACTCAAGACTGTGGAAATGGTGGTGGACTTTCGGAGAACACCACCCCCATACACCCCCCTCACCATCCTCAACAACACTGTATCGGCCGTGGACCACTTCAGGTTCTTAGGAACCACCATCTCTGAGGACCTGAGATGGTCTTCACACATAGACATTGTTCGAAAGAAGGTCCAGCAGAGACTCTACTTCCTGAGGCAACTCGAGAAGTTCAACCTTCCACAGGAGCTGCTGGTCATCTTCTACACTGCCATCATTCAGTCTGTCTTGTCTTCATCTATCTCAGTGTGGTTTGGCTCATCCACAAAACAGGACAGGTCCAGACTGCAACGAATAATCAGGACTGCAGAGAGAATAATCAGAACTGACCTTCCCTCCATCCAGGACTTCTACGGGTCTAGGGTCAAGAAAAGAGCTGCCAAAATCTCTGCCGACCCCACACACCGTGCACATAAACTGTTTAGAGTTTTACCTTCAGGCCGCCGCTACAGAGCACTGTTTACTAAAGCCAGCCACCACAGAGACAGTTTCTTCCCCCAGGCTGTTTCTCTGTTGAACATTTAATAGAGTACAAAACAACAGCATACAGATGTTGCAAATGCACCTTTTCTATTAGATATGTGTACATTGTAAATTGTAAATTTGTATATTCTGTAATGCAAAAACAGAACAATAGAGCAAAGTGTACCGGAGTCAAATTCCTTGTTTGTATGCACGAACTTGGCAATAAAGCTGATTCTGATACTACTTCTGTGGTTGCAGAGGCCAAACATTGGGTGCAGAGGAGATGCTATGGTGAAGGACTTGGAAGGTTCTGGAAAAATTATCTGGAATGGGAAAATGGGGACCACCCCAGGCAGTGTTTGATCTTGGCAGCAGGGGAACTGAAGCTCCAGATGGAGGTTATAGTTGGGTGGTGGAAAGATCTCCTTAATCTGGCCACCACGTACTACACAGACAGCAGAGTTCAAGGACCTTAGGGGAGGGGGGAGTCCAACTATCAAGGGATCACCATTCTTAGCCAGGTTGCTGTTGGAGTAGGGGGTATATGGTAATCCATAGCAAAAAATGTATCCAAATTTTCAGCACAAAGTCAACTTTATTCCCAGAGCAGGTTGGACTCAGTGAGTGCAGGCTGCTGTCACAGATCCTGTTTGCAGTGTTCATGAAAGATCTCATGGTGTAGTTGTAGAGAAGAGGGTGTCTGGTATAGAAATCTTTGCTTTTTGCAGATGATTAGAAACTGACCTTCAGTGAGCACTAGAGTGGTTCACAGTCAAGTGTAAAGCTACTATAACTCTGAGGCCAGGGTTCTTAACCAGAAAAAGGTGAACTTCCCCATCTGGCTCAGGGCCCAGTTTCTACTCTTCCTAGAGAAGAAGTTCAAGTACCTTTTCTTTTTTCACAAGTGATGATCATGCGATGGAGGAAGACACTGATGGAGGAACTGGGATGCCATCTGCTCAAATGTAGATATTGCTTTTATCCATAGCATCCATCTGTTGACTTCTTTGTTTCTATCATTGTCATGAGACATGGATCATGACTGGGAAAACTGGATTTCAGATATGAGTGGCTGAAATGGGCATTATCTTTATGGTGGCTAGACTCAGCCTTACAGATGGGTTGTGGAGCTCCATCATCCAGGAGAAACAGCTGCTGATCCTCCACTTCCAAAATAGTCAGTTGTGGGATACAGGCTCCTGACCAGGGTGCCTCTGGGTTTCTGGGCATTTCCCACTTTAAGGGGGCCTTCTCATGATGGGTTCTCAACCAAGAGACTCTTGAACAGGACAGGTTTAAACAAGTTTATTGAAATTGTGTTTTTTGGGCAGTGTCAGGATTCCGTAGCCAGCGGACTTCAGAACCAACACACTCATCCACAATGAGCCGATCCCTGAGGAGAAGTGAGCAAGCCACACCCAGAAGAGGCGGGTGGAAATATATTTCCTTTCTGGCCTGGAAATATTTTGAGATCCCCAGAATGGGCTGGAATGTCTCTGGGGGTAGAGATCCATCTTTCCCAACTGGACCTATTACCCAATCTAGGATAAACTGAAGGCAGGGGACGAATGGTTTTATCCAGGGTATGACCTTTAAACCTCCAGTAGTAAAATAAGCTGTGGGTGGACCATAGGTTCCTGTGACAGAAATCTGTTTTTATTTTTTTAACAATAACTTCCTTGGTTTGGATCAAGGCATAAAATGGTGAATGCATGTTCAGAGCTCCATAATTCAAGACAATTATAGAACTTTGGTCCTATTTATGTGTGACAGCATCTGTGCATTGGAGAGGAAGGTTTTAGATTCTACTATGATGCTGCAGAATAGGTCATCTTGCAAAGATTTGTGTGGCTAACTGCCACTCCATGCAACTACCATGAGTTTATTATCTTAGGCCACAATTGTGCAGATGAAATCTTTGAACCATTGACTGTGCAGTCTCAGTAAATGCCCCTCAGACCTTGAGATAAATATTTTAAGGTGACCTGACTCTGCTTTTTATTATGCTGTCAGATTTATATGGTGGATTAAACTTGTTTTTATCGCAGTTTTAGTTTTCCAGCTCTCTTCTTACTCTAAACAGAACTTTTTTTTTTTTCCCCCTTCAGCATGGCTTGAATGCATGGTTTTCATCACTGTGTTAAAATGGTGGGAAATGCTAAGAGGATGTGGCATGTTTTGTACATAATTACCAAACGAGAACTGGCTTGCACAAAAAGGAAATACTACCACAGGAGGCTAGCAGCCCTCAGACTCATTTGCTGTGAAGCAAATGTAATTGGTAAGAAAACACACAGGGGCAAAAGAGTATTTTCATGAAACTGAAGAGACGGCAAAAATATTTTAAACTGGCATTGTTCATCTAAAAGCCTTTTCTTAATGCTGCAGCTGTTTCTGTGTTTGAATTCTGATCCCACGGTTGTAAAGAATTGAAAAAAATGTTCAGCAGAATGATAAAAATGTCTGAAACATTGGTCGTTTTAATAGAGCCAATATGGCTCTGAGCACAGGGCTGCATGGCTTAAGGGGTGCCAATAGAACTTAAAAAAGTTGTCGTTTGAACCCTACACAAGTTTTATATTGCTTGTTTGTGTGCCCAGTCAATGGGGAGCGATGCCCCTAGTTTTATGAACTGTAAGAAAACATGCCTGTGACCTTCTCTACCAGAACAGATGCATCTTAGCTGTATTAGTTTTCTGGTTAAATTCATACTTGGTTCTTTTACTGGTAACTGCGTTCTCTCCCCTAAACATCTACTTAATAAAGCTGTGACTTTGATAAATAATCCTACCTGGGGTCGTTGTCTTCAGATAGGTGTTACGACAGCAGTGTCTAGTTGTACGGCTCTTGGGTTTTAGAATTCTTATTATTTTTTCAGTTTGATTGGATTTTTTTAGAGTTTGCTCTATTATATTGTTTTACATCAAGGCAGGACTGAGGATGTTCTGAGTTACTGCAAATAAATTTCCTTATGAATGACACAGTATGCAGGTTTGTGAGGGAAATAAAATGGGTTAAAGTTGCCTTTAAGTCTATAATTTAAATGAAATCAGGCTTTATTGCTGCTTAACCAATACATGTTTCATACAATCTGAGATGTGAGGCTGTGCTGGAGCCTGGAGTAAAAATGTCATGTTGAGAGCAAAAGAAAGTGCTGCAATTCACAGCCTAATTAGTGCACATCCTCTGAAAATAGAACATCTTGTACTTCATGG
The DNA here is from genome assembly GCF_021462225.1 of Girardinichthys multiradiatus. Taxonomy (NCBI): domain Eukaryota; kingdom Metazoa; phylum Chordata; class Actinopteri; order Cyprinodontiformes; family Goodeidae; genus Girardinichthys; species Girardinichthys multiradiatus. Next base: position 10,720,341 of record NC_061804.1, on the reverse strand, counting down.
GATGTGCCACTATCTCCTTGAACAGCAAAGTAAGAAGTTAACCTCCTCTTTAATGTAGAACTGAAATGGCTGAATCTCTCTGTCATAATTTGCATGACCGTGAAAGAAAATGTATTATTTATGGCATTGGTGATTCCTCGTCTCAAACTATTTATTGAGACAAAAGCCAACAACAGTGGTGGGTTCACCACAACAAAAAATGTCACTGTCTTTGTTACCGCTTGTTGCCTCGTGCTGTTCACTTCTTGTCTGCTGATGAGGCATAGCATCCCACTCTTTTTAAAAGGCATCCTCTGGTAATTGATGTTCTGGGGTGAAGATGGGGAGGGGTACCGAATTCGGTACTTTTATAGGTACCGACCGAATTCCTTCGGTACTACTGAGTATTGATTTACGTAAAATCAAACGGTACCATGTTTCGGTTCCTTAAACACATCATTGTGACACTGAAGGAGTGGAACAGTGGGCGATTTTCCATGACTGACATGAACACAGCACAAGGGCGCAATGACGTCAGTAGCCGCTGGTACCGTCAACAAAGCGTGGCTAATAGAAAGCGCTCGAAAGTATGGCTCCACTTTTCAAAATGCGGTGCAGATTACGCTCGCTGCAATTTTTGTGACGCAATGTGCAAGGCCAGTGGTGGAAATACCTCCGATCTTGAGGAAGCACCTGCAAAAGCTGGACTAATACACACTCCTCATACTCTGCGTCACCAACGCTGACACTGACACACTGAGTTACGTGCGCTCGCACACAGGTGAACACAAGCTCCTGACAGCGGACAGAAAAAACATGCCGCTAAAACCTAGAGAGCAGGCAAGGATATCTGCGGATTTCAAAAGCGAGAAATTTTGGTTATGATGGCTGCACTTCCTCTCCTGCGAGCAGCAGCAGGGCTAACTCTCCTACTCCTGGTACATATGGGGAAGGTAGAAGTACACAAAATAGCCAAAGTGTTTCAACCTCTGCCCCTGACACTCAGCTGAAGTCCAGTCACAAAAGAATAAAATGTTTTTGACCTGACTTGGCTGTCGGAGGTGAAATTATCCCCCTGGATCTCTAAGACTGAGCTTGGCAATTAAATACATACATGATAGATAGAAAGAAAGATGGAAAGAGACAGAAACAGATAAGATGCAGAAATAAGAAAGATGGAGAGTTAAAGATAAAGAAAAAAGATAGATATAGACATAATATATAATAAATACAGTAGGTATCACCGTCCCGGTCTGCCAGTCCAGAGGCCATTTATATATTCTTCTGAGTGTGTGTGTTTATACACTGACCTGGTTAGGCAAAAGATTTTTGTCAAGGCTGAAGAGACATTTTTCACAAGCCTCAGATCTATGGCTACAACTCCTGCATTCAGCACCGTTAGCACGTCTGCATTCGTTAGCGACTCATTGTCTGCAGCCAGCAACATGACTGGGTTTTAATTTGTGCATTACACTGCGTAGTCAGTGTTTTAATGTTGAAGAAATGTTTGAAACAACGGAGATGTTACAATACAAACAGCTGGATGTTGTTTTAATATATACATTAAAGTCTATATACTGAGAAATAAATATGTTAAATGGAAATTTTTTGAGATTTTATTATTAAACAAATTAAAATTTATTACCCCATAAACACACACAAAAGTACCGAAAACTGGTACCGTTGAGTACCGGTATCGATTCCCAGGTACTGAGTATCGGTATGGTATCAGTTCAAATGTGCAAGCTACCCATCCCTAGGTGCAGAGTTATGATCCTCTGGACAGCAACTCAGCTGATCCCATAGGTTTTCCATAGGATTCAGGTCTGGAGAAAGTGCAGGTCATTTGAGGTACCCCTGTTTCCAGCAGCTATTCCCTAATGATGTGATCTTGATGAGCTGGAGCATTGTCATCCATGGAGATAAAATTTGGCATGTGTTCATGCAGGGGCACAATGACCGGATTAATGACGTTATTCAGGTAGTATGGGCTTGTCCCTGTACCATTCACAAAGTGTCATGAATTTCCGTATGGACTAGAAACACCTGGCAACAGTGTTAGACCACCACCATCAAAGGCCCGTCTGGTGACGACTGATGCACAGCTCTCTCCTGGAACTCCCCAACATGATTGGTGACCATCATTTCTGCACAACGGGAATCGACTTTCATCAGAGAACAGCACTGAGGCTCACTGGTCCCTCTTCCAGCAGAGAAATGGAAAGCTGACACCTGTGTGCATCAGCGTAACATTGCTGGTCAGAACTGGAGCAAGGATTATATCTACCTGAATGAGGCCAGATCTTTGTTTTTAATTTTCAGATTCAGTTATTGTTTCAAGATGTCATTAATCGCCTTTAAGTCCATCTATGAGGTTCTGCTTTAAGTGTTCAAGCTACTGCTCTCAGCCAACATTCATCCTCCAAGGACAAATTGCCATCTAAAGCTTAAACTTATGGACTGAGATTTGAGTGGCAGACTTTGCTATTAATGCTCCCTTCTCGGGGAGGCATTGCATTATGCATCGATGCCCAGGGTTGGCGTTCTTGACGTAAGTAAATTTCTATTGTAGCCATTCTATAACACTTTTTATTCAATCAATAATTATTTTTTATATTTCTCAACTTCAGAAATTTAAGTGAACTGTCATGAACTAAAACCCTGAACAGAATAGAAATATATGTTTAATAAATGAATTCATAAAAAATAAATTGCCCTTGATGCTATTTATTTTTAGAAATCTAAATTTTTACCTTTTTTGGAAGTGGGATAATTGGTTTTGTTGCTGTTTTCTTTTTTACTTTTTGTTCAACAAAGCACTTATGGATGGATGGATTGATGGACTGATGGTGGGAGAACGGGTGGATTTTGGAAAAATTGATGGATAGCTGTGGAAGAATGGATTATTGGTGAACAAATGGACTAATGGACGGTGGTTGAATAACAGATGGTGGCATATGGATGGAGAGATGGGATAGATGATACATAAACAGATGCATAGTGGAAAATGAAAAGATGGTGGAAAACTGTATGCATGAACAGATTGACAGGTAGATAGATGCAACATCTCAACAGCGGGATATCGGAAAATGTCTGATTTTTCTTTTTTTTTTTTCTTTCAATATTCCGTTTTCTCTTTTCTATATTTATCCAGCTTGGAAGCAAATGTGATACTTTCCCAGACTTTCAGACTGTATGAACACTGGCATTGACCTATGAACTCAGTCATTCTCTATACCGCTTCTTTCATAGTGGGTCGCGGGGAAGCTGGTGCGTAATGTCCAACGGTGTATGGGCGGGAGGCGGGCTACACCCTGGACATGTCTCTGCAGTCCATCGCACCTATGAACTATTCTTTTCCAAATTCTTCCTGTCCAGATCTAAGAATGGATTTTTAGATCTCTTACCTAATGCTCTGAATCGTTGTGTTTAAATCACTCCACACGTCGCAGCATCTTGCAGAACTTTGCACATTCCTAATCTTATTAATCGGAATTGTAGAGGCCATAATGGTGACCATCTGCTGCCGCTGCGCGCCTTGTTTGGATGCTGCAGCCGCCTCAGCTCAGCCCAGCTCAGCCCGCCCCTCTGTGCGTGTGGGGAGGAAGGGGGGAGGTGGATCCTGGCGGGCGGAGTGATCCGGGCTGGTATCCGCTCAGTGCCTGTGTGTGCGCGTTGGTGCGAGCTTCGGCTGCTACTGCTTGTCACTCACTGTGCCGCGGCGCAACCACGGGTAGCGAGAAGGACCAAAACCCCGTCCTCCTGTTATTTTACGTCTCTGGGAAAAAAAACCAGAGCCTGGTTTCTGTTCATCCAGAAACTCCGCGCTTGATCTTCAAGGAGAATATCTGTGAGACATTACAATGCTTCAGATAAGGGACATCCTTTGGGGACTGCTGTTCACCGGCTGTGCAGGTGAGAGCATTGTTTTTTTCTAACAATAGGCTGTGTGGAGATTAAGTCCAGGCTGTTTCCTAGAGCAGATCTGCTGAGAGGAGGCAGAGCAGCATCCTCTGGTTGTCCCCTTCAGCAGCACTGACTCTGGACAGGGAACAGGAGGCTGCTGCTGGGGGTTTTACATTCATTCACAAACACCACCAACCTAAAAAGTTTTGTACGCGGAAAAATGTCTGTCGTCTATGCGCAGATCTGGTATAAAGTACTGAAAGGGGGGCACTTATTTAGTCTAGTTGGATTCAGACGTTCATATCTGACACATTTTTATTATTTTTACAAAAAAGTAGTCGCAAACCAGATCTGCCCCTCTTTTTCTGTTCAGTTTCTGCTTTGCGTGCAATTTGGATGGGCTCTGCTGGGGTTTTGTGCAGTTTGAGATCCGGAGTTGTTTTTAGTGAGAGGATGCTGGCTGGGACTGCAGGGGGACGTTTCTGTGATTCCTTAAATAAAACCACCGCATATTATCTGACTTTACAGACTATCTGAACGCGTTAGTCCCGAATTCAACCAAACAACCTGTTTTTTTTTTTTTTTTGTTATCCAAGAAGTCCCCCCCGGTTCTGTTTTTACCTCCTGGCTCGCAGAGACGCGCCACGGATGGTGTGTCACAGAGTGGGTCTCTTTTAGCGGGGATGCTTTGTTTCTGGCAGGTTTAACAGCCAAAAATCCACATTTTAATTGGTTAAATGTACACTTAGACTGATAATTTCCAGCAAGATTAAATTTTCTTGCTTGCGCCATTCTCTGTTTTGTGCACAATGAAGTCCCCTTTAATGCGGCAGTTTTTGAATTTTACTGTTAATGTAGCCTACCCGCAGTCCAGATTAACGGCAATTTACCGCCTCTATGTATCAGAACGCTCCCTGTTATTTTCTCTTACTTACAGTTGCGAAGTTGATGGCGCATTTTTGCATTATGCGCACATCCTCCGCTATTGTGGCTCTACACTGGTTTGGTCGCAGTTTTCAGTTTGGGCGGTTGAAAAGAAATTTGCCATTCACTGAAGGCAACTCAATGGTCATTCAGTGTACACAATAGGACCCAATCCCAGAGCTCCCATGGCTATTTAGTACCGGGGACATCGCACCCCCCTCCCCCTCCCTCCCCACTTCCCCTGCCCTCCCTCGACCCTCCACTGCAACCCCTTCTTCTTCCACTGCAGCTCAGGGTTTCAAGTGGAGTTTGAGGACCCCCAGGGGTCACTGGTGAGTGAAAGAGTTTGAACTTATTGAATTTAGTGGATATTAAGGGCACAATTATGTTTATTCTGGCCTCAGGTTTTAATGTCATAATTCTTGAATGAGTTGTTTGTTACATGTACTTCAGTCTAACATTGCAAAAAACCATTTCAATTTCCTCTCATTAAACTTTAATTTAGCCTGTCACCATAAAGACCACAAAGCTGCAAATTTTTCTGTTAAATAGCTGCTAAGTGTTTACTCAATTAATACATTATGGTTTGTTGCAACACTAGTTGCCGCAAGCTGTTGTGTTTATCACTTTTTTTAAAGGGTAGCACGTTTGCCGTTAACCTGCAACAAGCTTATGAACTCATACATGGGTTTGAATCCCGACCAGGACCTGGTTTTCTACTAGAATTTAGCATGTTCTCCTGCTGCTTTTGTGGATTCTCTTCAGGTTCTTTTCAGGTACTCCAGCTATCTCCCATAGTTGCGTATTAGATCTGTGGCTGTTACGATGCTAAAATATCAAACTCGATATACTCAATGCCATTTTTGATACCGCGGCAAAATTTTTTGAAGGCGCAGGATTCTTTTTAGTTAAGAGAAAACTATATAATTACAATATGACAATGTTATAACTTCCTTAATTACAGCAAAACCAATAAGTAGGAAATAATTTGGCCCTCATTTAGAAAAATACATAATTTAAAAGTGTCATTTACCAGTTTGGCAAAACACACAAGATAACGCTTAGTATAAATGTTAATATCCTTTTTGGAAGTGTGTACCTTTGATTCAGTCATGCAATCGTTTCATTTTATTATTGGCTTATTATTAATGGGCCACTGTTTGCTTCCCTTTGCCAGTCACTTTGCTGTTGATACAAATACATTTTAGTACTAAGGGACAAATAAAGGATCCTTCATTGTTTAAAACAAACATGGATCTGGTGCATACAGAACATATTTTTTACAATGTAAATGAGGTTCTAGTCCACGCAAATGTATTCAGCAGCTGCCCTGTACAATTTCTGTCTTTCTGCTAATTTTCCTGAATAATTTGAGTGACCAACTACAGGAGCAGGATAGGTTCCTACTTTGTTGTCTCCAATTTGAAAGCTTCAGTTGGGCTCCACCATAACCTGTATTGTTATTAGCCACATAAGCCTCCATTGCCTTTACAACTAAACTAGGAATAATGGAGCGGGCTCACTGGTTTGTTTCCTCGCTTCTCTGCATTAATTTGTACCGCAGTAGAACAGAGCATTGCATGATTATAAGAGAATATTGTGTGGTGCAGAACTTCGCACCTGGGTAGTTCACCTGGATGGGAGAGCCTAGACCAACAGAACCCGTCATTGGGCTGTCAGTGTCCGTAAAGCTAATATTTAAACATTAGCTTATGTTGTCCAGGAGGTTTTCTACTTCACTGTTGCAGATACAGGAACTTTACTGTCCTTATTATGCTTTAAACATCATTGTCATAGCTTTAGTGCTCTTGGCATGTTGCTTCCTCCAGTATTTAGTTTTTTCCTGTGTGTCTGCCTCCTATTAAAAGTACCTCTGAACAAAACCTTTGATGTTTGCCTCCTTAGAGCCATATATGGTTTTTTTTTCTAGACGTACTCGCCAAGCTAGCAGAGTTTCAAACTTCCAGCAGCAGCTCATTGTTTTGGTCAGATGAGGCTGCAAGGAGGGGCTGAATGTCTCTGTGATTGCAGCGCTGCTGGCGGAAGAAGTGCAACAATTCGGGAAAATGTAAATGAGTCAGTTTATACTGATTCTGACACAAATGAGTATCTCTGAATAATAATTTTTTTCTAGTATATATTATATCAATTATCTTGAAAACCCTACTTAGGTCTATTTTTTTCTCTCTAAGCTGGTTTATTGTGACGTGTACCTGCTTCTCCTCCATCTCCAAATCTTGTCTGTGGTCACTAGGCAGACTTTGTCTACTCTGGATGGCATTCTGTACTAAAGTCCAAATATCTTCAGCCTTAAATTGAGTGATGAAGTTGGTAAACTGATGTGCTGACAAGCTAATAATATGTTTTTGTTGGTAGTCAGTCTGTTTTCTTCACCAGTCTAAGGTGTTCTAGCTGGCCTATGCCTTTGAAGGACATAAAGCTGCCTCTGTTCACAGACGTTTAGGGAACACTGGAAAAATACCTTCAGGCTGATAGGAAATCATTGCATATTATTATTTCTCCTTTTTTAAAGATGACTAAACAACAAAAAAAATGAGAACAAGATGAAAATAAACATTGGTTAATATTGGCCCAGTCTTAGTTATGGACTCATAACTATTTGTTAAAAAATTACTAACATGTGCTGATATTGATGTTAATGCTGACATGTCAAGCGTCACTAGCAATTAACCATACAGACACGGAGTCGGAATGGGGAGGCAGCTCCTTAGCTCTGGACCCAACTTCCATGAATGCCTGAAATCAGCTGAAGCTGTTGGGTCATTTAAATCAGGAATGAAAACATTACTGTCTGCAGCATGTTTACTTTAATTTTAAAAATCATTTCATCAATTCATGTCTTTACCCCATGGTTCAAATTTATATTTTAATGTTTGATTTTAGGGCTGCACGTTGCCTTGCAGCAAGAAGGTCCTGGGTTCGATTCCTGGCTGGGGGTACATGTTCTCCCCGTGCATGCGTGGGTTCTCACCGGGTAGTCTGGCTTCCTCTCACAGTCCAAAGACATTCCTGTTAGGTTAATTGGTCTATCTGCATTGCCATTAGGTGGGAATGAGTGTAGCAATGGTTGTTTGTCCTGTGTGTCTGTGTTGCCCTACAATGGACTGGCGACCTGTTCAGGCTGTCCCCTGCCTCCTACCTCCTGCCCATAGACTGCTGAAATTAGGAACCAGCTCCCCCGCGACCCACTATGGAATAAGCGGTAGAAAATGACTGACTTACTGTTTGTTTTTATGTAGTTCCTACATTTTTTTATAACTCTGAATATGGTTAGAATTTTTTTATGTATTTTGTTTTGCGTTTGTTGCCTTCTGTGTTAATGGTGCTTTAAAAATATATCTGCATAGCAGATCAGTCATTTTGTTTCTCAGGTAGCTCAACAGCTGGAAGTACAGCGTTTGAAGAGCCATCTTAAACTTCAAACTACTTTTGGGTCAGCTTAACCACAGCACTCCCCTCAGATATGAACAGTTTTCACCGCAGCCTCAGGTGGCAATAATGTGGTGGCTTGTCAATTTTTAAATCAAAGGAGAAATGGAACAAAATGATAATTTATTATTTTGAGATCTTTTGCCATGCTACACTCCGACTTGTAGCTAAAGTATATTATCATTTAACAATTTAACAATGAAAACAAAAATACATTTTAAGATGCTGTGTAATTATTGAATATTTTCAGATCAGCAACAAGTCTTGGCATCTTCCACACTCCAACTGCGGATCTACCTCTTCAGCACTGTTGTGCAGACAGTGGTGCACACTGGATGTGTTCATTTTTTCCATATGATTCATTATCCTGCCGAGATATTCCAACTCCCCTGCAATTTGCTCCACCTTGGAGAAAAAGGAGAAAAAGAACCAACAGGGAGATAATTAGACATCTGTGCCTCGGCCCTGTCCTGTTGCAACGGGCAGAAATTCAAATAAATTGATCCTATTATTTGATAGATGTGATAAAGCTAGGGTGTATTGAAGGGGTAATGACAGCATCTCTCTGTTTTGAGGGCCGAGCAATTTAATTACATTTATTGATTTCCTGTTTCTCACGCAGCTTGGTGATGATTGAATTTTGAGGCTATAGCCACATATATTAGAATGCAGGGCTACGGCACCTCTCAGGAAATAACTGAATTATTGCCAGAGTGAATAAGAGATAATTTTAGAAGTGGGCATGGACACTGCTCTTTCTTGCATCGGTGTCTAGCTCAGTGTGCATTAGCAGCTCTGTGTTTGTTGGAGTTGGGTACCATATCCTTGTTGATCAGCAAACAACCTGAAGTACTCTAAATTGTGTTGTGGTAATCGCAGAGAAAAACACTTCATAAAAATTATGTCCTGCCCTAAGATTGAAAGGTTTACAGGTGTTGCTAGATTACTTCTCATGCTTTATTATGAATTAGATTTCTTGATTGAGTGAACTGATGTGTACAGGTGCTGAGAGGTTTTGCCATTTCTTTGCCGTTTATGGTCTTGAGGTGTCAGCTGCTGGAAAATTAATGCAGGGATGTTTGCCAAAAGCAAGAAAGAGCTAAACTCACACAGCGCTTGCTGCACAGCAAGATCTAACAACCCGATGCAAAGACAAATGTAATATTTTCACGTGGGTGGTATATCTTCTAAATGTACCAACTTTTGTTTTGGATGGGTTAGATGGATGCTAAAAGCACTGCTGAGCGGTGCTCTTCCTCGGCGTATTGGAACCTGCTGTTATGTTTTGGCTCTGACAGTAATTACATTCAAAATTGATTTTCTCAGTTGTATTAGTTCTCCCTCTACCTGACCCAACATGTCTGCGTGTGTTTTGTGCCATTTCATGTATGTGTTGATGTAAAACCGATCTGTGTAGCGTTAAACCCCAAGATAAGAGATAATCAGTGCAAAGGAAGATGCCGAAGTTCATTTAATGACCCTATGTGGTAGATTGAAAACACTGTATTTACTCCAAGCAAAGAGCTAAGCTCCACAAAAAAAAGTTAAAACACAAAATTTTTTGGAGGGGAAAATTGCACAATTCCTCAAAGTCCAACATGTGGGACTTTTACCGTCTGTGGTGGGTTCAAAGCCACTGTGAAAATAATACTGTCTATTTTTGACTTGGAGAGCTGGAAAAAGTGGCCAAACAAGGGAAAATTATAAGGCGCTTTTAGGTTGGCTCTCAGAATAAACCCAGGTTCTGGATCTTCTAAACTTTGCTCAGCAGTTGCACCACAAATCATGCTGCATTTAAAGGAACTTATACAAAATCTGAATGAACCTTTTTCTGCATATGAATGAGGAGGACATGCATAAACTACATATTTAATCAGATATTTTTTAAAGCAAAGGAAGGGATCAGAACATTGCTCCTTATCGCATCATATTTCCAAAATGAGTTGATGAATCAAAAACGGCAAGATTTCACATATGCCTCAATTTTTATTTTGTCCTTTAAAGCAATCAGAATACTTTTTCGAACTTAATCTGCTGAAAATATTTAAAGATAAAACAGAACAAAAATAACTGACAACAAAGCTGCGAGAGGATCATCAGAGAGAAAGATTAATATTTAAATTACACATAATAATGCAAATTTAATGCTAACAAATATTGTGTGTCTCCTGGTTGAACATTGCTCAAACAATATTATACTTGGCATTCAAATAAATGATTTATCTGTAAATGGTGAGAAAATGGTTGGAGGTGTCTTCCCCACCCACATATATTAATTAGGCAAGGTGCCAACATATAATTGGTGATTTCTTATATATTTATTTAAAAACTTACTGTTTTAGTATTTAATTTCTGAGGCAGGAATTGCATTTCCATTTGATTCCAGTGTTTCCTATTTACTCACTGGAACAGGCCTGTATCTTTATTTTTCTTTAATTCAGTCACCTGGAAGCAGTTAATCTCCGCTTGCCCTGTGTAGGTTTTCCCCAGGAATCACTGTTAAGTTCACCCTGTTGGTTCTGGTCCAGTCAAAGAACCCAAGCCTGAGGTATTGTCCCAGTTGGTGGAAGTAATCGTCGTTCTGCAGAGCAGGAGACTGGCAACAGGTCTTTTCTATTGGGAGAAGTGCTGGTTTGGAACAGCCTTAAAAGGATACTTTTTTTCTTGGCATGGGTTGATATGAGCAACTCACTGTTTTAACCTTCAGTTAAAATTCCAAAACCTTTTTAATGCCTTGTTATTTTTTTTTTGTCCCTTGTGCTGTTCTTATCCTTGTCCTTTTTAAAGCTATTTTACTGTGGTGTATGGTAGCTCAGCACGAGCACCCCCAATTTTGTTGTACTCCCCAGTACAATGACAATAAAGACTATTCTATTTTGAAAAATATACACCTGATGTTCCACCTGATGTTCCACAAAGTCTCTTTATGTTATGGTTTGCGAGATAGGACCCCAGAATGCAGACGAGCAGGCAGCGTGATGGTAAGTGAAAAAGGATTTAATGATAAAAAACAAAAACTCACTCACAGCAGGAGGCAGGAACAAAACAACAAACGGGCAGGCGAGACAGGCATGGCATGATCTGAAAACAAGACTTGAGCATGAAAAATGTTTCTGCGATAATTGACAGAACAGGTGTGTATTTATGGAGTGTGAGCAGGTGACACAAGAAGACAGATTAATAGGTGCAGGTGATCCGAATTAACAGAACAAAACATGGCTGGAGCAAAACAGAGACTCTTGAACACAAACTAACAGAAACTAGAAAAAACATGAAGCAAAAGCATAACCAGATCCGAAAACCAAACTTGACAAAACAAGAACAAGATGACAAAACTAAAGCATGACCAGGAAAATAAACAGAAACATGATTCAAAACTTGAACTGTGAAAAACATAAGAAAAAATCCAAAACCAAAAACCAAACAACCCCAAATCATAACACCTTATCTCTCCTCATAGTTAAACCCACATAAAATGTTTTTTTAAAATCAGCACACATGGCAAGATGGAAAACAGTGTAACAGATACAAAGTTACTAAATTTGTCTTTCATGTGAATGACAGAAAAGTTTGGCATCCCTGTTTTTTGTTTTTTTTTCAGCCAGTTGACCAGCAGTAGTGAGCGAATTGCCATCGTTACTATATGCTCCATACACCTGGTCTCTCCAGTCACTTACTCTGGCATCTCATTTCAAGCACTTTACATCACAGGAGTTACATGATGGAAACATAAGTTTTTAAAGCCTTGCTATACCTTGATATGAATGTAAAACAATACTTTTGAAGCTTCTAGACCCAGCTTTTCCTGGCTGTTGTTTCTCCAGAAGTTACTGTTGGCTTCACCTTATTGGGTCAGATTCAGATCAAGAACTAAAGAATGTGCTACAGTCCCATGTGCTGATGGTGCCTGACACAGGACCAGTTCTATCTGTTTTAACAGATAAAGTGCTGCATTTGTTCTGCCCGTTGTCTGTATCAGAGGTTCCAGAAGTTTGAGTCAGGACCCCTTTGGGGTTTCAAAATCAAATTCTAAAGGTCTTTATATGCTCTTCAGAAATTAAACTTAACAGAAAAACTAATAAAGCACATTACCCAGAGAAAACCCATGGATGCGCAGGGACAACATGTAAAGTGAACATAGAAAGGACCCTGACCTTGATTCAATCTAAGAGGGGCTACAGTATCCCATCGTGCAGCCCAAGCTGTATTTTTAATTGTTTTCAACTTGTATGAACAGTCACTGATTGGTGTTTTAATGCCCCCAGCTGGTGTTAATTGATTCTGCTCGAAGCAGCATGTATAATTGCCATTTATAAACACTCTGTTAGCATTCAGACATGCTAGTAGGCATTACAATGAGCATCCATGAACAGCTTTTATAAATTAGACAGGTGATGCTGAGGGATTTAGTTTGCAGTAGAAATTAGGCAAAAGCTTGATTCTGTGTGGATAACCCCTGTTCCTGCCTTTGGTAATTCAGAACAGGAGAGAGGGGTCCAGACAGAACCCAGATAATAAGTTAAACATGACACATGGAAAACTAATAGGAGTCAAATTGGAGATGATTTGTCCAACGTTTTGGTAGTTCCACATATTTGCAGGGGAACACATCATATTTCAAGAGCTTTCCTGCTGCTCTGTTTAATTCTGACAAACTGAATTAATTTTGTGCAAAACTGTGGCTTGTATGAGATCGGCATTTTCACTGTTTGGTAAAGCCACACCAAATGGTTGATGGAAATGTTGAAAGTGTGTCCTGGAGCCAGATTCCACTAGTTTCCATGTTTGGTCATTAAAGTTGATTGGATTTTCATGCACAAATAGGTTTATTGTAATGAAGTTGTAGTCATGATCCTACAATGTTTTTTAGTAAAGAACACAAACAGATCGTGGATGGATAGATGGATGGATGGATGGATGGGTAAATAATGATGGATGGATGGATGGATTTATGGATAAATAATGATGGATGGATGTATGGATGGATGGATGGATAAATAATGATGGATGGATGGATGGATGGATAAATAATGATGGATGGATGGATGGATTTATGGATAAATAATGATGGATGGATGGATGGATGGATAAATAATGGTTCATGGATGGATGGATGGATGAATAATGGTTTGTGGATGGATGGATGATGGAGGGATGAATGGATAGATGAATGGATAAATAATGGTTTGTGGATGGATGGATGGATGGATGGATGAATAATGGTTTGTGGATAGATGGATGATGGAGGGATGGATGGATGGATAGATGAATGGATAAATAATGGTTCGTGGAGGGATGATGGACACAACTTTTAGACAATAGGAATATTAATAAAGCTACAACATTTCTCTCTCTGTGCCTAATTCAACAATAAAAACCTAATGCAACGGTGAAATGCAAATGAAACAGGTTTTCCTTTATCAGTTATCTCCTGTTGTATCACAGCGCTCTGAGATGTAAAGGTGCTCATGGTTCCTACAGAAGTTTAAAGTGGCTCAACTAGCTGTTCAATTTCATCTGGTTGTTAGATGAGGATAGGCTGGCTTTGCATGTGAATCAGCTCATGAATATGTGTGATATCTTATTATTTTTTTATTTCATTGTGTGAGCTCTGACGGAGTCCTATAGAGAACTGAATGTGGAGGAAACACAGAGGAGGAGGCTGAGCTCATTGTAAAGACAGAAACACTCAATTAGCACCAAGTTTGCATGTGAGAACATTGCCACACCTGAAGTCTCAACCTGCATATCTGATCAAATTAAAAAACACTGAGATTCCTTATGTAATTGAAATTAAAATCTAATTTAAAAGGCTTTATTTAGCAAGCCTTTTAATCTCTGCATATTTATGGTCAAATCTATATTTTCTTCATATTGGATTTAACTAAATTTGTTTGCTTATTATAGAACAGCTTATTTATAAAAGACCATAAATGACCCAAAACATTTCCCATTTTAATTAAAAATACTTGCTACTATAGCAAGTATTTTAAATAAAAACTTGCTATAGCAATTATATTTCTGCTTTCTTCACTCTTAAGTTTTGTTGAGTCAGCCGTGATTGAAATCAGTCTTTTTTTTTTTTAAACGTTGTAAAATCAGGAGTTTTTTTTTCTAGTCTAATAAATGAATCAACGCTGATGAACACTTTCTCAGAAGGCTTTTGAGTCTGTACTTCATTTTGAACTTAGTAAATATCAGATAAAAGTTTTGAATAGATGATTTGATGAGTAAAATGAATAATCTTGTTATCTTTTTCTTTTTGACTCTAAACCACGATCTCCTTCACAGAACCTGTTTGGGGAGGTCAGTTAGTTTAGTTTAATTGCTTAATTAAAGCAAGGTTTACACGAACAAGTTTTTAAAGAGAATAGTTCACAATTGTAATCTGGAGGTCAGACCTTAGAGGGAATCATAATTCTGTATGATCCAATAAAGGCTTGACCAGTGCATCTCTAAGAACATAGTAGACTAGAAATAGCGTTTATTGTCCCACACTGTGGTGAAATTCAGGGAATAACATGTGCCACAAGGTGAACAATTTTGATGCTTAAAGTTGCGTTAGAAATATAATTCAATGACATGGTGCTCTGTAGGTTTGTCACCTAAATGAAATAAACAGTCTCATTTTTTTATTTAATTATATAATTTTAATGAGAGATAAAATATCAACCAAATGCCCAAAAAATACATCACAACGCTACAAGAAACACAAAATCTTGGGAAAGATCCCTTCATGAATGGGAGGACATTTGTTCAATTACGACAGAATAGCTTACAAAATCACTGGTGGATCAGTTATTGGCAGCCCTGCTGTTGGGAATATTTTCAACCCAGTTTTCCCAACAGCACAGCACATTTCCCAAGGCTGGAACATATAGAGAGAAGGATCTTTGACCATTCATCTCTGCAAAATCTCACTAGATCATCCAGAGTCATAAGTTCTTTATGGTCTCTTCTTTTCAGCTCAGCCCACAGGATTTTTATAGGAATTTGTTCTGGGGACTGGGATGGTCACTGACAAAGGTCAATTTTCATGCTGCAACCATTTCTGTGTTGATTTGGCTGATATTTTGTAGACCAGTATCCTTGTGAATACCCAATGACGACCCTCTTTTGGTTTACTGGCAGAGGCTGCCAGAATGTAATGTGAAATGTTTTTGTATTTCAGAGTTCATGATGCTAACATGGTTTCCAGGTCCTTTTCAAGAGACACAGGCCCACAGCATAACAGATCTTCTAACATACTTAACAGTTGCCTTTATGTGCTTTTCAACATATTCATAATTTATTTCATGCCAAACCTGTCTGGAACTTTTGTAGCTGAAAAGGTAAACAAGCTGCATGTGCTCAAATTAAATTTAGATTTTTAAAACACTTTGTGTGAGATTTTGGCAGTACAATAAGGGACATGTGTATTCCACCCTCTTGTGCCTTTAATAACATTGAGCACAGTGAAAACCAGTGTTTTTCAAAGCAGTCCTCATATATGCTTGTGCGTCTGTGCTGCTTGGTTAGTTTTAACAGATTATGTTTGATTTTTAGATGCTCGCTGGGACTTTCCTAAATAAAAACCTCAGGCCCAAATTTACCAGACTGATCAGCGTTATGACAGCTGCTGCTCCAACTTGCAGTGCATTGTAGGTCTTTTTCACTTCTCTGCTGAGCTCTTTTAGTGAGGCTGCCAAGTTTGGTGAGGATGCCCAAGGTGATGATCGACTCCATTACTGTATAACAGAATCCCAGTGTGATGTCCATGTCCTCCCTTGAACTGCCTGCAGAACTACAAGAACAGGTTTTATTGGGAATAGGATTTGCATTGATGATCCAGCTTACTTTCCTCCCATCATGTGGCTCAGTGTTATTTATAAACTGTCACTATCCCAACATTACTTCCCTTCAGGGCTGACATTGTTGAACAGATGGTATTTTGTGTCTTTGAAAGTCAGACATGTCTCACTTTCCTTTGTTTTAATGTGAATAAAATTATTATTGTTTACACCGTTCACCTGTTTCAGCCAACTATGAAAAGCATCTCAAGATAGAATTTAATGCACCATTTGAGCTCGAATAAAAATTCATCAGAGATCACTTGTTCTTTCTTGAGTTATAAAAGCAGATGTTGTTTCATTGTTCAACAAATCCTTTAAATAATCCGAAAACATCCATAAAGTCCACATTTATTTGGAGAAAGTTTATTTACTGGTGCTTTAGTACAGAAAAACATATCTATCACATGTGGTGGTTGGCTGCAAATCTTTAAATACACAAACAATGCATATTAAATTGATCAAACCTGCTGGTAGTTTTCTGGCTTAAGCTGTCTGTAGGAGTGTTGTGTTCTTCATCGTCACCTTTTCAGGGAGCGTGTTTGCAGAGATGTTGTCATGATGTGTTTCTGTCTGTCCGTTGGAGATCTTCTGACAGTGTGTAAATTATTAATCTGACCTCTACAAGAGAGCCGCATGTTGTCTGGTGTCCAGGGCAGCCTTAAGCCTCAGTCTTCATTGCAGGGGTTATCAGTGATACGATGCATTTCCCGGACAAATCAAAGCTATGGTTCTGAACTGGAAAAACGTGGCTTGCCCCCTTCCGATTTGGGTCACTCTACCTTAAGCAAAAGAGCTCAAGAATCTTTGTGTCTTGTTCACGAGTGATGGTAGGATGGAGCAGGAGACTGAAGGGAAGGCTCGGCAAAACCTGCTTTTAAAAAGTTACTTTTAGAACATTGTCATTCCTTTGGTTTAAAGTCCTTGCTGATTAGATGCCAGTGGAAGTGCTGGAGTGATTTGAGCTTTTCTCTTTGTAAACAGTTGGAAAAAAACAGTTGGATCATGTTACACACTGTTTGTATGTTGGCACCACAGCCATGGGTACAACATGATGGGCCAGTAAGAACTTTTCTGGAACTTTCAAAATAAATCGCATTAACCTACTTCCAGCACAGGCAGGAAAAGGGGTAACAGCGGACTTCCTGTGACGTCACTGTCCGAGTAAAAACCCCGCTTTTGCAACAAACTGACCTCTTCCATGTAGGTCCCCAACAGACCTGGATGGAGAGGATGGATGGAGGATGTCTCTTTGCAGGCAAACAGACGTAACTCTTCAAACTGGATCCAAGACTGTCATACGATCATGTGATCATATGCACTAAGTTAAGTAGGAATGAACTGCTGTTTGTGTATCTGGTATTCATTCATGAACGGGTAATTAAGGTACAAGCGTGGCTTGAGTTTCTCTCTGAGGTCTACTGAAGCAAATTGTGTTCCAGAGAGTTCCCAACAGAGACCCTGTCTCTACAACGCCGAGTGGAGCAGTTTTCCCGGTCTGAAGGAAGGACAACGGGACCGCATCACCGTGGTTACAGCAGTAATGTGCAGTTTGGCCGGCCGACAGAACGAGCCGCCCCAACCCACAGCTACGGAGGTTAGCTGCAGTTAACCCTTTGTTGACTGTGGAAGCTTTTCTCAACTTCGTCGGCCCAGACAACTTTTCCTCAGCACGGTTCACGTAAGATGTTGCATTTTGGGCAGAGAGAAGTAGTTTAGAATTAAATCATCTAAACATTTTTCGTTTTATGATGTTTGGTTTTGTTTGTGTTGAAACTCGGCCATCTTAGTGCTAGCAGATTATCTGCTCAGCACATGTGCTCAGTTTGTGTGTTCTGTGTTTGTGTTTTTTAGTTAAGACAAACTTTATTTAAAGGGTGATTTTAAACACAGAAGATTGGCCATAACCCGCTGTCCGCGGTTATGCATTTTAACCCTTTTATTAATGGTATTTTAAAGGTATGTGTTTGATTCTGATGATAAGCTATAAGCTTATTTTGTTAGCCCCAACCACTAACCGCTAAGAACATGTGCTTGCTTCTAAGGATCATTTACCCAAAAAGGTTGTTAGTTTTCAAGCTAGGAAATAATATTTCCCTAAATATTATTTTACTAAACTTGAAAACTAAGTAAACACCATTAAGCCCAGTTTCTCCAGAAAGATTTGGTTCTTATTCAAAATAATATTTCGTTAAATATTATCTTACTATTTCCTTAATAATACTTATTTCAATATTATTTTAATAAATAAAGGCAGCTAATTAAACACTGTTGAGAAATGGTCATCCAGAAGGTTGGTTTTATTCAGCAAATCATTCTTTAAAATAGTATTTTATTAAAATAATATTTTATCAGTTCTTGCATTGTGAATGGTTGTCTAAAGGTTTGCTGATTATTGCCTAAGTTGGTTCCAAGACTAACTTCATTTCCATATTCTTCAAGATAATCCTTGGTTCTCAAACATAAACATTGTATGGTAATGTTGCATCACTCTTTTGGTCATGATTTCTAATCATCTTTAATCAACTTGTTGATATTGTACATAGCTCATTAGTCTTCCCTATTCTTTTAATTCTACTCGGTAGTTAGTTGGATTGTTTTAGCATAGTAAAGAGTTTGTTGATTGAAATACGTTTGACTTTGAGTTGACTTTTTTTTTTTGGTTAATAAATTCTTGTATTTTAATAAATTGTGTAAATTCATTCCATGTGTGTGCAGAGTTTTGCTATTCAATAATGCCAGAGCTTGGCTCATCCCTTTCAATTTTGTCATAATACCATCGCCTTATTGGGCTGGTATTCACAGGACAACCCTTAACAGACCGAAATATGCAGGTCCTTCTCAAAATATTAGCATATTGTGATAAAGTTAATTATTTTCCATAATGTCATGATGAAAATTTAACATTCATATATTTTAGATTCATTGCACACTAACTGAAATATTTCAGGTCTTTTATTGTCTTAATACAGATGATTTTGGCATACAGCTCATGAAAACCCAAAATTCCCATCTCATAAAATTAGCATATCATTAAAAGGGTCTCTAAACGAGCTATGAACCTAATCATCTGAATCAATGAGTTAACTCTAAACACCTGCAAAAGATTCCTGAGGCCTTTAAAACTCCCAGCCTGGTTCATCACTCAAAACCCCAATCATGGGTAAGACTGCCGACCTGACTGCTGTCCAGAAGGCCACTATTGACACCCTCAAGCAAGAGGAGTAAGACACAGAAAGAAATTTCTGAACGAATAGGCTGTTCCCAGAGTGCTGTATCAAGGCACCCCAGTGGGAAGTCTGTGGGAAGGAAAAAGTGTGGCAGAAAACGCTGCACAACGAGAAGAGGTGACCGGACCCTGAGGAAGATTGTGGAGAAGGGCCGATTCCAGACCTTGGGGGACCTGAGTATGGAGTAGAAACATCCAGAGCCACCGTGCACAGGCATGTGCAGGAAATGGGCTACAGGTGCCGCATTCCCCAGGTCAAGCCACTTTTGAAGCAGAAACAGCGGCAGAAGCGCCTGACCTGGGCTACAGAGAAGCAGCACTGGACTGTTGCTCAGTGGTCCAAAGTACTTTTTTCGGATGAAAGCAAATTCTGCATGTCATTCGGAAATCAAGGTGCCAGAGTCTGGAGGAAGACTGGGGAGAAGGAAATGCCAAAATGCCAGAAGTCCAGTGTCAAGTACCCACAGTCAGTGATGGTCTGAGGTGCCGTGTCAGCTGCTGGTGTTGGTCCACTGTGTTTTATCAAGGGCAGGGTCAATGCATCTAGCGATCAGGAGATTTTGGAGCACTTCATACTTCCATCTGCTGAAAAGCTTTATGGAGATGAAGATTTCATTTTTCAGCACGACCTGGCACCTGCTCACAGTGCCAAAACCACTGGTAAATGGTTTACTGACCATGGTATCACTGTGCTCAATTGGCCTGCCAACTCTCCTGACCTGAACCCCATAGAGAATCTTTGCGATATTGTGAAGAGAACGTTGAGAGACTCAAGACCCAACACTCTGGATGAGCTAAAGGCCGCTATCGAAGCATCCTGGGCCTCCATAAGACCTCAGCAGTGCCACAGGCCGATTGCCTCCATGCCACGCCGCATTGAAGCAGTCATTTCTGCCAAAGGATTCCCAACCAAGTATTAAGTGCATAACTGTACATGATTATTTGAAGGTTGACGTTTTTTGTATTAAAAACACTTTTCTTTTATTGGTCGGATGAAATATGCTAATTTTGTGAGATAGGAATTTTGGGTTTTCATGAGCTGTATGCCAAAATCATCCGTATTAAGACAATAAAAGACCTGAAATATTTCAGTTAGTGTGCAATGAATCTAAAATATATGAATGCTAAATTTTCATCATGACATTATGGAAAATAATGAACTTTATCACAATATGCTAATATTTTGAGAAGGACTTGTAATTTAATGAAATATTAAAGAATTAATATTAAATACTTAATAATACATTCATATTCATAATCACAGCAATGGTGATTGTTTGAAACCATCGTATTTCTACTCGGGTATCATACTCTGAGAATGAAAATTTAGGACTGGGTGTACAGTAACAGTCTGTCATGGTCGAAAAAGTGAAGCTTTTGAATCACCTTCTTGCCAATGCTGTGATGCTCGTCTTTGGTCATGTCACATTTTTCATGTGAAGTTGGGATTACTGCAAAGTCAGTGACTTGATTCAACTGGCTGGACATTCTTAGATAGTTTTCATTAACTGGAACTGAGGATTAATTAGGAACAGAGTTTGTTAGCATGGCATTATAACTAGGATCAAACAGCCAGCTGCATGGATGGATTGATCTTATTATATGTTCAGGTTTGTCTTTTTATGTGCTTTGAAATGACATTTGTTGTGAGTTGGTGCTATATAAATACTCTGAGTTTAGTTTTGCCATCACAAAGTTCCCACTACTCTCCATGATCTCCTGCATCCAGTGGGACCATCAAGGTGAATGGAAACCAATCCAACTGCTCAAATATGTTATTAGCACGCAAAGTGGTCATGCATGACGGTTGAAATAGAGTGGCCTATCAAATATTGTATCAAAGCAGTCTTCTGTGATAAAACTGTTGTTCAGATCCCGGGTTGCCAGAGTTATCATGCGGGCTTTGTTTGCAGTCCATGGGGACTTTCTAGTTTAAAAGTATATTTTAAGCCAGCTTAAGAGAACAACCCATTTTCTTAAACATCTGATGTCTTCAGTGATAACTGCTCATTAAAGATGCCATTAGTTGTGTCTTATCATTTTAAATTTAAAACCTGTCTTACACATTGATCATTTTGTTTTCAACCTATTCTTCATCCTGTAGGTCTTTTAACAACCCTCCTTTTGTTAGTTCTGAAAACCAAAATATTTCTTTTATTTTTCCAGCATTCAATTAAGGCATAAAAATAGCTGAAACTTTATATCAAGCAGGTGTTTGGTCTTGAACTCAAGTTAAAAACAAAAGTAATTGTTTTATTGTTTGTTTACCTAAAATCTATCAACACACCCTCGAAAACAAGCCCCTCTGTTAAAGCAAACATTTAAGAGAAAGAAAAATAATTATGAAATCTATTCTGGTTTTAGAGTTTTATTATTTAATTTTGACACCCCTTTGGCTCTCCATGTCCTGCTATCAAGGTTGTGTTGTAATCCGTAACACTATTTAGGAATTGTTGAATATTAATCCTTGGAATATAATTTAGCTTCAGGTTGGGGTGTTGTGTGTTAACTGATCACTGCTGATATTTAAGTTTGTGGTGTATTTAGGTGTATCTTTGAAGCTGAACGTTGTAGGACAAGGACTCCTGGAGCAGCATTTTGGATGTGCAGCAGCAGCCTGATAGATTTTCTTTTTTCAGAAAACGATGTATTCAACAATCCAACCAGCTGAAAATAAAATCATGCTACAGTTTCCTCAGTCAGATGTACAGATTATTTTTAGAACCCTGGATCCCAAAGAATAAGCCTATTGGGCCCATGTTTGACCACCTGGATCACATGAATTGAAGTTTCATTACTATGGGTTTAATATGTTTGATGTATTGTATTAAAGTTGAACCTTTAAATATCAAATATTTTTTTTGCCTGTGACAAAGCAAAATGTTTATATTGATGTTTGGAAATGATTGTTTAAATTGAACAGATTTACCTGCTGATTCCCACAAGTTCCCTTTTATAATCCTAGCATTAATGTGTAGGACCTCCACTCATGGATATTTTGGACAGTGATAGCTGTGAACTGTGGTCCAGTGTTGGCAGGAAAAAAATTTACATTTGTATGTCATCAGCATAAATATTGTAAAATATGTTCAGATTATGAGATCATCAGACTATGATTACTATATAGTCTAAGTTAGGGGGGATTATTATGATGTCGAATAAAACTGACCTGCGAAAGAGCCCTTAAGGAAACCCCACTTGTGATCTTTGTTTGCTTAGATGTATAATTGGCAAATTACTCAAAGTAGTCCTAGTCTGCCAAATAAAAGTGGATCCAGTTTAGCACAGTACCTTGTGGGCATACTTACTTTTCAGTCAGCTGTAATAGCAGCGCAGAAGATTTAGATGCCTTGCTCTTGACATACATGTCAGTTAAAACATCCACCAATACAGTCTCAGGGCTATGCTTCAGATTAAAAACCTGAATGGAGTCTTTATTTTAAAAACATTGTTGAAGGGACTCGTCAGTCTTAGTATCAGTTGCTGGGTTGTTGTGCTACGGACATACTTTATCTGAATTGGCCGTGCACAGCCCAGAAACCGGCTCACCCTATGGACCACCATTTAGATCTTGAATCAGACGTATTGCTGTCTCACTTTGTTGCAGATTAACTGTCATTTGGAGTCAGGATTTATATGGGCATGTATTCCAATGCCTCTTAATCCCAGGAAGTGACTCACTGTAATGATGTAATGGTTAGCAAAGGCTCTTAGTTTATCCCAGGCTCTTTGTGATTGGCTAGCTTCTTCAGGTGTCAAGCTGGCCCAGCCTTGGCGTGAAAAACAGAAACAAAAGAGCCTGTCTTCTGGGAGGAGAGAATGAGACAAGATGTGCACCTTGTGCAGTTTTTCTGCAGAGTTGTTTACTTTTTAAATTGGCATGGCTGTCGGCAGACCCACTCTCGAGGCACCCACCATGGCTCAGAACGCACCAGCAGAGATGATGGTGATGCATTTTACGTGAAGCTCTTCATAAATCACTATGGTCTTAGTTTATGCAGCTGCATGAATGTCACAGATGTTCTTTAAAAGGTTTTATTTTATAATCGTGCCTTTCAGACATGAAACAAATGCTTTTGTTAACAAACACCTTCAATACTGCATGTGTGCACAAACAGGAACATGAAGGTATGCTGGTTAACTCGGCAGGAAACAGAATCACATTAGTAGGTTTCTGGAAATTCAGGATGCAGAGCTGCATGCTGATTTCAATTTATCCATAACAACTATAACTTGGAGCATTAAAATGCATCAGAATTTCAGGTTAGACATCAAAATTCACAGTTATTAAATAAAACCAATCAGAATAAAAAATGGTATATTTTCTTTGAAGGGCAGAACACAAACAGACAGAAAATTCAATTTATGTTCCTCCATTTTGAATAAACTGCAGCAGTGGACAATGTTAATTGTTAGGACAACTCTGATTTATTGTGTTCGACTGGTAAACTACGTATTTCACTGTAACTATACAGCATAATTCAAGGAGCCAATCTGCTCTGAATGGTCATTAATTATTCATATTTGGAGTAGAAGCAATGTTGCATTCTGCTTGTGAGGCAGAGAGAGAGGCAAGACCGCTCCGTATGGGATTTTACGGTTTTACCAAAACAAAGACACGGTGAAAATTAAATATGCCAAGTTCTAATATCTAAATAGTCTTAAACTCTCATTTTCAGGAGCAATTAGTTTGGTTAGCACATTTAGCATATCTAATAGATTTAAGTTAACTGGAAATGGAGGGATGTATAAGGCAGTTTAATACAGTACGTGTACACTAAGAAAACATACGTTCCATTTTTCTTTGTGCTTCAGTGAAGTCTGCTTTGAGGTGCTGATGCGGAAACAAGATGAGGCATAGACGCATTAAGAAGGTGTTGATTTGACAGCAGATGCGGCTCTCGCTCTGTGGACTGTTTGATCAAACTCGTGTCAAAATCATCTAATTACCCTGTAAAAATTGCACTCACAATCTAATCCCTGCTGCCCATGAGTAAATCTGTGGAGAATGTGGATGTCTGACCTAATGAAATAAACAGTTTTATGTCGGTGGTTAGCAGGTGGATTTAAGGTAACGTCATTTAGGTGCCGAGAGGATAATAGAAATGGTCAGCCTGAAGTCACGTGGAGCTGGATACAAAACTTCACTTTTATTTGACTCTGTGGATTCTTGATGTCAGAAACTAAATCTGCATGAGACTAATCAGAACTCAAATAAAGGATCAAAACCTGGTTAACACAGCCGTGGCTGGTCTCAATGTGGGCAATATGGCGTCATTCTTTCAGGCAGCAGCACAAGGAAGCAGTTGCACATTGAACCAGTTCTCTTCTGGTTCTACTATTTAGGAGCTTTTTAGCAGCTGTATACCTGATTAATGATTATAATGTCTGTGGCTTATTTGAAGCTCAAAAGTAAGGGACTGTTTAGGTTCTAAAACCTGGAATCTTAAAGCATCTGAAGTTAGACATGTCAAACCTGGATCGTTATACACTAAACCTAATTAATATTTTTATTTATAGAGGACGTTATTCTTTAAACTGATTTTTTTAATGGGGCCACCTTTGATTGAGACAAGCATGAAAACCACAGTGTATGATCTGGTCAAACCTGAGATGGAATATTTTACAATAATTGTGTTCTTAAAAGCACAGTTATTAAAGTGCCTGTCACATGCATTTCCTCACAAATGCAGAAACACTTAATAAGAAGACACTTAATATTGAAGGAATTGAGCAGTAATTGACATATCATGACTAAAGATGTGATAAAAGACAGTTGTGACACAAAATAAGCATATTTCGATATTAAATTTTGCAAGTCCAAAGTCGCCCAGAAATGATGTCAAAGGGGAGATCTTCGGTCATACATTGTGTGTGTCAATGATAAACCGTTCAGGTAGAAACCAAGTTGCGTTAAAAACAGTGTTAAATGGTAATGGCGCTGGTGGTGCAGGGGTTAAGTGCGCGACTATGTGCAGAGGCTATAGTCCTCAATGCGGCTGTCCCGGATTCGTGTCCCAGACCCGGCGACCTTTGTTGAATGTCTCCCCCTTTCTTTGCCCTCTTTCCTGTCGTGTATGTATAAATATGTGTGTATTTATTAATATAGCGAGATCTAGATCGTCTTTAGTGAATTATTTTGAAAATCCAGATGTTGAGCTGGTTCTGTTTCCTGGTGGTGAGGTATGATTCATGCATATTGACTCCGTCCGTGCTCCAGCATCCAGCAACAATAGACTCTAGTCGAATTAGATGGCCGTCTGCACGCCGCAGCACTTGATGAAACCATCTGCACCATCTGATGAAAGCTGACTGTCTTCTACTGACTCTGCTGCATCTCTCTGTGATAGTGAGTGAAATACAGGGGTTGGACAATGAAACTGAAACACCTGGTTTTAGACCACAATAATTCATTAGTATGGTGTAGGGGCTCCTTTTGTGGCCAATACAGCGTTAATCCGTCTTGGGAAAAACATATACCAGTCCTGCACAGTGGTCAGAGGGATTTTAAGCCATTCTTCTTGCAGGATAGTGGTCAGGTCACTACGTGAGACTGGTGGAGGAAAACGTTTCCTGACACGCTCCTCCAAAACACCCCAAAGTGGCATGTTTCACGTTGTCCACAGCCCAAGATTTGCGCTCCTTGCACCATTGAAACCGACGTTTGGCATTGGCATGAGTGACCAAAGGTTTGGCTATAGCAGCCCGGACATGTATATTGACCCTGTGGAGCTCCCGACGGACAGTTCTGGTGGAAACAGGAGAGTTGAGGTGCACATTTAATTCTGCTGTGATTTGGGCAGCCGTGGTTTTATGTTTTTTGGATACAATCCAGGTTAGCACCCGAACATCCCTTACAGACAGCTTCCTCTTGCGTCCACAGTTAATCCTGTTGGATGTGGTTCGTCCTTCTTGGTGGTATGCTGACATTACCATGGATACCGTGGCTCTTGATACATCACAAAGACTTGCTGTCTTGGTCACAGATGCGCCAGCAAGACGTGCACCAACAATTTGTCCTATTTTGAACTCTGGTATGTCACCCATAATATTGTGTGGATTTTAATATTTTGAGCAAAACTGTGCTCTTACCCTGCTAATTGAACCTTCACACTCTGCTCTTACTGGTGCAATGTGCAATCAATGAAGACTACCAGGCTGGTCCAATTTAGCCATGAAACCTCCCACACTAAAATGACAGGTGTTTCAGTTTCATTGTCCAACCCCTGTACATCTAAAGAAACATCAGATTCTATGCTGCTGTCTGTGTTGCTGCCATTGCAGCTGCAGTCAGTTTACATGCCAGGGTTGCCCTCCTACGACATAAAAGAGCACAAAGGAGTAATCTGGAAGTGCCTTTTTAGTGTTCATTTTAGTGGCATGAATTTACTTTTTAAAATGAAGTAAAGACGAAATTCATTCTGGGAGACTCACCCCTCCTCCAGCTTCACCCAATGGCTTCTCCGTGCGTCTCCGTGCCAACCAATCGGCTTCAGGTCTGCAATAATCCTCAGCCAATGATCCTTCAAGGCTCCGCATTTAAAGTCTCCCATTCATGGATCTCCCAGGTGTCAGTCGAGCTTTGACCCTCCTCCACCCCATCGCCTCCATCGGATTCTCAGTTCCATTACTATCAGGCCTCCTCTCCATCACCAGTACCAGATCCGGGGGAAGACAATTTTAATTCTAATCCGAAGACGTTCATCAGTTCATGCATTATCAGCATTCATGTCTTCTTCTGGGGTCTGAGCGCCAAACAAATAAACATCCATTGTGTAACTTCTCTAATCGCATTTTGTGTTTCTTATTGTGAGTCTCTACTGGATTGAAATATTTTATTAATGTTTTCTTTCCATAAATGTAATTGGATTTATCATGAAAATTCGATGTCACAGGCACTTTAAGCTCTTAAACCTATCTGTGAAAGCAGATAATGGGGATACTTGGGGACACTTGATGTTCAAATGCTCTCCATCCAATCTGACCTTGAATTATTTTACAAGGAAGAACACGGTAGAGACATCAAAAGTTTAACTGCTGTAATATTTGGTAAACCTTTGAAAACTAAGCCATGTATGACGACATTTACTTGGAACCTTGACTGGTCTACATTATTTTTTTAGTTGAAGACTAACTGGTGTCTGAAAGATAAGGACTGCTAATGCGCAACCAGGCATAGGCTTTGCTTTCAGAACTCATTATGCTGTTACACTAACGGTATTTGAAGAAAAAGCCTAAGGAGTGGCTGTGAGATTGGGTCACAGACAAAGGTGGAGGGTGGTAGTGAGGAGAAGAGGGTGTGGAGGGGGCCCTGTGGAGAGGGGCTCTGGAAACAATGCAAAGTGTTGTCAAGGAGGAGCAGCTTGGTTGGCAGGGCACTTAAACCTCAGGATTTATTGTTATCCTCTGTTGTCACTGGAGCTGAGTGTGCGTAATGATGCATGCTGAAAGCAATGTGGAATTTCATTCTTTAAATTCAATTAAAAATGACAGTTGTTAAGTGTGACTTTCACATTCAGATTTCAGATCAAGGCCAGTCCTCAAATCACTGAATGTTTCACTTTTTACACAGTTTCTTTATCTGTAATGTCATTCAGATGTTATGAAAAGAAAGCCCTTCCCTTTGCCTTGAATGATAAGGATGTTCTTGCAGAAGCATGTTATTTTTGTGTGATGTCTAAGAAAGCTGCACCTTCCTGTAAACTGAATCCTGTAAAAGGAATAAAAACTGTTTAGCCTGTGTGTCCTGGCCTGATTATGTCTTGGGAGTGAATAGCCACTCTCCAGACTGACAGCTGTCTTTTTTTTATCTGCATGGCTCTTTTGCATAATGTGCCGCTCTGCTGCTTTAATGAACCAGCAAAGCAACGGCGAAGTTCTGTAGCTGCGTAATTATTCTGCTCTATTGACAGCTCAGAAATTATGCCTGCACATGAAAGTTGATACTAAGAGACTTTCTTCTTTTGCTGTTGTTGGAGACCAGAATCCATTCTGCTGATGATACATGAATGTTGGCAGGTGATTAAAAAAAAGCTCTTCACATGACACTGTGTCTTGGCACACTAGTGTTGCAGTTTCTCCTCCGTATTATTTGGAAACTGCAATATTTTTTAGTGTTTTACTGCTAATGCCCGAAATTTAAATGTAAATCCGAGGCATGTGAATATATTAAGAAGTCATATCTGCAGCGGCTGCCTGGTGGTATTATTGGATTTTGGGAAATTGTGTCACTTTTGAAAGTTTTAACCATCAATGAACTCTAAACCAGGCTGTTAGTTTTTACCATTTATAATTTATTAGCAGCTACAGTATCTCTACTATCACCCTAAGTTAAAGGAGGCAATCTATATATAAATCTTTCTCTAGATATGGAAAAAGACACACACAGAAGTCGTTGAAAATAGAATTTTATCCTCCATCAGTATTTTTTAACTAATTATTGTACATTTTACTCCGTTTCTTCTGACAGACTGGGATCTAAATGTCAAACACAAACCGTTTCTCCTTCTGAGCAGCAGAAGGATGAATTGTGTCCAGAACAAAGGAAGTGTGTCATGCTACATGTCACTGATTCTGTCTCTGAGTGCTGCGCAATCAGATGGATTGAATTCAGAAGATTCAGCGCGAGTGATCGAGGGCTTGGCCTTTTTTATTTTTTAAATCCATGCCAACAGAGACCTCTGAGACTGTGCTGACCCTAAGGCTGCAGCTCAGAGGCTAGTCATGTGCTTGGCACATTCACAGAGAGCTTATGTCTGCACCGAATCTGGTCAGCAAACAACCTGCTCTGAATATTCAGCTGGCGTACTCCACTCTTACACTGGGGGGAATAAGTATAAAACACGCTAACAGTTTGAAATTATTCTTGCTTGCTTCACTGACAGTAAATTCACACCAGATCCTGGCAGTAACCCATGTAATCTACACATACAAAAAGGACTGAAACAAATTAGTTTATATACAATGCGTAATAAAGTGGAATTGCACACGAAATAGACATTGAGTGTATGAAGAAAAGGAGCCATAAACAGGCAAATTAAGCCAAGATAGCTAAAATCTATCTAAAGCAATTCTGCTCCCTATAGGTGCTGCTCCCTATAGGTGCTGAGTGAAATCAACTGTTTTAGGTTTTTGTCAAAACTGTCTAGAGAGGGTGCGGTGCTGGCCGGCGGTAAAGCGCACGCCCCATATATAGAGATGCTTCGGCCCTCAACGTGGCTGTCCCCTGGTTTGAGTTCCCGACCACGGTGACCAGTGCTGCATGTCTTTCCCTTCTGTTCATCCCATGTCCTGTCTGCATACTTTCAAGAAATGACTTAATAAAGGCCACTAGTGCCGCAAAAGAAATCTTTAAAAAAGAAAGAAAAACACCCAGATAGCATTGCTTTCATATGTATATCTAAACATCTAAATGCTCCGATGAGCAGCGTTGTGGTCATAATGCGAAAGTGGAAAAATACAACTTGAAGGGAACTTATTAAAGATATGGAATTTAAAGACAGTATTTTCAAAGAAATGAAAAGTGGGTCTCTTTGCCCACTTGCTACGCAAGACTCCACAACTGAAGAGAAATGCTGAAGCTTATTTAAACTTTGCAGAAATGTTTTGACTAGCCAATAAAATACTGGAAGAATATAGTGTGGTCTAATGAGACCAAATTTAACTGTATGGATTTATTTCACAAACGTTGTTTAAAAGAGGAATAATACTACTGAAACCATTTAAGTAGGAACTTTAACTAGCAAAGCTGTTTGAAAGGCAGAGTAAATCACTGGAATTGATCTAATTAAAAATCTTTGTCTTGAAGTAGTTTATGAAATCGATTAATCGATTACAAAGTACTGGCTCAATTTCAGTAATAATGCTCAATACTAATTACCTGGCCCATTCCATCTCATTTCATATAATTTAATTTGTGTTGATTTTATTTGTATGTTTGTCAGCGACATCTGGTGTGACATCTGTTAGAAATACAATCCTAATCAAAACCTGTGTAATCAGTGAGGCCCAGTGAACATGACAACAATCCATTAAGAACGGGATTGTTTTTCCTTTTCTGTTAACGCATCTACATGACATTTTAATAGCAACCTCCGTGCTCAAAACGGCAATAGAAACGTTAAAAACGGTATAATTTCCCTGCCGTGCCACTAGTTGATGGTATGTTCTTTGAAACGCAACATGCACATCCATACAAACACAGAATTTGCTGAAGATGCCAGTTCCTGTAGTAAAGTGAACTTTACATTTTTATTCCACTTTTAATAAACTTAGTATTACCCAATGCATAAATGTCACTTATTCATTGTTTTTAATAAAACTCAATTCCACACATGGCTTCACTGTTTCCCCTCTTGGAGACTGTTGCAGTATAATTTTGTTCCTAGACAAAAAGGTTATTTAATAAAGGCACTGCGAGCGTTCTGCATTGGGGTGACTAGTGAATCATCAGCAGATCACTTAACAGTATCTGACCTACTGTCAGCTTGAAAGAGCAACTGAAAATGCCACATCATGCACCCATATTCCAACCACTTGTTTCAGTGAAATTATTCCTTTTTGTTCCCCCTGTTAAAATAGTTAAAAGCTCATTGTTGTTTTTGGATGCTGCCTCATTCAGCCCTCCTGCATACTGCAGCTAGCCAAGCACATCACTTAGTTAACCACCCTGTGTCATGGAAACCTCCAGGGACTTTGTTGACTCTTCCTCCATTAATGGCTCTCTGGAGGGATAGAACAGTAAAGTTTAATATTTTCCTTTATGAATTATTTTTTTGTGTTTCAACGGAAGTCGCTGTGGTGGACGATGATTTTCATGGGAAATTGAGTTTTGTAAAAGACGGGACGGAGGACACAAAGAGATGGAGGGGACAAACGAGCCGGTTGTTAGCCCTGAGATGCATCAGAGCGGGCTGTTAGTTGACATGGCCAGCTTCCCAAGGACAGAGCCCTCTTAACAGAAGCATTTGCTCATTAGAGAGCACATCTCTCATTGTATGGAGACTTTAATGAGCTGACGGTGGAGAAACAAACAGAAGCAAATGTGGCCTTTAGATTCCAAACTGTAGCAGGAAGGGAACAGAAACAGCTTGAAATCCTGCTTCTGTTTTCGTCATGAACAGAACACACTCCTCACACATGCAGGAGATTTGCCCAACCCCCACCTGTTTCTGTCCTCCCATGTTTTTACTATTCATTCTCTCCCTTTCTCATTACTACTGTTGCAGAGAACAATCTCCGGGCACATTGAGGACATTGAGGAGCTTAATTAGTTCATTCAGAGATATGGCTGTTCTTACTAGCCCATTGGCTTCTGTGCCTCAGGGGGGCTTTAAATGGCAGCTCCCTCTTGCAGAAAAGGTTTCAAACAGTACAGAATATAAAATACCCGTCAGGTTAATAAGGGAGAACCCCAGGAACCTTTCTGCATTTATATCTGCACCTAGTTTCAAGGATTCAGAGTAGTGGTCTGGCACTGTTAGGGCACCAATAAAAGGGAAATTAAATGAAGAATGTAAGAGTCCAAGAGCGTTTGTTTTAGTGTTCATTTTTTTCATCCAATCTCAAATAGAGCTGTGATAAACAAGGATAAATTCAATGAAAAGGTATTTTTTGTGCAGCATGTGGGGGGAGGGCTGAGAACAATGACCTGGACAGCATGGTCTTCTGCTGCCGATGTCATATTTGGACAGATTTTTTACTCTGGTTGTTTAAGCTGTCAGGAAATATTTTCACGCCTAAATAAACATACATAGTAATCATATAAATTGTATAAAAGCCAATATTATATATATTTATATTTAGAGAATTTCTTTTATTTGGCAGATTATCTGAAGTTTAAACATAGATCACAGTAGAAATATCCTTTATTGTCCTTCATTAGGGAAAGTTGGGGGTTTCAACAGCAAACTGAAGCACACAGATACACATAAAGATGCAGTAGAAATGGGTGGAGCTTTTTACAGAAGTCTTCTGTGCCGCATCACCTTCTTTGGAGATATTTTAATGTTTAAAAAAGGCCCCCACACCTCTTCTTGGGCCCAATACATTCTCAGCAAGAATGGAGAAATTTGTCTCTCTCAGAGTGGCAAGAACTGAATCATTGTTTTCTTGCAGCTCTGGTTGTGGATGCATATGCTAGGCAGGACGTTTAGTTCTATTGGGGAGTCCAAGAAATAAAACACATTTCTATATTTTTTTGGAGTATATCCAGGCCTTTAGTGTCAGCAGATCCAGATTTATCAGCTCTATAGAGGATTATTAATGTAGGCTTATTGCTCTATAGAGCAATATTAATGTAGGCTTATTGTGAAATTGTCAATTTTAGAATCTTATTTCAGTTGAATATATATCTGGGGCCAATTAGCTTGTAGTTCCTTGGGTTTACAATGAATTGTCCAAAAAAGGAGAAGATATCCAGTGAACAGTGGGTGTGGAGATGAAAATGCCTTTAGAGGAGTATGGTCAGACTGGTTTGTTGACAGAGAGTTAACAGTTGCTGAAATAACCAAATAACTATGGTATGCAAAACACCATCTCTGACTTGAACAACACCAGGGTCACATCTGTCTGCTAAGAACAGGAAATGGAGGCTACAATGCACACAGACTCACCTTAACTGGACATATGTTGCTACGTTCTGACGAGTCTCAGTTTCAACTGTAACAGTCAGATAGTCTGATCAGAACTTGGGATGGATCCATCCTGCTTTGTATCAGTAGTTTCAGGCTGCTGGTGGTGGTGATTTCATGGAGTGTGGAATAATTTTTTGGCACAGTTTGAGCCCCTTTGTACCAAAAAAGAACTGCTAAACATTTCCATCCCTTTATGACCACAGTGTGGAACAATCTTCTGAGGGCTACTTCAGGGCAGAAACATGCACCATGACAAAAAGCTCGAATCATCTCAAACTGGTTTCTTGAACATGGCAATAGGTTTATTGTACTCAAATGGCCTTAACAGTCACCGGATCTCAGTCCAACAAAACACTTTGGGATGAGGTGGAACTGGAAATTCTCATTATGGATGAGCAGCCGATAAATCTGCAGCGCCTATGGGTATCGTGTGAATTTGTTAAATCTATGCAACAACAAATTAAAACCGCTCTTACGGCAAAATAGAGTCCAACATGCTACCAGCAAGGTGTACCTAAAAAAGTCTTCGGAGAGTGTTTTTCGACATAAATGTTGATATTCAAAAACATGATGCTTGGAGAGACAGACTATAGCAACTAGTAGTTGTAGTACTCTTTTATTACAAACATACATTTTTACGTTTTATGTTATCTGTTTAAAATTCCGATCATAAGACTGTAATATGGTGGACCAGTAGTAATTCTGCTGACGGTTATATTGTCTTCTATCTCATATTAGTGTATGTCTTGTTGATTCTAAACTAAAAAAAATAAATAAATAAATTTGTAAACTTATCAAATGCTTTAAGCATGAGCTCATTCTTTTGTGGTTGTTTAAATGATTTTAGCTAGAAAGTAGAGCAGAGCCGGTCAATCAGCCAGAGGTCTATCAGAGGTGTTCCTAATGAATTGGCTGGAGAATGTAATTCTGTTACCCAACTAATGCTTTTTCTGATGTGGCGACTTGGCTTGAATATTGTTCAGCAACAGTTTCATTGCTTTGTTAATTTTGTAAAAACTAAAATAAAGGTTCAGAGTCGGGAGATGATTTTCTTCTTTTACAAACTGAGGATCGAGAGTAATTTTTCCTAACAAGCAGGAGATGCTGCTCCCCTGTCTGCTTCTGGCTTCAGACTCAGTGAAGATCTCAAACTAAATTAGCCGTCTCTGATAATGCATTTTTTTCTTTAAATGACCCCTTTAACTGAGTATGCATTGATTGAACAGAGGTGTAGGTCATCCTGCGGTGATGGGAAACTAATACCTAAAATTCAATAGCGGGGAGGTGCTCCTGTACTTAATTGCGCAATTATGCAATTCTTTTCATCCTATCCTCAAAACTTCAATGATATTTGAACTTTCATTATGAAGATGGGCCCGATAAAATCAACATATGAGTAAGGTATAGAGTGACTCCTCTGAAAAGGGAGAATTAAGTTTGGGCTGTTAGCAGTGCTTCCTGTAACACTATCTTGTTTGTGGAATCAGAGAAGGGGGTATTCCTTAAATTGCATTCAGTTTCTGGGCAACAGGGCAGCAGCTGTGCATATCTTTGTACCAGTAGGGGTGGAAGGAGCAGGGCGGGGCTCTGCAGTGTGATAAAAGCTCAGTGATGCAGCTGTGTTTGAACAAGGACATTCCAGTTTGATCAGTGGCATCAGGGAGCAACAGAGGAGAGGGAAAGAAATTTATAAGATTCCTGATGAGACTCTTTTTCTTCCTTTTTTTTAAAAGGCGGAGTTGGATAAAATATAACCAGACAGTTTAATACAGCCTGAATGCATGGCAGTTTTATGTTATTTTCACACAAGGACATGGGAAAACTAAAATTAAACTGTTGTTTAGGTTCAAAAGGAGTTTCCATGTAAATTTTAGTTAAGAGAAAACATTGAAATATCAGAACAAAAAGATTTAAACTTGTAAGAAGTGCTGAAACCTTCCATTTTACAGATTTTAATCTGTTGTGGTTGCCAAGTAAAGGATTGATCCAGGCTTTTTTGTTTGCCTGGTTTACTCTGTGAGGATTCAGGAGGATGGCGCTTATCTCCTGCTGGCATCGAGGCATAGGACATCCTGGACAAGTTACAAGTATATCTGAGGCCCAACATCAAGACATTTTAGACTCATAACTATGGTCAATGTCTAATTAACCAGTTAACAAAACATGCAATGTGCAAATATGGAAGTCCAGCCTGTTTTGGCTGGCATGGAAGAGTTGAATACAAAGCTACTACTGAAAATAATGGCCATATAGTTTTCTTCAAACCATGCAGGAATGCTGCATTAAAGGCGATGAGGAGTGTGATGGTTTAGGGAAATCTATAACCGAGGACATCTCGGCAGTCATTAGTAACTTGTTGACACTTACTCCTGAAGCAGAGATGGGAGTTGAGGTGGACTATAACGGAGCCACTCTCCACCAGTGTGGCCTCATTAATCACTGTCCTCTCCCTCACTATGGGTGGAGGGGCCGCTTTGTCTATGTTTGGAACGCTGCACAGTTGGATTTGATGCAGTGCTCAGATGCTGCAGCCTGAATCCCAGTTGGCGTGCAGTAAAATGTCGGATCACAGTCTAATTTAGAACTTAATTAACCTACATGGAATTTATGCCACATCAGCTATCAGTTTGGTAATACAATTTTTCCCAGTATGCTCCCTGCTGATGTCTCTTCTGTGTTCTTCTATTGTCTGATCAGAGCTGCTTAGATTTCTGGATGAAGAATTTTAGTTTTTTTCTGTTCTTTTGTCGCAACACAGCCTGCTGACTCGTTTTTCGTTCAGTCATTACTCAAGCGGAGAATTTTATTATGAGAATGTGGAAAAAAAAACAAATTCACAGGAGTTTCATTATCATTTGGTGTGGCAGAAGTGCTTTTCTGTGAGATGTAATAAGAGCTGCTGTTCAGTTATAATGAAGCTTGCATCCTTGCAGATTTTCAGTACTTTCAAGTTTTTACTGATGTGTGGCAGTTATGATGAAAACTATAACATATATTTTTACTTGTTGGCACATACATGAGCTGTTAATGGGTTGATTTTAATTTTTTATTTTTTGCCTATTTTATTAAAGCTGTCGTCTCATTAAAGGACTTATGCCCCAGCCTTATGCCGGGTTTGGCCTTGAGGACTAAAGAGTGAAGGGCTGCCATCATATACTACTATGTTTTAAAGTATGAATGACATGATTTATTGAGTCTGGGTTTTTTCCAACAATACAAGTGTTTTTTCATCCTTTTACAATGACGACTGTATTGGCTGCTGCAGTTTCTCATCATGTGAAACACAAATCGCAACATTTTAGGATGATCAAAACAAAACTTCAAATTTAGCAAGGAAACAACTTCATCTGGAGGTTTTGTTCACACATGATCACTTTGACCCACATATAAATATTTTGACAGCCAAATTATCCTATCAGAACGTAGCAAACATGCTAATGTTAGCCTTGAAAGCAGCAAACTGCTCTGTAAGAAAACGTCTAAAAGGGAAGGTTTGGATCATTTACTTATAAATATTATTAGTAATAGTTACCTTATTTGTTGCAAATAGAAAGGTGAATTAAAGAGATGGAAATTGCACATTTTCAGGCCTAAAAAACAGAATAGTTTTTACAAATATAAAAATATGTTGTAGTTTTAAGTTTTTGTTGCCTCTGAATTGCTGAGTTATAGTTTCATGCATTTATGTATGGATACACTGTATAAATGGTGAAATATCTTTAAAAAACTGGTCAGTTGTATCTATTAATCACATCCACCATCCACAGATATCCTTATTCAGTTTTAGAGTTAAATTACTAAACTGAGATTTAATAGCACTCAAACTTTTCTTTGACTTTCAATGTTAAATTAAACTTCTCTTTTCTATTCTATTGTGGTGGCGTCTAATTTCTCTTTTTGTTCAATTTTGTACCATGCATCAGTAAACCCAGTAAAATAAAAATCCAATGACAACTTAAGTACCGCAGCTGACCGAGTGGAACAAATTATCTCTGGGCCTCGGGCCTCTTCCACAGTAACTAGCTTGTAGTCTGCTCTCTGGGAATGTGGGGCTTTCTCCTGAACTTCTCTGAGACGAGCTCTGAGCATGACACCCGTTTGGGAAAGACTGAAGGTATCGCTGGCAAACAGAGAGAGTTATCACTGTCACCTGCATCAGCTGCAACATTGCTGTTGAGTCTGTTCCAAAGGGGTAGTTTTAGGTTGAGCGGTGTTGAGGGGATTGAATAGCTGGATATTTTCCATTCTTGAGTTTCACCATGTCAGCAAAATAGTTGATTATTGTTGTTAGATCTCAGTGTGAACTTGTGAAACATGGTGTTTTTATGACTCACCTTCAGTATGTTGAGGCCACAGCTGCATGGTGGAATAGTGTTAAAAAAAGACATCTTTTTAAAATAAATTAAGCAAAGATTTGTTCTGCATCCAAACTGAGCATACAAAAGAGGGATCCAACAGAAGGGGCACTGTTAATTTGCAATGCACTTGTGGGTACCTGTTGCATTTAAATTAAAATAAATTCATTATCAATTCTATTGATATTTTTATATTACTTGATTTTCAGACTTGATGCCTCCTCTACCCAGAAATTTGTAAGGATACGGAAATAAAAACATGGATGTGAATTTCTTTTTCATTATCAGCACAGTAGCTCTGAGCTGAAGATTTTTAAAACAGCTGTAGTTTGTTTAGAGTAAATTACTAAAAGCCACTTCAATTTGAAACAAACAAAAAACCTCACAAACACTCTTTTGACTTAAAAAAACTCAGAACAAATAAATTAATAATGTTAAGGTTTCAAAATGTTAAAGTGGAAATTAAGAAGATAAAAATAAAGGTCATAATCATTTTTTAAATCAAAATACAAACAGCAGTAAGCTACTTTGCTTGCACATATTTTCTGTAATGTTCTAATCATGGAAGAATGAGCAGATCATAAATTAGTGTGGGGCAGATTTTCAACCTTTCATTTTTAAAGCTCTGACCCACCGACACCCATTATCCGTTAATCCCATGTCTCTTTGACAACTGTTCTACAAAATCTTTTTTTCTGGCTTTTCTGAAAGGCTTCAATAATTATAAAATAAGACTAAATAAATTGGAATGTTGACATTTTAAGTGAACTTTAGTGTATTTTATTAGTGAATAAGGCAGCTAGCATTAGTAACTGTAAACAGCAGCCTGTGTGTGTATTTTTTTTTAGCTCCTTTAACTCTGAAACTTTCACAAAAATGTCAAATCTGCCCTGATCCATGTCAGAGGTTCAAAGCTCAAAAGAATAAACCAGAGAAATTTGCATTGCTGTAAAAATATTAACTGAAGTAAATGCAAAATCCAGCCTTTAGATTATTTATTTACTTAATTTTTTATCCATCCAGAGGAAAAAGCTATCCAAACAAATCTGGGCCTATTTGAAAAAGTAAATAGAACCTAACAGTCTGACGTAGGTAGAAAACCAATACATCATGTCTCGATCAAAAGAAGTTCATAAACTGATGAAAAACAAAGTTCCTCATTGGAAACATTGATTATCCTGTAATTTATTGTACTTTCAGCCTTTTTGGCAGATTTATTAGTAGAGTTTAAAATGCAGTGAGAAGGTAGAAATTCTGATGTTAATTCCTGCAGGTGTACCTGGACAGTTTCAATCTGGATATTGATAAAAAAAGGTTTAATGTTAAGTTTGTGGTTTAGTCAGAAACTAAGGCATAACTTGGTCACACTAAGAAAGGTGAACAGTGGAATAAACAGCAGGGTTTTTTCCTACAGTATCCTTACCCAGTTTATGTTCCATGTTAGAAATGTCATACTCTTCCCTAAAAAGCCGAGGTAATCTGTTCATGCCGCATCTTTTCCTCACCAGAAACTCTGGAGTGTCTTGTCACTGTCTGAATGATCTTTTCTTTTAAAAAAAAAGATAACTAAGAGGTGAAAGAAACCCCAGAGGCTGACAGTAAGCAGCTTACTGACCTGACACCAACTCATGTCAACCCACCCGGCTGGAGATGACAGAGTCCCTGGAAGTCTGTTCCTCTCCATTCATCCATAGTCTATACCTGCTTGACATTTAGGGTCGTAGGGGAGCTGGAGCCCATCTCTAGCGGTCATTGGGCAAGAGGTGGGGTACACTCTGGACATGTTGCCAGTCCATCACAGGGCAGCACAGAGACACAACAACCATGCACACACTCACACCTAAGGGCAATTTAGATTGACGGATTAACCTAACAGTTATGCCTTTGGACTGTGGGAGGAAGCTGGAGAAAACCCAGGCATGCACGGGAAGAACATGCAAACTCCATGCAGAGGGACCCCAGGCTGGGGATTGAACCCAGGACCTTCTTTCTGAAAGCAACAGTGCTACCAACTGCAACATCGTGCAACTCCATTCCCTTTGTTTTCAAAGTTACAGTAACTGTTTTTCACAATCACACGCTAACTTTTAAGATTTATGAATGTATAGATGGTCATAGAAAATAATAAATGGCTAGAAGGCTTTCTAGTGTAAACCAGAATTGCATGTGAGGGGAGGGATACATTTTTTCCATACAGTTGTGTAAGCTTGTAAGTTATTTGGTTCAGTTCCCTGTTAAAACAGTAGAGTTGGCTGTTTAAAATGGGTCAATAGGTTAGAGACTTGATAGAGGAGCTAGGTTTGGCACTATGAGCTAACCCTTTTAGTCATTTGATCTATTAAAAATATTGATTGGTGGAGCTTTTAATGGCTGAAGTGAACTGTAACCCTAACCTGTGATCAGTGGACCTTAATAAACCCCAAAGAATACGGACACATTTAATGAAGGGTTTGTGTCTGCTCTCTTTGTAGGAATGGGTTGACTAACAAGGCAGCAGGTAAATGAATCTTAAGGATATATATATTAAGTTAGATAGCAGTACATTTTTCTATCAGAGCCCAAATTAAATGGAGTATTCTCAATGATCATTATGTAAGATTATTACCGTTTTTTAGCCTTTTTAGACCTGAAAGAAAATGACAAAGGTGCATCTTAATTTAGATCAGTCATTGAGAGGTAAATTTAAGTAATTCAATTCAAAAAGGGAAACTGTGTTAGATAAAGATTAATTACATACAGATTGATATATTTAAAGTGTTTTTTTCTGATCTCTCTGGCTCCCAGCTAACATAAAACACAAAATTGAGTTTCTCAGAAAAGTAAAACCTGGAAAAAATAGATTTTGTTGTATAAAAATATTCTGTTATGCCCCACACCAGTGGTTCTAAACTTCTCAGCAATTCATTGAGCCCTACAGAGGCCTTTTAATCGCTCATTCATTTAATTCAGGTGTATGACAGCAGGGAAACATCTAAAACGTGCAGGACAGGGTTGAGAACCATAATCATGTAAAAGACTGACCTGACAGTGTCCAGCGAACAGTCATTGACAAGAAGGGTGAGCCACAACCCTTTAACAACAACCTTGAAGGTTGTTGTTAAAGAAGCTGTCTTTTCAGATTGCGGTGTTCAGCATAGCAATGGACTGGGTGGAAAGGCCACGGCCGTCCCTTATTTTAAGCTTTTCCTGAACCAGAGATGATGTTGGCAAAGTCCCACCTGGGTTAAGATAAACAGAAGACTAGACTGCTACACAGCCCAATGTTCTCTGAAAGTAAATTTTGAATGTCATTTGGAAATTCAAGGCTCCAGAGTCTGGAGGAAAATTAAAGATACACAATCCAAACTGCTTGAGGTCCAGTAGGAAGTTTCCACAGTCAGCGATTCTTTAAGGGCCATGTCATCTGCTGCTGTTGGTCCACTGTGTTTCATCAGGTCCAAAATCAGGTTCTGCTGACAAGCTTTATGTAGATGCTGATTCCATTTTGACCTAATCTAAACACCACAGAGGATCTCTAAGGTAATGTCAAGAGGAAGATGAGACACTAGAACCAACAATGCAGATGAGCTGAAGCACACTATTAAAACAACTTGGGCTTCCTGAACACCTCAGCAGAACCACAAGCTGATTACCTCCATGCCACATTGCATTGATGCAGTCCTTCATGCAATCGGAACCCTGACTAAGTACTGAGAGCAGATACTGTGCAGTACAGTGAGAGAGTGAAATTAGGGTTTTTATTAGCTCTACGGCGGAATAATCAAAATTAAAACAATGAATTGTCTTTTTAAATTGTACACCTGAAATAAATAACCTTTCAATTATATTTTAATTTAAGATACATCTGCACTTTTGAGTCCAGAAAGAAACCCTGTCAGATGTATGTAATTGTTCTGAAAGGGGAGTGATGGAGTGGGTGGGGCTGATGGCAAAAGGTCCTGCTGAGCTCTGGAGACACCACAGATGTGACCGCGTCTGAACTCTATCTAATGTCCCAGGATTTACATGGTTCAGATAAATTAGTGATTACAGTAAGATGTCATAACCAAAAGTAGAGCAAACACCCCCACTCCCCTACCCCCAGCCTTCCCGCCCATCCCGGCAGCTCGGCTGCTGGTGGCAGGAGGCAGGGCGCCAGACTGAAACACAATGTGTTCCCAGAAGCCCCTTAGAGCAGACGGAGCAAAAAAACAGGAGTCCCTGGAGTGGAGCAGGGATGAGGTGAGGGGCTGTGTGTGTCTTTGTGTGTGAGTGTGCGGAAAGATGGGGCTCTGAGGGGTCGGGTAGGGCAAATGAGTCTTCTACTTGACTTCACTTGAGACAATGACTCAGCCTAGCATATCTATGCCAAAGGGCTGGAGGGTGAAGGTGATAATGAGCAACGAGGGTTGAAAACAGCGCAAACACACCAGAACACACTCATTCATGCACAAAGCTCACCTTTCACAAATTTAGTAATAAATGTTTGCTTAATATCATCAGAGGTAATTATCTTTATGTTGTTCAAGATGTTAAAATGCTGTCAGGTTCTTTTTGTTTTTTGACTTTTCAGAAAGATTTTTTCAAAACTGGGAATGTTGTGTACAGGAAGTTAAAGCTTTGTGTTTTAGACTGAAGCCAATAAGAGCTGCTGAAACACAAACCATGGAGAAATTCTCTCCAAGCAAAAAAAGGTTCAAAACTTGGTCAACGGCATCGTTATTGGAAGATTTTCAAAATGTTGTAAGATGAAAGCTATTTTTCATCTTTAAAAACTTATGCTTTAAGAAGTGAATTAACACCTGCCTTTCCAACCTTTCTTTTCTCAGCCTTGGAGGATTTGAAAGCTCCTTGTCTAAAGCCCTAACTGAGTAAACAGGAAACTTGAAACGGTCTCCTAGCATCACAAATTTTTTGATTAAACTGTTCAACCATGTCAGATGTAGAAAATTCTGCTTCCCACACTGCTGAAAAGTTTGGAAATTACACATATTTGGAAAAAACGTGTTTTTTGACTGTTTGACTGTTTTATTGACCTTTTTATTATAGCACATAACAAAGGCTTATTGCTATCCTTCTGTTTTACCTTCTTTATGTCTTAGTTTTCTTTTTTTACTTTGCCGAACCTGCTTTGCTGTCTGGTAACCTTGTTCTCTTCATTTTAGTGCGCAAGCAACCTATGGGAATGTACTCTGTGTGTTTTTGACTCTCCAGTGAACCCAGAATGGATGGGAGTCACAGAACGTTTTATTAAGAATCCACTAAGAGAGAAAGCCCAGTCTCCCAAGAAGCAGCATCACAAGAAAGCAGATATGCCCTGCATTTTCAAAGAGTAGACTGAAAGTGTGGGATTGCTTGCCTCCTATCCCCAAAAGACTCAAACAGAGCTTTTATTTCCTATAGGGCCGAGCTGAATAATGCATCTTTGTAGATATTAAAAATCATAAGAGGTTGTCTGTGTTTTTGCGTGTTGGCTCCTTTTTCCTTGGTCATTCAAGCAGGACCTGAGCCAGGTGTGAAAGTCTCTTTCCAAAAGAAGAAACAGAATCACCACAGAAACACATCAATGCAACACCGTGGAAGTATGTTAGTGTAGGAATTTCACAGTTAGAATGTTGGAAAAAATATAACCGGATGAATTTGCCTGCTCCGTTTCTGTTCCTGTCTAGAGCTGTAACAAAAGCGCACTTTCATGTGGTGGTCTCTGCCAAGCAAATATGGGAATGTAGACTGCGTGTTGACATGAAAGACGTGAGTATGTCAGTCGTAGTGGCATGAGTTCAGCTGCTTGCTGGAATGCATGACTGCTGTATTTGTGCTGTCAGTGAGGTGGACAAATGTAGCTGCGCATCAATGTGGAGTTCAAAGTGCTGTCTACAGCTGAGGGCACAATAGAAATGACCTCAGGCCTATGTTAACATGAGTATTGCTGGAGAATTACTGACTAATCATCGTCCAAATTAGTTACCAGAGACCTAATAAACTGGGTATATTCCAGTGCAACTTTAGACTTTGTTTTACTCAATCAGTGTTTAATTCCTAATCTTGGATAGTTTGGCTTTAAGTTGTCCTTTTGGAAGTAAATATCTTGCAATAGGTAATAGATCATTCAGAGCTCTGTATCAAAATATGAATACCCTAACAGAAAAGAAATGGATGCTTCTAGTTCAGGAGAAAATTACAACACTGGGACAGATTTCTAAGGGCTCTTCAGCAAATTGTAATTTGGCTCTTGTAGCTCCTAACTCTGGTTACTCTCCACTTATTCAGCAGAGAACTCTGTCATACTGCAAGTGAACAGTTGTTGCATTGAGAAGTGCTGCAAAACTGCCAAGGTTACTTGGGAAAATAAAGAAATATCCACAGAGTGGCCTCTTGAAAGTCCAGATAATTGAACTTGTCTGGATGCAGCTGCTGTTCATCGTCTGGCCAGATGATAGTTGGAGTTTCTGCATTAATTTCTAGCAGCAATCAATAGAACTTTGTTGTTTGATGATGCCAAGTAACATCTTGAAGTCTTGGACCAACTTTTTTTTAAACACATAAGTATAGATCCAACTTTGTTGTATTTTAGTTTTTGAAGAAAACATTTTCAAGGTTTTTTGAAGAAAATAGCTTTTTCTCATGACTATT
The DNA here is from genome assembly GCF_021462225.1 of Girardinichthys multiradiatus. NCBI lineage: Eukaryota > Metazoa > Chordata > Actinopteri > Cyprinodontiformes > Goodeidae > Girardinichthys > Girardinichthys multiradiatus. The sequence continues at coordinate 10,676,423 of NC_061804.1, read as the reverse complement.
TCTATCATGTGCATATAGTGTCCACATTTACTGCATCAGTGCAGCATTGTTTTGGCCATCAGCTCCACTCAGTCTATCATCCCCCTTCGGAACAATTTTTATATGTCTGACTGGGTTTGTTCCACGACCAAAGGGTAAATTTTAAAAGTGAAACTTATTTAATTTCCCATCACACAGAGTGACATATTTCAAACGATTGTTAATTTTGATAATCCTGGCTTACAGTACTATTATACTATACCAGCTTTATTAAGAACTTTAAACACCCACAAGACCAAAGTTCTGGACACAGAAAAATGAATGAATTTTGGGTTTTAACTCATTAATTCAGTCTCTCAGAAAATTGCTGAAAAGTACAGAAAACTGCTATACAGTATGTGCTCTCAGTACTTAATCGGGGCTCCTTTTGCATTTATCCTGCATAATGCAGCATAAATCAACAGTCTTTCCCAAGATTGTGTAGGCCATACCATGACCATAACATCATCTCATCATATTTTGGTAATAACAAACTTTTTTTAAATGATCATGTGAAAAATTCTAAGTTTTACCACAGGCACACCAGTTTTATCTATATTCCCGCCATCCAAAAACAATGTGCGAAGAGTCATATCCCTGGTTCCTATGTAGTAGAACTTAAAGTGCTGTAACACAACTACATTTCAGTTTCTTACATGTTTAAAAATATTTCTAAATGCTGTGATAAAATAAGTTTGAATTTGAGAACAAAAGAATAATTCTTACTCCTGGCAGATAGGGGGGAGCTATAGGGTGAACTCTTCTTCAGTTATGAAAAGGTGGTTTTCACTTCTGAGAGATGTCCAGTTTTTAGGGAACATGTTAACTGCTTGATTAACTTCACACAGAAATGTCTGGAAATTCTGATTCATTGTGGCCTGCTTTTCACTTGTACGACATAGAGGCATAACTTTATGTAGAGACCAATTTCAAATTATTTACCTAATAGGTAATAGTTAGAATCTAGGGTCTGAAGTAGAGAAATATATTATTTTAACATTTATTTAAAACTTTAGCATATATCTTATTTATATAAGAAACTATTATTAGAAATAATCCAGTGCCTGGTAACTCAAGTCTCACATCTTATGATATCAAAGCTCTTCCATCAGATCGTCTCTCCTCTTTTACTTCTACCAGACTTTGACCTTATTTGATTGCAGGGAAATACTTGTAACCGTCCTAAAAGCCTTTTACAACTCCTCTGTGAATTGGTACCATCGCTCTTCACCAATGAATGGCAAAGTCCCAACCCCCTTCTCCATGATTGCAGGTACCAGCCTTGACATTTAGATTATCAGAGGATCCGGGGGGGATGGCTACTCCTGCATAGCTATGCAGACCTGCAGCTCAGCGAGGCCTGGAATTGGCATTGATTGGTGTGTTTGTTCACCTGAATGTGCACGTTGAGGCTGAAAGGGGATGAAGAACCGTTTAGTTTCTGCTTTTCAGGTTGACTTTGTGTTCATGTCAGAGCTGCTTGGCTTGTTGGATGCATTCCTTCAACATGATTTAAATCTGTTCAAGTGTGCATTAATGTTGGGGTATCAGTTTATTATTCGTGCAAACAGCTAACAACAAGCTTTATGTCAGTGTCAGTTTTATGTTAAGGTGTCGGTTAATGAGTGTTCAGTAGTCTACAATCATGTTAGCAATAGGCTTGTACCAGATGCCATTTTCAGATAGAGCTTTCAAAACTTAGTTTCAAAACCACAAAAGATTTTCCTCACACTGTTTCTATTTAAATGCCTTTTAATAAGCTGACATTTTTCAGGGGTTCTCCCAAATGTGGAGTTCTGCTAATTTACAAGTGTTTTCACTCACAGCCATCTCTCAGGGTATCGGAGTATGGCAAAGTAGAAAAGGCAATAATAGCTCAAAAAACCCATTGTTAAAACCAATATATAAAGAATGCGCTCTCTGAGTGCAGAACAGGTTCATCATTGATCCAGTTTGGCTAGAGCAGCAAAATACCACACTTTGTCCAACTCCTGTCAGCTGAGAACAGGAAACTGAGGATACAATTCACACAGATGCACCAAAACTGGCCAATGACCATGTTTATCTCTTTATGACCACTGTTGACCCATCTTCTGGTGGCTACTTCCAGCAGGATAATGCACCATGTCACAGAACTCAAACTCATCTTAAACTGGTTTCTTGACAATTACTTTGTTGTTCTCCAGCAGCCTCCAGTCACCGGATATTAATCCAGCAGGGCAACTTGAAGATTCTCATCATAAATGTGCAGATATCATGTTAATATGGACTAAAATCTTTATGGAATACATCTGACATCTTGTTGAATCTGTACCATAAAGAATTAAAGCAGTTCTGAGAGCAAAATGTGCTACAATCCAGTAATGACAAGCTATGCTTAATTAAGTGGCCAATGAGTGTATTTCACAAGAAAAACTAATACTCAAAACCAAAACTAGATGTTGCCTCAAATCCATCCATTCATCCACCCACTCACTGGTTACTGGGGTCTGGTGCCTTTCTCCATTGCTTGAGAAACACGGTACACTACAAACAAGTCACCTGTCCATCCAGGATTAACACAAAGACACACAGCAAGTTAGAGAGACTAATCTACCTAGATATCATGTTTGAGGACTATGGGAGGAAGCTAGAGCACCGTGAGGGAACCCACATATGCACAGGAGAGCATGCAAACTCTATAAAAAAGAACCTAGACCAGGATTCAAACCCATGACCTTCTTGCTTCAAAGCAGGCGTGCTAACCACTGCTCCAGGTTCCAATAACACATTTGTTATATTTTAAATTCTTATTTTATTAGTGTTATGTGGAACAATAATAATTTTGCTCAATGTTATCCCATGTAGGACCTGTTGGAAAAGGCTGATTTTTTAAATAATATCAAGCTTTAAAATGCAGATGATCTATGTAAAGTAGAGATGCACCAGTCAATCAGTCAGTCACTGGAATCACTGGTCATCTTATCTTTGTCCCACAACAACCATCATCCATTTTGTACTTTTGTGGGTTTATTGGAATTAATTGGGTGGATTCAAAATCGCATCTATTAAATTAAATTACTTTGTGCACATTTATTATCTCATGTGTTATAGTTACGAAAAAATCTGAATCGGTCAAAATCTGAACCGGAAGGTCAGACCTCAAAGAAAACCAGGCAAATTCTGATTGGTGCATCTATACTAAATAGACAACTGTATGAGTAATATTTCCAGTTACAATGGTAGCATCTTTTAGTTAAACTAAAATCAAAATAAGCCAGAGGTACAATATATAGTATTAGGAAGAAAAAATAGCTAGGACACACTGATGATGGAAAATATTTTAATCCGTTAAAGTTTGTTCCATCATTAATAGATCTGCCAGCGGATCAAATCTGGGGGTTAACTAAGGTTAGTTTGAATGATAGAGAGATTTGGGAACATATCTCTGGAATGTTCCATGACTAACCTCCCTGGCATTCATTGGGCTGGGACCAAATCTCTCTGGAAATTTCACTCCAGAGATTTTCAGTTTTCTTCATCTTTGATGTAGTGAGGTGGTGAAGGCGTGCGGGCTTACATTTTTCTGTGCTATTATCATGACCAGTGCTGCATCACTACCTGCGTCCACACCTTACTCCCTTAAGTGTGATTGATGGGAACGTCCTGCCTGGCCTAGCACTGTGTCATGGCAGATAGCCAAGGGCAAGGACAGATGGAGAAAGGCAGTGAGAGAGAGAGAGGGGAGGAGGATTTGAACTCCATCCATGTCACTGCAGATCAGCATGGCCAGACTTTTTACCTTTACACAATACATAGGAGCAAAGCTGTCAGCATTGACAACATGATGCTGTGCCAGCCGAGGCCATAATAGCTCAGGGACGCTGGGACAGCGATGGTGCACCTCGACCAAGTAAACAGAGGTGTTTATAGACATACAGTTGTAATCCTGGGAAGTTCGTTCAGAGTTCATATTTAAAGTAGTGGCAGCTGCATTGAGGAGCTGCACAGACTCCCTGAGGAACCGTTGCATGATCTTTATTGTAATTAGTGGGATTAGAAAGTTCCATGAGAAGATGGTGAAAACACAGGAGACACACAGGGCTGTTCAAACAAGACAACGTCAAATCCAATACTAGACGTTAACCAACTGGATTTAACTGAAGCACTGTACTCAAAAAGAGTTTCTTCACACTCCTGCATGTGCATTTTAATTTTATTCTTCACTGGACCAACTGGTTGCTGTCCTCTACCATTAATGCTGTTGCTGGTTCAGTTTCTCTCAGAATGGCTTGGCTGTTTGGTTCTGATGCACTGAGGCTTCGGCTGATTATCATGGAATGATAAATGGGCTCCGCTAACAACAATCCTTTTAAATATTAATCTATAGACTGATTTTATAAATAATAATATTTGGTTAAACTACAGGGCTGCACAGTGGCACAGTTGGTAGCACTGTTGCCTTGCAGCAAGAAGGTCCTGGGTTCAATTCCCGGCCTGGGGTCTTTCTTCATGGAGTTTGCATGTTCTCCCCGTGCATGCGTGGGTTCTCACCGGGTACTCCGGCTTCCTCCCACAGTCCAAAAACATGCCTGTTAGGTTAATTGGTAACTCTAAATTGCCCTTAGGTGTATAAACGAGTGTGTGTATGGTTGTACGTGTGTTGCCCTGCGATGGACTGGCGACCTGTCCAGGGTGTACCCTGCCTCTCACCCGTAGACTGCTGGAGATAGGCACCAGCTCCCCGCAACCCACTATGGAATAAGCAGTAGAAAATGACTGACTGACTGACTGGTTAAACTACTGATTAATAGATTTTTTTTACTTTAAACTCTCACATGTAATCCATACCTCAGAACAAAATGTAAGCAAAGATTTGCACTTAATAAAACGTAATGATTAAATTATCTGAATAAAATGCCACCTCCAGCGTGACAACATAAAAATATAATAAAGATTTTTATGATGTTTAAGATGTTTATTGAAAATGTCAAATATAAGACTGACCTGGAATCCCATAAAAATTGTTGAGTGATGAGTGCAACTTTAAAAGAAAAGATTATCTAACGCACCTTTTATTTGAAAATGTCATACTGTAATTTACAAATACTTTTTTTGATTTGTGTGGTGTAATTTTTAATTAATTAGATATTAACAATATCAGCACAATTCAATTTTGCTTCAAAAAGTCATACTAATTTGCACAAAGCTGCACAAAGTCTGCATATTAACATGCAGGGACAGCTTTTATCCATGAAACTTGCATTTAAATGTTTTCATAACAGCTTATTCACGGGAAATGTCACAGACAGACAACCAGTCCAACTTTATAGTGCGTTGAACATCTTTGCAAAACTGGGTGAGCTGCTGGGGGATTTCTCTTCAGCTGCTCATCGTGCATGGCCTCTGTGGTTCTTTGGTTCACAGCCAGACCTCAAGGAACATCCTGATTTTAGTTTAATAAGACCATGGAGCTAAATTGGGGCCATAAAGTTTGTTCAAAAGGAAAAAAATTTGAACCTGAAAAATAAAAGTTTGTTCAAAAGAAAAAAATATGAACCTGAATTATTTTGAACCTGCCCCCAAAAAATTTTAAAACTGGAAAAAAGTTTTGCAACTGAAAAAAAAGATGTGAAACTGGGAAAATAAAAGTTCAAAATTACTTTTCAGATTCAAGTTTTTTTTTTCGCACTTGCAGATTTTATTTTTGCGGCTTCAAAACTTCTGGCCCTGTTTTGGCGTGGGGGGCGGGGCCTCAGATCATGGGGGTGTGGAATCATGACTGACAGCTCAACACAGCAGCTGAACAGCATAGTCCCAGCTGTTGCATTCAGGGACCGTGGGAACTGGAATTATCTGTAATACATCATCGATATTCTATATCTATGTGATTGGTTTTGAAAGATAACATGCTTCACCGATAGAAGCAGCTTACGTGAATACACGATGCGCATCTCAGAGGAGAAAATATGAACTTGACAGATTTGCACAGCATTTCAAGTCCGTGTTGGAGACTTCCCATCCTCTCAATGTAAAGCAGAAGAACCGCCAGACTGAGTGTCGGTAGCTCTAGTCGCCATGGCCTCGCTTTCATCTGCGGCGCTGGCAGTGATCAGGTAATAATAAAAAGGCTGGTTGTCATGTCCAAACTTTTTTCCAGTTTTCAAATTTTTTAAAGATCACCTTTTTTTCTTTTGAGCAATCTTTTATTTTTCAGGTTAAAGTTTTCTTCTTTTGAACAAACTTTATGGCCCCAATTCAGCTCCATAAATATCTGATAAAAAGTTTGGGACATATGTTTTGCTCCATAAACTGAGAAAATTTAATTATTTCATTTGCTGTTGGACTCATAACTACCAATGAATCAGCAGCAGATTTTTATTCCTTTTTAATGTGTTTTAGTCCTTACAGTAGAAAAACTGGAATCTTTCAATAGATAGCAAAAAAACATTGTATCAGCCGGGAACAGCCTGCTTGTTGCATCTCCATAATTTATGACATCCGGTTGTGCATCATTAAAATGAATCTTCATCTGAGAATCTCCAGCTATGATGTGCTTGTAAGGTTGATGGATTAAGGACAAAGTTTGGATCTAAGCCTCAGATATCATTTGGTGTTTGGGTAAAAATTGCCAGTAATTATAGCTGTGGTTTGAAACATATTCCATCTTAGACTTTTATCTGTTTCGATCACAATTTCAGTAAATCTCGGTAACAGACGTAGCAGTCGTAGTTCTCAGTGATGGACCTTGACTGTTGCCTTGGTGACATATGCTGCATTTAAACGGTGTGTGGGAGCAGTGCCTGAACAGTCCATTTCCAAAATGAGAGAACATAAACATTTTAACTGAAGGGCATCAGTTTTTCTGATGTTTTACTCTCCACTGAACCATGTTGCCCAAACTGCTACTGCTCAACCTTCAACACATCTAAATGTAATTGCTCTCAAATTATATCGTGCAATGCAGACTGAGGCATTTGGATAATGTCTCTCTTTTCCTTGTTTTCATATTAGCAGAACAATGTCAGATTCTAGGCCTGATTGAGGTTTGAGGTGTTCAATTTCAAGCTCAGTGCAGAATGTTGACTCCAGCAGAGCATAATTGAAAACACTTCTCAAGTTCACGCTCTGTATAGATCTGAGGAGTCGCTGAGGAGCCGAGATGACAGAAACCGAAGTCAGAGGGAGTTATTGGCCTCTGAGTGGGGAGATCATTGCAGAACATCAAAAAAGAGACAAATGATTAGCCAGCGGACTGTTGCAGGATTCGGCTCAGGACAAATGGACTCCAGCAATGTGCTATCATAACGGGTGGTTGTTGGAGTCCACAGTGGCTTCATTTGGATATCAAGTTCTCATAAATAATGCTTATTCCTCAAGCTGAGCCATATTTACTAGATTTTCAGAGGTCCTCTTCTTCACTTTTGAGTGTTCTTTACAGTCTTAACAGGGAAATATGTTGTTGTTACTAATGAGTATTAAAAATGCTAAACTTTTGGGCGCGGCTCTGGTGGTGTAGAGATTCAGTGCGTGACCCATACACAGAGGCTTCAGTCCTCGACGCGGCCATCCTGGGTTCCAGTCCTGGCCCCCGGTGACATTCGCCGCATGTCTTACCCCTCTCTCTCTCTGCTCCCAGTTCCTGTCTGCCTACTTTGAATACAAATACTGTAAAAATTAAGGCCACTAAAAATAATAATAATAATAAACGTTCATATAGCAACTTTAAAAAGAGGTCCGAAGTACTTTAGAAAACAAGATTGTGACAAACGACTGAGACAAGAGAAAATAATGAAAACTGCATCATGAAAAAATTACCTGTGGCAAGTAATAAAATGTAATTGAAAAATTAATGGTAATTAAAACATAAAATCTTAAATAAAAATAACCATAACACAGGCATAGCTTAAAATGGAGGCTGCTTATAAAATATTAAAATGGATTTAAAACTGGAAGATAAAATATCTGATCTGATCCCTCCCAGTGGCTCAGTCCTAGGGCCTGAAATGAAAAAGCTTGACCACCCCTTTGCTTTCATAATTACTGCTTAATACTTTTCAGTGTAGCCACAATTATAATCCATAATATAGCCAACTATGAGATATTGGAAGCCTGGTAGTAGTTTTTCTTTTAAATAAAAATATTTAAGATAACATTATGCATTGCTGTTGTACATTTTTATTTGACATTTGTAAACCATGACACTGTAGTGTTTTTGCACAAGGTTATCATTTGGGTACCATTTAATCTAACAAGGTTGGAAAGGTATTATAAAAGCCCAAAGCAAGCCTGCTTATTATAACCACTTCATTTAAATATAAAAAAAGTTTGCTAGAAAAAGCAAACAACGTTTTTTATGGCTGCAAGAAAAGTCAGTCTGCAGGAAGTTTTTTCTGTAAAGTCTAATTTATTTTTTTCTCTCTGTTTCTTAAACCAATGTTCCTTCTTTTTTAAAATATCTAGTTAACAATTTTCAACAGTCTGTTGTTCTTTCCCCAATCTGGCATTTCTATTGACTTAAAATAAGCTGATAAATCATATTTAAAAATATAAAAATAAAAAAGTTTCAAATGGAATGAAGCTTATTGTTGGGGTGCGTTCTTATTGAACAGGCCTGCTGTTTTTGTTGCTGTGTTTCTGTGCCTGTCACAGTCGTTTTTATGGCCTATTGGTTTGATTAAATGTTGTTTCTTCTTGCAAAGTGACAGAGTAAACAAATAAGCCGGTGAAAACACATTGCATAATGTCTTCATTAAAGTCTTGACAGTTTGGCAGATAAAGGGCGACTGCTAAGCAAATCCAGATTCCCGCGGGGTTCACCTGAACATAAGACAGTTGTGGTTCGTTTCATCTAATACCTGAACACTGAGTTTTTATCTAAACAGTACTGCCTGCTTCTTTTGTCTCTCTATTCAGTTTTGCATGCGGTAACATTCACAGTTCTGCCGAGTTGCAGTCTGCCAGGAGCAGTAGAGCGGAGGTCAATTAAAAAACCTGAATTCAGCTTCATCTTATTTTACTTGTTCAAGCTCTGACCACTTGAGCTCCAGAGAGGAGGATTACTGGAGTCTTAAGCTCCAGATATTTCTTATGTTTTCCATGGCTCTAATTAATCGGGGCAGCGTTGTACTATGCGGCTTTGCTGGCCCCTTGTCAATTTACAGCCATCAGCTTACTTAAACATGTCTCAACAAGACCCACGAGTTATCAGCGATAGATAGCAAGCATTTAATAGGAAAAGGTTTTACAAGCTGATGAGATGCTCAGCAATATAAATGCAATCAATAAAGATTTGTGGTTGGGAATGGAAGATAGCACTTTTGTCCTTTATACTGAAGTGTTATGATTAGAAAATAGGCCCTTTAATCTTTGACGTGCATATATTTCCTAAGAGGGGTGTTTAAGGGATAAGGCTAACGGATAAATATTCAAATAATCTTCATATTTCACTACTATTATTGTGATTTGGGAATATTACTTTGAGTTTAAGTAGTGGACAATGCCATGATGAATAGTTGGAGTACCCAAATACAGGAAAAGGAGGCAGCAGATAGCAGACATGTGGTGGAAATTAGGAGAAGCTTCTTTATTTGGTGAAATGCGTTGAAGGACAACTGGGAACACCTAGAATATTTTGAGGGCAGTACCATTTTATTACGTAGGTATACCTGCTCCTTTGTATTGTTAACACAGATAGCAAATAAGCCCATCGCATGGTAGCACTTTGATGCATTTGGGCATCTAGATGGGGTAAAAACGAGTTGCTAAACGTCAAACTGAGCATCAGGATGGGGAAGAAAAGGGATTGAAGTAGAATGAACAGACTACTTCAGGATAAAAGAAAGGGAGCAGAAGCTGAAATGACCACTCTTTATTGTAAGCTGGAAGCAGATGAGCTACAGCAGGAGAAGAAAACACCGGGTGCCACTCCTGTTAGCTAAGTACAGGGAACTGAGGTTGCAGTGTAAACAGACTCACCAAAACTGAACCATAACAGGTTGGAAAAACATTGCCTAGTCTGACGTGACTCAATTTCAGCTGCAACATTTAGATGGTTGGGTCAGAATTTGGTGTAAACAACATGAAAGCATGGATCAATCCTGCCTTGTGTTAATGATTAGGGCTGGTGGTGGAAGTAAGATGGTTCATGGGATGATTTCTTGACACACTAATAATGCTCCAGGTCACAGAACTCAGATCTTCTCAAGCTGGTTTCTTGAAAATGAAAGAATTCAACTGTACTTCAATATGGCAGTTATGAAGGCAAAGCGTACCTAATAAAGTGGCTGATTATTGTATTTACTGTGCCAGGATGATATCCCAGTACATGTGGTCTAATTAGCAAATTAAAGTCTGTTGCTGGGATTCAACAGAGAAAAGATGAGACAAATTGAGGAAACCAGACTATGACAAACAAACAAAAAGCAAACTTTCCAACTAAAAAACTAAAACAAAGATAAAAAGATGGCCACGATGAAGCTAACACCTATATCTTTACCCAGGAAGATTTTGGTTTGCTGTGGATTTGTTTCATAGATGATAAACTTTTTGGGGTTTTTTTGTATTTAAAACATGAACCACATTTATCATCAGTCGTGTTGTTTGTGTTATCTATATAACATTGCTTAGGCCTCATGTAGAGCCATCTTAGTTTTTCCACCTAAAATCTATTAATGTAGCTAATTAATGAATTGGTTCATCAATTATTTTAAACATGACTTCATGCATGAGTCAAAGAGCTGCCTGCTGTGCTCTCTTTTCTATGGGAACAGTGCAGAATAAATAAATCATAAAGGCTGTAAGTGAAAATATCTGAAGCTACTAATTAAAAGGTTTATATGGGAGATCTTTTTTTGTTAATTACTCTTCTAATGTGTGTCAAGGTCTGAGCTACTTTGCTTGATGTTGTTGCTGCTGGTCCGGCTGAGTTCTTCGTTAATTAGCTTATTTGACAACTTTAAAGTCCCTCACAGTCTTGGTGAATTGTGGTTGTTAGAATTAGCCTGAGTTTGTCTATTGTTTCAGTGATTATTTTTGAAAAACTTCAAAAAACGTTTTTAATTCATTTTTTCCAGTCATATGCATAAATGACCGGAATACATATTTTGCAGACTAGTTGAACTTCTACAAGTTAAAGAGGATTTCATTTAGTTTATATAAAACACTTTAATGACCGGAAATCCAGTTTGTTTGATACACATATCTTAATATTCAGTTTTATTATAGCTGACATTTTTCTCCTTTTCCTGATCCATTTAAAAAATAAATTTATTTTTTCCTTTGTTTTAAGAATATTCTTTCGGGAATTGGTGCTTTTATGTTTTAGTAACTGCTGGAAATCTGACAGGAGCCAGACACTGGGCTAAATGGTCAACTCCTTATTGGAGATTTTAACATTAGGAAAAAGCTAACAGTGTTTAGTTCAGTACAATTTCCCTTCATAACTAATGCTTAACATTGTGTTCATTCAGAGAGCATGACTTTATTCTTTGATTTATTGCATTAAAAACAAAATAAAATAAATATCTAGTAATCTTTATTTGAATTGATCAATCATGTCCTGCACATTCGCTGGTCTGCAAACACATTTTAGCAGTTTTAGGTAGTGATAGCTCATTGCTAAAGCAAAATGAAATGGTTGGTTTTCAATGGCATCACCCACCTCAGGGCTTCGGGCTCTATTGACAGTTCAGCTGTATGTTTCAGATTTAATGCTTCATTTTCCAGCTCATCAGCAAGCAGTTCAGAGAAAAAAGGAGGCCAGGACCTTATTACTGTGCAGCTGCCTGTCTACTGTACGGCTCTTTTTGTTACTTTTACTTTTTGTTAAGCTGCGTGCTAAAAGCAAGCAATAATTACTGCTTCTGACAACTGCTAGGTGCTTTTAGGGGGATTTGTCTATCAAACTTGGCAGATCAAACCATTTCTATACTAAAAGCCAACACAACAGGAGAGCGAAACTATGTAGCTCAAAAACATCGAAATCCTAAATAAAAATGTGAAAGATTGATCACAGACCTTGGATTTTCTATGTATTTGTTGTTGATGCTTTACAGTTTGGCAGGCAGGTCCGTTGGTCAAGTAAGAGGGAAAAAGCAAGGTTGTGATTAAGTCTGCATGGGAAGTAGAAGGCATTACATAATTTAGTCCCGATAAACCAAGGGACCCAAGCTTGGTTGTGTAGCAGATGGATAGAGATTATGCAAGAGGCTTAAAGCAATATAGAATAAAGAGGTTATAGCACCCAGTAGTTTGGTCAATAAGTTGTTTGGTGGCTGAAAACACTCACTTATAACTTTGTTTTCAAAGCCAAAGGTATACACAGTAAATAAAACTTAGGTTTATAGATATTCGCCAACATTTTGATGAAAGTCAAAGCGGCTGGTCATTGTTAAGAAGGTATTTAACTGTTGAAACACACCTTATATAATAACCTTCCTGATAGGTTGGAGATTTGAGATGGGTCTGTACTTTTGCAACTTATCCAGATTATTCTGGCCTGGGGGAAAACTCCTGACAAAAGGAATGAGTTTATTATTTAAATGAAATCAGAAGCTATGACAGGCAAAACGTTGTTAAAGAAAGCTGTGGGTAAAATATTGAGACAATGGGAGGAGGAGATTAGTTGATGCTTCTAAGCATTTGTAGTTGGTTTTGCAGAAGTCTTCTTCCAGAGACACCTTCACCTTAATGGGAGCAATGGAATCAATGATGTCTGAAATCTTAGAATATAAGGTATCAACCAGCTTATTTACTGAGTTACAGTATAACTCTGGGTGTGGAAGAGTAAACTTGGTTAAAGGTTTCAGGTGAATGTTCCATGAAAAAGCATGTTCTTATAATATATCTTTGGCTAATTCAGTTAATGAAAATGACTATATCGAAGATAACAGAACAGTGGTCAGATAGGGCGACCTGAGCTACAAAGTCCTTGGAAATGGACCTGATGATCAAGTCTAAAATATGTCCTCTGCTGCCAGTGTAACATGTTGAGTCGAACCAAAATATTTAAATGTGTTACATAGTTCTTCTGCCCCTCTGTCTCAGGGTTTTCCTCATGGGTGTTGAGGTCTCCCACCACATAGCTCCCATTCTTTTGAAATATCTTTGGTAAGTACAACCTTACCTGAAAAACAGGTTATGGTGTCGTTGTTAATTTGATAAAATCCAAATTGGGATGCAGAGGCAACATTGTAAAACCATTTTAAAACAGTTGTTCTTGTTTCATTTAACTTTTTTTACCATGAATAATCAGCACGTGGGAGACTTCAGAGGTCCCAGGACAACTCTGTTTACCACTTACAGAAAAATAACTATGCACAGAAGTGAGCACGGGTTTTGTATATATGTTTTACTAATTTGATATTCACACTGGAGAAAAACCGGCGCCATACTCTGTTACTGCTAGGATTTGTGTTAAACAGTGTGTCTCAGCTGAATGTTGTTTACATCTGAAGCGCTGGAATGGTAGCTGGACGTCACTCTGAAGCCACTTGTAACAGAGCCCACAGACTGTGTACCTTTAGAGCGACATGCTGTTAAAGATGACGAATGCATTGGAAATAATATTGGATCAGGGTTTTGGAGCCATCACTCACAGGTTCATGACAGGTTACTGATGAGAATCACAACTATTTCCTGTCCTTCCCTGGAGGAATGTGTTTCTTTGGGGCTGGGGGTTATAACTGGAAGTGATTGCAGAGGTGACATTGACAAAGAACATTTGTTTGTGTTTTTCAAACGCATCGGTTAGCCACCATGACATCTCGCTTGCTATTTCGCCCGGTGGTGTTTTTAGATCTTGAGTGAAAGCATTCAGTTTTTTTTTTTTTAACCAACCTAGATAAACCTTTGTACTGTTCCTGACCTTTAATATTTCTACTGAAACCAGTGCCTATTTTCCAGTTTTTATTTTTATTTTATTTTAACAACTTCCAATATGAAATAATTTAAAAAGCAGGTTTTCAGATATTGGTGCCAGCTAAGATTTAAAGTACCTTAGTATGTCTAAACATTGCTCAAGAGGAATAGAATTTATCATTAACCCTTTTTTACCACTCTAATACATATGTAGCATAAGACTGTTTTCATTTTACACAGTTAATGTTATACAAGCTCCAATCATGGGTCATCAAAGTTAACTAATAATAATGGGAATTGAAACCTTTATTATTGTAATTTTATGCTTGGATCAGTATGAGATTATCATGGTATGATGAAGCTAAACTGGTTTTTATTCAAAACATCAAAGCCACAAATATTAGATTTTATATAGAACTAAGCAAAAATACAGAAGAGACACCCACAAACTGTTTGTACAAATTATTATCCCACCTTGCTGACTGTTCTTTATAAAGTGACACAAGTATACTAGCCTGATGTAAGCTTAGTAAGAGCCTGCAGTAAGCTGGAAACAGAAATGCGACATTCCTGTTTTGGTACGAAAAAGCCTCAGCACAAGGGCATTAAATGTCACTCTATGTATACTGCAGATGTGTGCTATTGCTACAGCTTTTACACATTTGCTACTTAATGGTTTGACAGCACCTTTGTAATGCTGGACCTTTTTATTTGTAAATGCAATAGGTATGACAGAAAAGTTACTTTTTAAATACTGAAAACCTCTTTTACGACTAAATGCATTGCTGAATTAGTCCTAATTGTAAAAATTGCACAATTGTCCTCTGCATTTAACCCATCCCTTAGGGAGCAGTGAGCTGCCGTTTTCTGTTGTGCGTTCAGGGGCTGCTCAGGGACCCAGAGTGGCAGGCTGTGGGAGTCGAACCAGGGATGTAGATCCAGAATGTACATCTCATGCTCTCTTACCACTAGGCCACCACTCCCCCACTTAGAGGAAGCAGGGCTGCTCATCTGAATGCTCCAGTTATAAAAAATGGTCACTCTAGCACCTTCTCTTATATCTTATCTGAATAGAGCTTAAACAGTCAGAATGGTTTAAAGATGTGCAATGAATCGTGATTGGTTTCTGCACACTTTTTTATTTCTCACCTTGATTAGAAACCTGATGGAATGATCTTAGTCTGATTGGTTAAATGACACTTTCATACTAAGTTTTCAAAGCCTTTTTGGTTCAAGAAACTGGCCAAAACTCACACATTGAAATTAGGTTGCACAAAACAGTGTTTTGTCAGATAGCAGGTTTTGTCACCAATTAGAGAAAAGACAGGTATGATCCAACTTTTGCATCGGGACTGATAATGAAGGGATTTTTTAGTTTTACATTGGTCACTAATACAGATCCCATGGTCCAGTGTTAAAAATAGTACAATTAGACAATACATTTTGAATTAAAATTCTATATAGGCAGGTTTTCCATATGTGCCTGCAGATGAATTGGTCCTATGAGCAAGATTACCTGTAGTACTGTAAGGGAAGCCTGGTGTGAGAGGACAGTGCTGCTGAGCATGGTCTTCTTTGTAGATATTTTAATTGTTAAAAAAAGTGATGAGAAAAATATCTGTTCATGTTTTGTTGAAACATTTAGACCACTAAAACGTGTTGGATTGTTGAAGTAATGATAACCAAGGAGAGAACGGTGTGCAGCAAAACTCTGCTTTACAGAGGAGCAACAAAGAGCTTCAGCAGCAACAGGAAGAATAACTGGATTACACAACATTGCTTTTATTTTTTTGAGCTTCAGTCCTTTCTGGCTTGGAGTATAAACGATATAAAATGTTTGCTGTCCTAAATATTTGACACAAGTTAGAGAAATTTACACTCTACAAATCAGATAAACTGCTGTTACACTTACCTATGTTAAAAGTGCTAATCACGATCATTCACGATGATCAAATATGATTGTTTCATAACTTCATTTCACGTAAATGGTAAACCTCTAATTTACTGAGCGGTTTGGTGTCACTCTCATGTGCAACCAGACATTGAACCTGAGCATGAATTATTTATGTTTCAGTTACATGTTTAGAAAATAAAGGTTTTAGAAAATATGTGTTTTTCTTTTAATAAAGCCAGGGAGCTAACAGCAGCAGGTATTCTACACCTCTTTTCCCTCACCTGTCTGTAGCAGCTCTGAGGCTGAAGAGAATGTGAATATATGTACAGCAGGATACTTCTGATGTTCACCAATCTGGAAAAGTGACAAGTGACAGACAGTGGTTTATTCATATTAGCCTATAAAACACCAGGACCAAAAGCAGGACTAAATGTTTTGAAAAAGTTCTGTATTGAAACATATTGGTATCAGCAGATGTATAGATTCACATGTTGAGATCGAATCATTACCCTGCAAAATACAGAGAATCATGGTATCTTTATCACCAATTCCAGGTGGCTGGAGGTAGGCATGAGGTGGGCTGTTGAAATTACTCAACATACATGGTATGTCTACACTGAGCAGTGTTGATGGGAAGACAGAATAACTGGAGAAAGGCAAGAATTGTCTGTCCTTCATAGTTAAAGTTAGACATTTTTTAATGTTTTTAATTGCATTTCAAAAGTAATTTAAAATACCTTAATATTCAAAGCTCTCTGTTTTACCTTGAAAAATAAATCCTGATTTTCTTTTGCTTGGCAGGTAGTGATATTTCAGTCAGTCCGTTAACAACAGCCTATACAGTCCTCTTTCCTTTAACAGCTGAATAAATGAGTTTGTTTCTGAGATCCATCCTATCTGTACCCATATCTAGACCTTTGGTCATGCATATCCTGATGTAGGTTGTCATCAGATAATTTACAGGAAGACATGAGGGTCATTTCCCCTCTAAAGCTCACTAATGATGTTTCAATTGAATTCACTGCCATACAGGACAAAAGACTGGAGTCAAGTTAATGGAGGTTCTGATTAAGCATCTGGCAGTCTGGGATATAATGAGATTGCGTAGGTATGACTTGATTATGGACCCTTATTGATATGAAAGTATATTAAATTTTCAATAGCCCCAAGGAGGCCTTAAGGTCAACAGTTTGGAAAAAGATGATATCACTCCAATTCACCCATGTTTGCATTTGAAAATGACTTCTCAGAGACCGGCACAAATCTTGTTTTGTAGCTCATAAGGTCCAGAGAGAACTTGGGCATGGATATTGTAGCGAGTATGTTATTTGTTTAGGTAAAATATTCCAGTAACAACCTTAATCGATCCCACTATTCTCTGGGATAGGTATCAGAAGATCTAAGAAAATCTCCGTAAGAGAGGGTATTTAAGAATAAACACAGACTCACGGAATAAAATTAAATAAAATAGGCAACTCTTTGTCCTAGGTTCAGGGCTCTTTTCTGTAGCTCGCCATCTTTATAGAACTTGGCCAATTCCGTTTCGAAGCTAAATACAAAGGTCCTCCTGCTTCTTAGCGGCTTTGATAGTCGGCCCCTGCAGCATTCCTTTTCAAACTTCTCGGTAGTCTCCCGGCATGTTTGCTGAACAGGTAATATAAGCTACTGATAGGCTCATTATGGTCACATGTCTGTATGATGGTACTCTCACGAATGGCTAGTAACGCAGGAAGGGATGCATGAGTGCATACTAAAGGTGAGAGAGAAAATGATTTGTCCTACCTGGTTAGTCATTATGCGACCAACATTAATGAAATGCGTCTAATAATTGATTATTTTTGGCTAAAACTGTTTTGTAATTTTGTCTGCCTCTTTAAAGAAAGAAAATTTGCCATTAACCCCACATCAGACTCAAAAGGTGATCAACTTGCCAGTGATTTTCAAAATCTTCTGGTAACATATTAAATCAAATAGTGGATAAACCCACTCACCAGTTTAGACACACTTTGGAATTAATGATTTCTTACAGGCTTTTGGTCTCCCTCCCTGAGAACTTCCAACCAAGCTGGCATGTGAATTCACATACCTGCTGGTAAAAAAAGCTTAATGACTAGTCCAGCTGAAAGTATGCCTTTCCAGTATGATAAATCATGTACTGCCATCTCACTCAGAAATCACATGACAATGATTTAATGAATTAAATCATCCCAAACCAGTGCATGGCTCAAGATTATGGCAATATAGGGTTCACTGAAAATCACCAAAGCAGAAAACACACGAGTACTGCTGAAATGTGACTGACCAAAGATATAACAATGCCATTACACAACACAGCTGAGTGCAGGTTTCATTTATACACAGCAAAAGCCAATTACTGCACTTAAACTAACTCTTAGCATCATACCATGCAATATACATGTTCTACAAACCGCATGTCAAATAAGCAAAATATATTAATTTTCTGGTCACACATGTACAACAGCTTATATTACCCTGCTCAATTCACAGAAAGCATATTTGGCTGTTACCTTTAGAAGTTATTTTTTCTTGTTTTTTTCCTTGCAAAATTGCAAATCAAGTCCTCAAAGTCCAGCTCCCTCACCAGCTCGGACTCGATGGCCATCAAGGACAGTGCAGAAAGCCTCTTCTAACCCATAGTTGTCCTGAGTTCATTTTTTTATTCGTTTCAGTTGTGAAAAAGTCCTCTCCCTCACAGTTGGACACTGGGAGTGTGAGAAAAAGCCTGAGAGCAACAAAACGTTGGGGAAGGTTGTCTGGAGTCCATTCCTCAGCACAACCTGCAATAGGTTTGCAGGTGTCTTATCTTGTTCAGTACTGACAAAAGACTTAAACTGAATCAGCTCATCAGATAAGGCAGTATCCAAGTCAGTTGGATATGAAGGTGAGAGAGCATTGGTCCATTTGCAGAGATCAGTGTCATCACAGTCCATGTCAAATAGGACACCAAAACGATCATTAATGTCTTTGTATGCATCCAGCCATTTGTGCCATCCTGTCAGCAAACTGTCAATGATCACATTAAATGTCTCAACTTGAAACTTTTAACTTCCAGTGATAATAACTTCACTGTCCACTGTCTCATAGTCAAAGGATCTTCTCTTCCCCTACGGTGGGTCTCGACTGGTAGGTCTGTGTCAAACCTGTGACAGCCCGGGCAGATGTCTCAAAGTCAGCAAATTGTCCTCTTAGTGACGCAAAGTAAGTGTGCAGCGACTCCAAAAGGCGCACAGCAGTCATTAAGTCCATATCTCTCTATTGCAAGCCATTTTCTGTCAGTGCAGCACACTTTCCCAAAATATAGTCATGAGTCAACTTCTCAAGCTTGTTACACAGTATGGCGGCCTCACACCTTGTGTCCTGTCGTTCTTCATTGTCAGGGGCTAACATCTTCAAGGCGCATGTTATTTTAGCATAATTTTCACAAAGAGCTCTTGTGGATTCTCCTCGGCAGCTCCACCTTGTACAGGAGAGGGATTTTAGCATCATTGAGATGTAGGCAATGAACACCTTATTCCATCGGTGGGTGGAGGCAGAGCAAAAAGCATATAGTGCTAGAAGTAAGTCAAAAAACTGACTTGCTCCCCAACAGCTATTTTCAACACAGTTCACACTGACCAAATTCCAATAATGTGCTGCACACGTAATGTAATGCATTAGGTGGTTGTTCTTCTTGAGTTGAGTTTGCAACCTGCAATATTTCCCTGACATGTTTGATGCATTGTCATATGCCTGGCCACGGCAGTTGGAGAGATCCAGCCCCAAGTCACTGACCGTCTTGATCACGCAGTCTGCCAGACTTGACCCAGTGTTACTGTAAATAAGTTTGAATGTGATAAATCGCTCAACAACTTTTCCTTTCTCACTCACAAATCAGAACACAAAAGTTAGCTGGTCCACGTGAGACATGTCAGGTGTAACGTCTACTATAACAGAGAAATACTTAGCTCGCTGTAATTTTTTCATCCATTAAACTAATAAATTCCCCATAGATAGTTGATGAAAAATATATGAAGTCTTGCCATGACCCTTTTGACCATACTTCTACAAATGTTCCAATAAAAATGGATCAAACTGTGCTATCAGCTCGAGGATTCCCAGGTAATGCCATTGTATGGAGATCCCAAAAGTTAATTATCTTGCCGGAAAGGAAGCCGCCTTTCACTCAGAAATTTAATCACAGCAACCACACACCTCAATACATCCTTTCAGTACTGACCTTCTGCTTCAATCTGTCTCCCAAGAGAAGCATCCACAGTGCCCCGATGTTTACTGCGATGTGTAAGTGAAAGCATGCATTTTCTGTGCTGACCACTCATTTTGTGTTCTGTTATTCTCTCTGGGTGTTTCCAATCACTAAACCCGGCAACAAATGCATTATTGTTTGTTGATAAAACTTTGCAAGCAAAGCAATAAATATCTCCGGTGGACGGTGAATATACAATCCATTCCTGTGGAATAGTTTCATCATTGTAAAGGAATCGGGTCAATGCATCATTCGTGGGAGAGCGTGTCTTTTCACTGGCCTCGTTCCTCCTCCACGATGCTGGATATTTAGCCGCCCGATTCTGGAAGGCTGAAATCCCTTTGAGTAGAATTTTCTCCCAGATGGTTTCTGTAATCGATCCCCATAGTGCAGGGTCTTCAGAGATGATGGTACATGCCACTGCCTATGAGCTTGAGGAGGCCTCAACTTGTTCTGTTTGCTCACCGGCGTTGTCTCTGGCTTTTTCGGGTTCTTTTATAATGTTAGCTATTGTTAGCTCAAGCTGAGCATAGCTGGTAGAGGTCGATGCCTCCAAGCTAACATTGGCTAGCTCGAAATCCTCCTCATTTCTAGCATTTTTGAAAAGGCTACTTATTGGCGCAACATTTTTTTATTGCAGATGCTTCTTTCTCTTCCTTTTCTCTTTTCTTTTTTCTCTTTGCAGCCCGGCTGGGCTTTTTGTTGCTACCGCTGTCCATTTTCTGTCAACACAATCACAATAAATTTTCCCACAGTTCCACTCAAAGATTCAACCTATCTGACCATGGATCAGTTACAAATTAAATACACAGTTGTAATCTCAGCTTGTTCTTAGAAAATCTGATCTTGAACCAGTACGGTATAAACACTTGCTCTATGCCCACCCACAGTTATCATTAGCCAATCATCACAGGGTATGCCCCTGCTGCCAATCATTACCTGTCAAGTCAAAAAACTGACATATAAAAGAGACAATCATTAGAGTTTATTTTTTGTAAACAACTTTTATTTTATTTTGATTGGATGACTACAAAAATTGAGGGCCAAGCCCTGTGTGCTGTGTGGGCTATTTTAATGCTGCTGGGAAAAAAATTATGCCGGCACAAAGGGCCCCTCTCTGCCCAAGGGCCCCTGGGCACGTGCCCAGTTTTCCAATATGGTAGATCCGGCTCAGTTGCAAACGTCACATCATCACTTGCTAGTGCTGATGAATTTTCTGCTGCTTTTATGTCTTAAATGGCTTGGTTTCCCCTCCACCTACTCCAGGATCCTGAACTGTATTGCCCATCTGAGGTATAAATCCTCTAAACCTAAAACAGAATCATGGCTAAATGCGACTACACGCACCTAAAGACAATGTTGCAGACACGCTGAACGCAAATGGAAGAAGGAAAAACTACACGTGTCCCTATTAAGAATATTATGAAACTGCCTCAAGGATTATCAGAGAGCTGTTTTAAAGAGGCAAAATCTCAGCACCTCTCTAATTTTATTGCTAATAACAGTAGGTCTCCTAGGGTTTTATTCAAGATGTTTAACTCTGCCTTAAATCAGCAGTCCACTTTATGAACTAATTTTATTTTTGAAAAGTTTCAGTCTGGTTTTAGATCCCATCACAGCACTGAGACTGCACTATTAAAAGTCCACAATGATATTGCGTGGTCTGTCGATGTGGGATGCCCATCTGTCTTGGTGCTGCTTGACCTCATGGCAGCATGTGATACAGTGGATCAGTCAGTCCTTCTGTCACAATGTTGGAATTTGAGGTACGGCACTTTTGCCTCATTCTTAAAGAAGAGATTTTCTCTGTAATGATTGGTGACCTACTGCCCCCTTTCTTGCCGCGTCCCACAAGGCTCCATCCTTGGCCCATTACTTTTCTGTCTTTACATGCGCTACCACTTGGATCAGTCATTGCAAAACACAGCCTGTCTTTTCACTGCTATACTGATGAAATACAGATATACTGTATCTGCCAGTAAATTCTGACAGGGATGCAGCAACTACTTCAAAAAAAGTTATTAAATCGTACTGAGCTTGAAAAGGCTGTCTGTGCTTTTAGGACTTTGCGTCTGGGCTACTGTTGTATTTTGCTGTAAATCAGTCTCTATTGTGGCACCTTCAAACCATCCAGAATGCTGCAGACTGTCTCATAACAAACACTAGGAAACAGGATCACATCACACTGATACTTGAATCCCTTCATTGGTTCCCCATTCAGTTCACGATTGATTTAAACTTTTAATGCCTGTTTTTAAAGCTCTAAATGGTTTCGCTTCATTGTATTTGTGTGACCTTTTGACTGTTCGTGTGCATGGCCGAGTCTTCAGGGCCTCAAATCAGCACCTGTTGGAGGAGCACAGGTCTAAATGTGAGCACTCGGTTGATCAAGCCTTTTTTGTGGCAGCTCCTGGATGAACTCCCGGCTGAACTAAGACTGATCTCTAAGCTGGGCCTCTTCAAGTCAAGACTTAAGACAGTTGGTCTATCTAAGATGGCTTTTAATACCTAGTAGCGTGACACTTTTTACATCTTTTTAATTTCATGTTGTTTATTTATGTTTTTTTATCCTCATGGTGTTTTATTGCATGTAGTTAATGTGTTTTATTTAATTTTTTTACTCACTGCTAAACACTTTGGTTGACCTAGTGGTTGTAAATGGCCTGAAATTAAAGTGAATGTTAGTTACACAAAGTGCATGACATGTTTCTAGGTGTTTCCCTTCAGATTCAAAATCTTCAAAGAAAGTAATCAAGGAAAAGTACCTATCTGTTTTTCTTTGCATTAAAAAGTTTTAGCACAACAGCTCTCAGTGGAAGTCAAAATCTGGGGCTACAAGTATGTTAATTTAATGTACATAAAAGCAGATAAACCTTGAAAGCCTACATGAATCACCAATGACTAAAGCATTTTATCAATTTGCTCTTTTTGAATTCAGAGGCACTAATTCCCAGAACGAGCAGACATGGCTTGTTGTTTGAACAACACTCAGGAGGGGACAGTGCGGTCTGTCAAACAACCATGCTGGGCTCTATCTGCAAGCTCATTAGTACAAAAGTTGATTGACTCTGTGCTACTGTTTTTATAATTGCATCTCTAATTTAGGCCTTGAAAATTGTTCTTTTTTTCTGTAGAAAATGATCATTGGATTTGAATACATGTTAAACAATAATGAAAGAGATGCTGTGCAAATTAATTTAAAGTATTTTCTTTCCTTTTTTCTGATAATGCTTGGCAGAAAAGTTTATTTTGTTAAATTTCTGCCAACTGTGGAGTATCAGCATGATATTCATAAACTGATTATTATGAAGTACAATTTTGCAGTTTTCCAAAAGGAAAACTGCTAAATTGTATTCATCTTTGAGTTGTATGACAACTCAAGGATGAAATAAATAAATACAAATATACACGACCTATTTATGAAATAAAGCTTTCGAAAAACGCTATCAAAAACATCAACATTTTTAAAAATGGCCAAAGGTCCCATATACTCAACAGTTTTCCTGTGACAAGCATGCATATGTCCTAAGTCTTCTCAAAATGGCCCTTGATGGTCTCAGATTGACTTTTATCAAATATATACAGAATATTCATTCTACATTTTTAATATTCGAAGAACAATTTGAGAGCCTTATATGGATTTTACATTGTTTACAAACAATTTTAAATAGAAACACCAGCATATAACAGCGTATAACACTTTAACCTTATTCCATTAGCAGATATCTGAGCCAGTGTTTTTGAATTTCTTTAACACCTCAAAGAACCGTAGACTTTGGGGTTTGGCAGGGCTATTTTACTGAAATAGAAAGTACTTCTTGGCCCAGTGCTTCAATGTTTTATTTTGTCCTATTGGAAGCTTTTGATGGAAACCATTCTTCATTTATTTAGCAGACAGAGAGCACTCCGGGTCAAATGTTTCTATGCTTAGGTGTTTCTCTTTCCTGTAAGAGGAAACTTGTGGAATTATTGCTCCAACTAACTTTGTGTACACTGCTTGTATTTTATTCACATAGAAAGTACCATAGCATTATAGGTATATAATATTAACATTGGATTGTATGTCATTGAATCTGGCTAAATGTGAAGATAAATTAAATGAATTAAATTACATTTCAATTAATTTAGTTATCCAATTGAATCCTTTGGGTGAAAGATTTTGAGTTGGTTCACTGTTAAGTTGGAAGTTAATAATGAAGAAGAGGTCTTTTCTCCTGTCTGTGTTCTTGCAGAGACAATTTCATTTAAAGACAATGTTTGAACTGTCACAGCTCCTTATTTATTTCTCCAGTCATAATAAAAACATTTAAGCTGCATCCAGCAGCATTACCAATGCAGCTCTGACAGCAAAACCAATTTTTAGACCGCTCCCTGACCACAGTTATTTACAACGCTCTTGTTTTATAGTCATGAATTTTTTGAAGAGGCTGAACACATTGCACAGCTATTCACTGGTTCATTTATTTCCTCAGACAAAATATGTTTGGTTCAGAGCCTAACACTTTGTTGGTTTGCATCACTTCTCCCTGATGTGCTGCATTTTTGAAATGGTAAAGCCTGACTTTTCATCAGTGAATCACAGTATGTGGCGAGTAGCCGCACAGGTAACCCCTCATCATCTATCAACTGACAGTTTTAATAAACTTTGAATAAAAGGTAAATACTGTTATGTTCTGACTTATTGACCAATACAGAGGTCACCTTGTTAGACTTTATTTAATCTTCCCAAGGTTTAGCTGCAAAAGCAAAAAAAAATTAATAAATAAAGAGAAAATATAGTCTGATTTCACATTAAAGTACAATCTGATCTGGTAAATCAGAAAATACTACTTCATAAAAAGTTGTCATTTTAAGATAGTAAGTCCATTTAGTAACTTCACAAAACCTGAGGGCTACTTGGTTGGGCTGACAGCAACAGTCTTCCGAGGAATTTAATACTGAGGGAAAAAGACTTAAAGTTTTCACTGTCAGTAATTTGTTAAATGGGGTCAGAGGAAGATGAGATGTAGGAAGCCATTTAAAATGGAAAATGTATTTTGTAAGATGTTGATCGTGGGTCTTTTTTTCTTGCAAAGAGTTTTTTACATCATCTGCAGAGATGTAAACTTACTGCCAGATATCCGAAACTGTCATGATTCTACACTGGTTGTCTGCGTTAACTCGGCCTGCCCGCTCTGCAGCTATTAGGAGGATTGTCTTCCCCTGCTCTTCTCCAGCCAGCTACCTAATTACTCCTCATCTGCTCCTCCTGTGCTCCTGCCTTTTTATACAGCTCTCTGACAGACAACCAGTGCCAGATTTTGAAAGCCATAGTGTGAGTAGTATCCAGCGTTCCTTCCTTGTCTGGCTCCCAGATCTGATCTTGCTTTTGTCTCTTGGATTTCTCTGCCCTGCCTTGCCCTCATTGGATACCTTACTGGCTTGCTATCTGGACATTGACCTCGCTTCTGTTTTCTGACCACCTCTCCCTGCCTCCTCCCTGGATCTGTTTGCCTGTATCTGTCTCCCCGTTCATGACCTCGTTTCTGTGCCCTGGACCCCACGAGTTAAGCCTCTCCCTCGGATCCTGTTGCCCACATCTGCTCTCACGGCTCTGACCCTGTTTCTGTTTCCTGACCACCGCAACCTGCTCATTCACTCGGCTTGTAAACCTGAGAACCTGTGGAGTGTTTCCCAGCTGTTTCCCTATCAGCACTCTGAGGAACTGAAAATCAGCTTCCTGGTTCCCATATGGATTCTAAGAAGAGGATCCTGAGCCTGCCACTGGGGGTTTCCTGCCAATCGCCATCCAGAACTTTTAATAAACTTTTCAATCCGATCTGTTGTTGTCCGGCTGAATTTTCAGGTCCTCAAGTTACCCCTGACAGAAACGCTCGGTGCATTTGTTGCCTCCAATGGTTACGCAACCATCTATTGAGTTTAGGGGGAAAAAACTTTCCCAGAAGGTCAGGTTGGTTTTCATGGCTATTTTGTCTTGATAGGGCATCAAAATTAGTTTCAACCGAAACGTTTAAGTGGCGTAAAAGCTAAACCAGGCTATATCTGTCAGGGGCCAATACTTGGTCACAACATTGTACTGTTAGATGGTGGTAATTAAACACATGGAAAATAAATCAGCACAGCCTAAAGGTACACCTTTATGAATGTGATCTACTTCCCTTGCAGGTGAGCCATTAATATTAGCACCTAAATGATAAATGGTTTGAGCCTTTCTCAGGATAAAAGGTGATGAGGAGTAAGGATACAAGCTACAGATCCCCTCAGTATCTGACTTTATTTAAAGGTCAGTTTAAAGTAGATATCAGAATAGGAAGTCATAACGTGTCTGTATGGCTGCACAGCTCAAAGCCGTCTCTGTTTCATTCACCTTGCACAAGGAAGTTCATTGGTGTTTAAACTGTTTTGAAGTTGTTCACTAGATAAATCATTTCTTATTTTTCTCTCTTGTTCTGTTTCCCCATCCACTGCTCCCTTGGATCCTCTGTTGATATCTTCTCATCTTTTCATCAAAAGGTGAGTTGTCTATTAAATTTTACTGTACAAGTATAAAAGTCATAAAACAACCATAGAAAAGCAAGGTGAACGTATGTAAATCATTGGATGCTTTTGTTAAAACAGATGGTGCTTAAGGCCAGGTTGTCTCTTTAGTTGGTGTTTCTCTTTAAGCCATCTGTCACAATGTTTAGACAAACTCAGTCAAATTTACATTGATGCTGTGATTAGTCATCACATAAAAGTATATTTTGTCTGATTTAGAAAGCATATGGCTGAAACATTTCAAAAACAAGAATTAGATTCCCAAGTCTGAATATATTGCGGATATTACATTAGATGTATAGCTACTCGGGTGCACATTCTTCTTGGCAGGATTTGTAGAGTTGGTTTGAATTGCTTGGTTTCCTGAATAGTCCACACATTTTTATTTGGTTGGGGAAATTCAGGCCTGCCTTAACCATCTTAAAAACAGCTTTAATGTGCATGTGGGATCATTGTACTGTTGGAACACTACATTTTGTATAATTCTGATCCAAACTTGTCAGATGACACAACATTTTCAGGCTCTGCACATGGACAAGCAAAATGCCTTCTGGAGAAAACTTTAAAGGTGGTGGCAGCATCATATTGTAGGTCTGTTTTGTTTTATTCTATTCTATTCTATTCAGTTTCATCTATTTTAAATAGTGACTATTCAGAACACGTTGTCTCAAGGAACTTCACAATAGAAATAGAAAATTCAATCCAATCATCCAGGCAGACAGATTCCAAGTCAAGTACATACATTCCCATTGGTCCTAGTTATCAAACAGTGCAGTCAAGTTCAGTTTATTATTCAGATTGGTTCAAAAGTTTTCAAAAGAAACCCAGCAGATTGCATTGAATCAGTGACTTGCAGCATTCACTCCCCTTGGATGAGCATGTAGAGACAGTGGACAGTCACTGGCGTTGACTTTGCAGCAATCCCTCATACTGAGCATGCATGTAGCGACAGTGGAGAGGAAAACCCCCTTTTAACACAAAGAAACCTGCAGCAGAACCAGAACCTGGTTTAGTGTCCTTGGCCATCAGCCACTACTGACTGGGCGTTTGAGAAGAAGCACTGATCCATGAGTACTTTCAGAAGCACTGAGCCATGAGTACTTTCTATGTTGAAGAAAAGTAAAAAGTTAATGGCAGTTGTAGCTTCTTCAGTGGCTTCATAGTAGAGAAACACAGCTCAGCCAGTTTTCAAGTCTGAAAGAGTCACAGTGCAAGCTCAGCCTATATCTATGTCTAATAGAAAGACGGGACCAAATGTATCATCTATAGAAGGAGAACATTAAGTTGTTGGCAGCAGCAGCTCAGCCGTTGGTCCCCTTTCTACAAAGGAGTTACAGCTCAACACAGTCATGCAAGATCTTATGGAGGACCATACCTGTCATAATTAAGAATACATATGGAAATAAATGGGCTCCAGAAAATCTGTTTGAGAAAATATAACAGGGATATATTGGAGGAGAAAATATATCAGTGCTTAAGAAATAAAAGGACAGTAAATTAATTTGGAAAAATAATAAATTTGTGAGGAAAAACCATGTTTTAAACATACTTGGGAGGTGATAAATATGAAATAAATAAAAGGTCTAGGCAAAATAAAAATGAAAAAAATTAACCTGTATTAAACAAACAAAGGAAAAATATAGAGTTCAAAAAAAGGTTATGATAGAAAATTTGTGGTTTAAATAAAAAATAAGCGTAATGGCAAATAAATTATTTATAATAGTTAAAGATTAACAGAGATTTCAACCTGGAATGACTCACGAATGAGAGAAACACAGAGATGGCAATTAGAGGAATTTATTAGCTGATGTTTGATTTATTTTGGCGCTCGGACCCCGGAGGAAGACATGGATGCTGATAATGACATGAGAATGAACAAACATCTTGGGGTTAGAGTTAGAGAAGGCTTCCTCCCCGGGATCCTGATACTGGTGGTGGAGTGGAGGCCTGAAGAGATAAGGGAGTCGGAAGGAGCTTGAAGCCTGATGGTGGAGATGGGGTGGAGGAGGGTCGAAGCTCAGCTGAAGAGCAGGAGATTCTGCGTGTGAAGGTCTTTTAAAGCAAAGCCTGGAAGGATGATTGGCTGAAGAGGAATTTGGATCAGGAGCTCATTGGTTGGAGTGGAGAATGTAGTGGAGTAGTTAGACGGAGGTGGAGGTGAGTCTTCCAAGTTGGATTTTCGTCAAAACTCCATATAAATGTATATCTGATCAGCTGATCAATTATTGAATAAGTATCATCATTTTCATTATTTTATTGCATTTAATTACACTGGAGTCGTCCTGCCATAGGTAAGAATACATCCTCCATAAGATCTAGCTTCTATGAAAAGAAAAATTGGAGAGGCAACATAAAGTTAAAAGCTGAAATGACAACAAATGATGCAAAAATAGATAGTAGTATAATGCTGCAGAGTGAGGAAAAGTGGTTGTTATATTCAGCAGCCAAGCCTATAGCAGCATAACTACAGAGATAGCTCAGGATCACCTAAGCCATGCTAACTATAAGCTTTATCAAAAAGGAAAGTTTCAAGCCAAGCCTTAAAAGCAGACAGGGTGTCTGCCTCACAGACTAAAACTGGTAGCTGGTTCCACAGGAGAGGAGCCTGAAAACAAAATGACCTGGCCGACATTTTACTTTTTAAAAATGCTAGGAACCACCAGTAAACCTGCAGTCTGAGAACGAAGTGCTCTGCTAAGAATATATGGAACAATCAGATCTCTCATGTATGATGGAGCCAGATCATATAGAAACCTGTTCAATATGGGATTTAATTGACACATCCTGGTCAAAAATAACACCAAGGTTCCTCACTTTATTACCAGAGGCCAACTTAGTCCCATCCGGATTAGTTTAGATGTTGTTGCCAGTTTTACTGATGTATTACAAAAAAGGAAAGAAGAATGAAATAAAGAGGAAGGTCTACTTTCCAATTTCCAAAAGTAGATGGTTGAAACAAGGGCACAACTTTGTTTTCCTAAACAGCAGTTTTAATGTACATAAAAGGGACGATGTATATTTGTAAACCTACTGTATTAATGTAAATATGCTTTAAATAATCAAACAGCTACAATGATCCCAAACATACATCAAACCTGGCTGTGGAATTGATAGAGCAGGCTAACATTACTTTTTTGAATCGCCAAGAGAAAGGTTGTTATATGGCCCAAAAGTCAAGTATATTTAGAATGGTCAAGAAGAGTTTTACAAACCTGAAATAACTGTACCAACTCTCAAGCATAGTGGAGACAACTTCATGCTGTGAGGCTGTTTCACACTCAACGGTGCTGGTGCATTATGAAGAAGGAATACTAGCTCCAAATTCTTCTTTGCCTCAAATTAACAGCTCAGTAGTTAAAACTTGTGTACTGTCAGGTATTCCAACATGACAATGACCAGTGCTTGAAAAACAACCAGCTTCTGACCAGAACTTAATGTGCTTTTTGTTATTAGTGACAAGTTTGCATTCCTGATAGTAATCATATACTGTAAATTTAAAATCAGAATTAAGTTATATTCATAAATTTGAGTGTCTCTTTTTGTACTTTTGTCACTGTCTCCTAAATCCAATCTAAACATTTGATTAATTCTGAAATAATTCCATACTAATAGAATATTTGTATTACTATTACTAATAATATGGGCTGCACGGTGGCGCAGTAGGCAGCACTGTTGCCTTGCAGCAAGAAGGTCCTGGGTTAATTGGGACTGTTAGGTTAATTGGTTTCTCTAAATTGCCCTTAGGTGTGAATGAGTGTGTGTGTGGTTGTTTGTCCTGTATATCTCTGTGTTGCCCTGCAATGGACTGGCAACCTGTCCAGGGTGTACCCTGCCTCCCGCCCATAGACTGCTGGAGATAGGCACCAGCTCCCCCGCGACCCACTATGGAAGAAGCGGTAGAAAATGACTGACTGACTGTTACTAATTTTATTGGGTTACCTTGTGTGTGTGTATGTTGTGTCAAAGACTCATTCCTAATTTTTCTTCCATGCTGAGTATGCTGTAGCTTTAAAATCTGGATTACGTTTGTTTGGCCAGATAAGTTATTTTATCTATATAATGGATAGTGAAATTATATATTCATACATTCTGCGCAACTATAATCTATATTGAACATTTCTTAGCTTTCTGTTTCTGCTTTTTGAGTTTTGGTAAGAATCTCTTCTTTTCAATTACTAAGTTGCTTTTGTTGGCTAAATGGCTCCTGGTGGATTTAATGATGTATTTCAGTTACTGCTTGCCTTAAATTCATCTGGTCCACCTCCCTGTAATTGTCTACAGTAAACAAACTTTCCTCTTTGCAGTTAAAGACATTTGACCATGGAGGATTTTTACAGAACTGTTTTTGACAACTCAGACAAGTGGTTTATAAAAATTCTTCCTTTGTCTCAGTGTTTTGAATTACATGGCAGTAAACGCCAGTCACAGTAACTCAAAGGAGTAAATGAAGCTGAAATGGACCTGTCAGCATTTCTTTCATGGTTGGGGATGTCGTGAACATGACAGCTAGTATAGTCATATGACATGACCGTAATGATTTTCTTGTGATATTGTTTCAGATAATAAAGGCTGCCTACAGTACACACACACACACACACACACATCCGTGTTTTACTATCTTTATGAGGACTTTTTGGTTACTTCCATTGACTTCAATTCATTTTCCTTGATTTTTAGTGCCTAACCCTGACCCTAACCCTAACCCTAACCAGTTAATACCTAACCCTAACAATAACTAAATTCATACCCTAGTCCTAAACCTAACCCCTGTCCCAAGAATGGAATTTGAAAAAGTGAGGACCAGGAAAATGTCCTCACTTTGTCAAAATGTCCTCACTTTGCAATAAAAATATGAAAAATGGTTCTCACTCAGCAACAAGTACAAGAACACACACACACACACACTTGTGACTCCTTACAAAGTTGCAGTCTCACTTTTCAAAGAGCTCATAAATTTTACAAGCTTCCCCTGTTTGGTTTTCATTTAAAATGTCCAAATCTGGTTGTGATTAAGCCGCTTCACTAGGCTCTGGATGCCGTCCAAGCCCCTCGCCGCACAAGTCCCGCCTTAAATGCTCCCGTCTGCTGCTGTTCACCTCTGTGCATTTATTGAAAGGACAGCGCCCCCCCCCCCCCCAACCAGCTAAACCCACTGTCCTGGGGTCCATCGGTCTTCTCCATGGGGAGTATCCAGTGTCAACCTCCTGCTTTGTGATGTGATCCGTCATGGAGCTTTCCTTTTAACTGAAATTCATCATGGTCTGGCCAGACCTACAGTAGCATGTCATCCTCAAACACTCAGCTTTCCATCAGGAGCACTCTCACTACTTAGAACTATGGAAAACTGGACTTCGCTTGGGTTTTGTACAGACCTATTTACGGTCGAACTTCTGTGAGAAAGTGGTCACTTTTGTTAGTATTACATAAATATCTTTAACAATCCTAATCATTAAACGCTTCTCATTATTTATCTGCTCAATACAGCAAAGTGAACAGTTACAATAAGTAACATACAGTGTGATTAGGTATACATTGACAGACTGAGTCATGCCCCTCAGTATTTATATAGGACCATCAAAAATAAAAATCAGTCATAGATTCATGCTGTGAGATACATATAACAGGGTGTCTGCCTCACGGACTAAAACTGGGAGCTGGTTCCACAGGAGAGGAGCCTCATAACTAAAGGATCTGCCTCCCATTCTGCTTCTAGAGACTCTAGGAACCACTCTTCAAACAGGTCATTGCTGTGTGAATGCTCACACATTTGATTAGCAACTATTTTCTCAAGAATTTTAGATAAGAATGGAAGATTGTAATTTTTCAAGTCATCTCGATCAAGCGAGGGTTTCTTAAGTAAAGGTTTAATTACAGCTACCTTAAAAGCCTGTGGTACATATCCATTTACTAAAGATAGATTAATCATATCTAAAATGGGGCTGGTAATCAGAGGGAACACTTCCTTAAATAATTTGGTTGGGATTGGGTCTAGCATACAAGTTGAAGGTTTAGATGAAGCTAATATTTCTGATAACTCAGGAAGCTCCACATGATCAAAACAGTCCAAAAACAAATCAGGTTCTGCAGTTACTTCCAATGTTGTCTCACTTGCTGAGAATGAAGTAATCATCTTCAGGAGTATGTCAAATATTTTCTTTTTAATAGAATCAATTTTATTTTGGAAGAATCCCATAAGGTCATGACTGCTGAGAGCTAAGGGAATGGATGGCTCAACAGAGCGATGACTCTGTGTAAGTTTAGCAGCTGTACTAAAGAGAAACCTAGGATTATTCTTGTTCTCTTTTATTAATGATGAGAAATAAGCTGTTCTAGCTTGGCGAAGTGTCTTTTTATACAACAGTAAGCTATTTTTCCAGATTAAGTAGGAATCCTCTAGGTGTATAGAGCAGCATTTTCTCTCCAATTTTCTAACATTGTGCTTTAAAGTATGCAGCCTGAATTAAACCAGGGAGCTAGCCTCCTATGAATGATTACCTTCTTTTTCAAGGGGGCTGCATTGTCTAACGCAACACGCAATAATGAAGTAACAAATTTTGTTTCTTCCCCTTTGTGATAATGAGGAAATCAAAAGTGGAACAGATTCTTTAAAGGTTGTTACAGCATTGTCTGATAATGATCTACTATAATGAAATTTTCTTTCAGGTGTGGAGTACTCGGTTAAATTAATCTCAAAGGTTATTAAAAAATGGTCAGACAGGACAGGGTTATGAGAAAATATTGTTATGTCTTTACACTCAATGCCATATGTCAGCACAAGGTCCAGAGAATGAAGACAAAGGTGGGTCGGTTTGTTAATGTTTCGAGAAAAGCCAATAGAGTCTAAGATTGCATTAAAGGCTATATTTAAGCTATAACTTTCAGTGTCAACCAGAATGTTAAAATCCCCCACTATAATAACCTTATCTGTATTTAACACTAACTCAGATAAAAGATCAGAAAACTGATCTAAAAATTGAGAGTAATGGCCTGGTGGATGGTACAAAACAACAAACAGAAGTGGTTATAGTGCTTTGCAATTTGGATGAGGGAAACTAAGGATTAAATATTCAAAAGAGTTGTAGCTATTAATTGGTGTGGGACTAATCAATAAATCAGACTGAAAGATGGTTGCTACTCCTCCTCGCCCAGTATTTCGATGAATGTAAAAATGTAAATAATTAGTAGGAGTTGACTCATTTATAGTAACATAATCCTCTTGCTGCGGCCAGGTTTCTGTGAGGCAAAATAAATCAATCTGATTGTCACAAATCAGGTCACTAACTAGCAAAGTCTTTGAAGGGAGAGATCTTATGTTCAGTGAGCTACATTTAATTTTTTTATTT
Organism: Girardinichthys multiradiatus; assembly: GCF_021462225.1. Classification (NCBI taxonomy): domain Eukaryota; kingdom Metazoa; phylum Chordata; class Actinopteri; order Cyprinodontiformes; family Goodeidae; genus Girardinichthys; species Girardinichthys multiradiatus. The sequence continues at coordinate 10,642,528 of NC_061804.1, read as the reverse complement.
TTCTTTTTAGTCTGAGTTCTGTTTATTTTTATTAGATTTTCCTGATTTCCTCGTTTGAGATTATTTTTTAATCTATTCAATTTTGGCCATGGGCGAGACACTGTCTTAATAGGGTAATGGGTGGGTAGCAGTACAGAAGCTGCAGAGAGGAGTGTTAAACTACGACCCTGCTTCCTGGTCTGAACCCTGGGTTGTCAGAGTTTTGGAAAACTAATTAATTTGGCCAGATTCCTAGAAATAAGAGCTGCTCCATCCAAAGTGGGATGGATGCCGTCTCTCCGGATCAGACCAGGTTTTCCCCAAAATGTTCGCCAGTTATCAATGTAACCCACATTGTTTTCTGGACACCACCTAGACAGCCAGCGGTTGAATGACAGCATGCGGCTAAACATGTCGTCACTGGTCCGATCGGGGAGGGGACCAGAGAAAATTACGGAGTCCGACATTGTTTTGGCAAACTTACACACCGAAGCAACACTAACTTTGACGTAACCGGGAGTCATTACCGCCAGCGTGAATAACAGTCTTGCTGTATTTACGCTTATCCTTAGCCAGCAATTTCAGGTAGGATTTGATGTCGCCTGTTCTGGACCCTGGCAGACATTTGACTTTGGTCGCTGGTGTCTGTAGTGCCACTTTTCTGCCGATTACCAGAGTTGGCTTGTCAGCAGGTGTGTCGCTGAGCGGGGAAAATCTGTTAGAAACGCAGACGGGTTGGTAGTGACCTGTGGGCTGGGGTCTAAGACTATGCTTTCTAAGTACCGTCACCCAGCCGGCCTGAGGCCCCGGCTGTGCTGGCTTTGCTGAAGGACTGCTACGGGGAGCTACCTTCGGTGGCTCCGCGCTGGCTAAGGGGCCTCGGCTATCTGCTGGTTTTTCAACCGCGCCTCCTATTCCGACACCCTCGCCTCCAAGGCTACAAAAATACTACATTTATTATACGTACCATTATCACTAAAGGAGGCAGAGGAGTATCTGAACATCTGACAGAGAGAGAAGGAGAGTCAGAGACAGAAACAGAAACAGCAGAACGGGTAGCCATGGTGGAGCTAAAGCTAATGCTAAGCTTGTGACCCCTTACCACTACTAGAAAAAACCGTGTAAAACACAGAGTCCTCAAACGTTAAAAGCAGCAACAGAAAGTATGTGTTTTAATGTGCTTATGTATTGGAACAAGTAAGAGATATCACAGTAGAGAGAAATCAGATCAAACGAGAGAGCTTTACACACCAAACAATCCACCGAGTGCAACAGCGAAAACAGGTAGTGACAAATACGCCTTACCACGCCTGTCCCACCAGACAAAAATTCTTCATTAGACGACTTAGTCAACATAAATACATAATGTGATCAACATACCCAGCGATGAACTTCCAATCTGACAGCAGCTGGATAGCACTTCGCAGAACAGACTACATCTTGACAAGAAATATTGTCAAGGTTTAAATGGCTTCCAGATGTCTTACAAACAGATGTGTGGGTACGATGTTCACTGTGGTGCAAATAGCACTGGAAAAATTGTCATAACATGAGGAGAAAACCATTGAGAACCATTAGGCCCACCAATACCATCTCTAGCAGGCCTGACTGACCCTGAAGACAAAGTCTGCATTGACAGAACTGGTTCACGTTCAGCTCAGTTCCAACCACTCCCTTTGGATTGGTTTGGAGACATTAATTTCCAGATGCCTGAACCGATCGAGCTTAAAACATGTTTATTCCAAAGGCAAAAACTTAATCAGATGTGCATCATTTCACGTTTCTATTACCGGTAGAATGGTGTAGTAATCTGAGGAGAAATGTGTGTGTGCTGTGGATTGTTGTGTGAACATATCTGAGCTGTAGCACAAATTGCCTTGAGATTATTAAGGTCTTGTAAATGTGACACCTGGAAGCAAAGATTTCATGTTTGATTCCTCCTGTAGCAAGTGTTCATTTTGACAGTTTTAATTGATTGGATGTTTAAACCAGTTTGACATCTTGTAAACATTACATTTTCAATGAGATTTAGCATTGGTTTAGCTTGAACATTAATGCACATTGCAGATGTAATTTTGATTTCTTTTCAACCAAAAAATGCTCATTGCAATGGTTTCTTTTACGTCAGTTAATACAGTAAATAGCAACCGTATCTGTGCTTTGGTATAGAAGTGGTTGTTCAGCTCTTGAGAAATGAGGGCATTCCCCTTTAATCATGTATCTAATATGGTAGTCTGTTAGTGCTGTGGCTATTAAAGACTTCACCTCAGCACCTAATTGTGCATCTAATATATATTAAATTAGAGCAAAACATTTATCTTTTCATGATCATTCACTGACATGGGTTTGTGACCTTAGTGCTGAGTGATGCGCTCCAACAAGCTAACAAATGAAGTCCTAATTGAATACCAATCACATGTCCCTCACTTTGTTCGATGCTGTCATTTGTGGGCAGGACTGACAGCTCTTTTCAAAGCTGGACCAGCAGTACATCACTAGCCCAATCTGTGTGTCAGGGGATGGGCAGACATGATTATTGCAGATAATACAGTCAAAGAATGGCTAAATAAAAATTGCAAGAAAAGAAGGGAAAGATGATTTGCAGTGCATCAGTGTTACATTTTTAAGCTGGTAATAAAAATTTAAGTGAAAGATGTTTACGATACTCAATCTGAAGATCTGAAAATCCATTCAAAACCAAACACAGTAAGGAAAACACAAACAACATGAAGCACTGCTGGAGTTTTCTGGTCTGGACTGAAGGTACATCTCTTATTGGTGAGTAGTTCACAGCTGGTGACATGGGGTGTGATTGTTGGGCTTCAACTGCTAGGCCGAAAATCACAAGTTTTGTATTTGAAAGGAAGAAAATCTGAGGTGTGCTAGTACGGTGTCCACCTCTACCTCCCACCTCAGTGCAAGGGCTCTGAGGCCTGTCTAATCAGCTGGAGTCACAGGGCTGAGAGAGCCCATCCGGAAAGTGAGCAATTAGAATGTTTACTCCTCAATCCATATACCACCTGTGATCTCTTCTGGGCCTACCCTGCTATTTTTCTGCACTCCCTCAGCTCATTGGACAGCTGTGAAGGATTGCGTCAGCTGCCTGTGGCACATGGCATTTTCTTCCATCTGTTGCCCACGTGTGCAGCCAGTTGTAAAGCCGGTCAACTCCAGCAACTCTTCTCCATTTTTTCAAGTACATGGGCTGCTCCACTTCAGCGATGCCTCGAAAATGACTCCACTATCCAAACTCATCAGGATCCCATCCAAGGAATCCCAGCAGATCTTCCACCCCCGTTCACTGCTGTCAGTATAAGGAACAATGGGACAAAATGTTGACATTTTAGTGATTTTAGACATTTTTGAAACATAACACCATCTATGAAACTGCGTCGGTGCCCTTAAAATTGCCCCCTTTCAGGAGCCACAGTTACAACTTTTAAAGAATTGCTCAGTCCAAAGAAGTGTTTACAAGCAGGAAAAATCTGATAGACCAGGAAAAAGTACTACATAATTAGGTAGCAGAAGGAAAATGATCCACCAACTTCTACATTTATAATATATAAAAATGTGAAGAGGTAGAGTGAGACATACATTTGTATTAAGCCCCATTGGTTATTTCTCAACCTCCTCCACTGGAATTACAGCTGCAAGTGTTTTTGGGTTATGTGGGATTTGATATAGATCGTCGGTGAACATCACATTTTAAGTCTTGCCACAGTTTCTCAGTTCGATTGAGGTGTAGACCACTCTGACACATGAATCTGCTTTGATCTACACTGTCCCATTTTAGCTGTGGCTGTCTGTTCAGGGTCATTGTCCTGCTGAAAGGTGAACCTCCACCCCAGTCTCAGGTTTTCAGCAGCATCTAGCAGGTTTTCCAGGATTGTCCTGAATTCAGTTCCATCCATCTTCCCATGATCTCTAATCAGCTTCCCTGCTGAGGAAAGCCATCCCTACAGCATGATGCTGCCACCACTGTGTTTTACTGTGAAAATGGTTTGTTAAGGGCATTGGTTGTCCTCCAAACAGAATGCTCTTGTATGTTGGCTATTTTTTTTAATCTGATTTAACCAGAGCACCTCCTTTCAAACATTGGCTGTGTCCCCTAATTGTTTTTAGCAAACTGCAATCAGGACGTCTTGGTTTTCTTTCCGTACAGGTTTTTAGCTTGGCACTCATGAAGGCTAGATTTGTGGAGTGCATGTCTTAAGGTTTTCCTGTGGACAGATTCACTCACCTGAGCTGTTGATCTCTGCAGCTCCTCCAGAGTTACCATGATATTCTTGTTGTGCTGTACTCTTTCCATTTATAGATAAAGGACTGAATAGAGCTCTGTGTGATGTTCAAAGGTTGGGATGCTCTTTTCTAACTTCATTCTGCTACATATGAGGCCTTCACAGAACAGCTGGACTTATGCTGACAAAAAATCACATCGAGATGGGTTTTATTTACTGATTTGGTAACTTCTGAAGGCAAGGTTTGGTCACATAAAATCCAAGTGAAATAAATTGAAGTTTGTAATTGTTATGTGACAAAATCTTTTGCCTGGCACTGTAATTATGAGTTGGTCAAGGAACTGACCATTGCTATGAACAATTACATCTTTACATCTAAAATCCTTTCTGCATTGACTGCGAGAGCAAATAATAACAGAGCTTTTCAGTGTAGGCCTCAACATCACTGTTCAGATTGATCAATTACTTTATCCCCTGACTTCTGCAATGTGCTAAAACTGTTAGTCATGTCCATCACCATCGCAGGTTTCCTTTGCTGTGTTTTTGGCTCTATTTATAGCTTTGAACAGCAAGGATGAAAAATATTCATTTCTTCTCAACAAATAACTTTCCTGGTGTTTGTGTTTAAAAATGTTAATTTCCCTGTTGTCATCATAATTGCTGACATTAATAAAGGTTTTATTTATTTCAGTTAAGCCCTTAATCTAACAGTTTAGGTAGGGCGTTCCAAATAAAGCTAGGCTAACTCTTGTATTAAATTAAGTGGGCAAACATGGATGCAACATCTGACACGACAAACAAAGAGAACAAAGAAACCCTTCTATGAACACATAAATGTTTTTAAAGGTAAATATTAAAGTTTGCACACGATTGTTTTAAAGAGATTCAGTCACTCTTATCTGTATTTTCAGAAGGATCCTCTTGACTGTACATCTGCAAGAATGAATAAATACGAGAAAAGAAACATGGCTACCCACATGTGCTACAGCAGCTTTGCACAAATCACTCCAGCTTCTTCTGAGTGTAGGTGTAGACCTGATTGCACAGAGGCCAATATCGAGTTAATGAAAAAACGATGCCAGGGGCCCTGACAGGGAGGAAATTGATTCACAACAGCAACTTAGACAGAGATGCTTCAACTGTTAAGATGGGAAGCAGACACTGAAGTTGAGTCAATCTAAAACATTCGGTAACATTAAGTCTCAAATCATTGATAACAAGAAATCTGTTTTTGTTCAGATTCATACAGATTTAGATTTGGATGTAGATCATGCCACATAATATTTACACCTGCTTTGAGAGGCTTGTGTTCTCTTGTTATTTAATATGAATAAGAGCATTTTTATTGATTCTAATATATTTTTACCCTTTATTCTTTAAACTGAAAAAAAAATCATGCGGAATTGTTTTTGTAATATCTTAAGATCTTTCTTCCCACCATTTTTCCAGTTTTCCCTATTTCTTCTCGCCTTTATTTTCCTTTTTTTTTTTTATTGTTTATTAAGTATATTGATATGTCATAAAATGACCTAAGGTTATGTTCAAGTTAAAGCAATTCAAACACTGACAATAATGTTTAAATTGTTACAAAGAGCAACAATACAAATCGTAATAAAATCCCATAAAATTCCTCTAGACAAACAAAATTTCTCTGTGCTTTTACACTCTAATTAACATAAATGGTACACGCATTCCTTTCAACTGTTTTTAAACAGAGCACAATTAGGAGATTTTTAAAGGCAGCCCCTTAATAAGGAACAGAAAATTCTTAACAGTTTGCATTTGTAACATACCTAGAACACAGTAGCATGGGCGCAGTTACTGCACAAATACAAGGGTTGGACAATGAAACTGAAACACCTGGTTTTAGACCACAATAATTTATTAGTATGGTGTAGGGCCTCCTTTTGTGGCCAATACAGCGTCAATTCGTCTTGGGAATGACATATACAAGTCCTGCACAGTGGTCAGAGGGATTTTAAGCCATTCTTCTTGCAGGATAGTGGCCAGGTCACTACGTGATACTGGTGGAGGAAAACGTTTCCTGACCCGCTCCTCCAAAACACCCCAAAGTGGCTCAATAATATTTAGATCTGGTGACTGTGCAGGCCATGGAAGTTGTTCAACTTCACTTTCATGTTCATCAAACCAATCGTTCATCAGTCTTGCTGTGTGTATTGGTGCATTGTCATCCTGATACACGGCACCACCTTCAGGAATGTTTGAACCATTGGATGCACATGGTCCTCAAGAATGGTTCGGTAGTCCTTGGCAGTGACGCTCCCATCTAGCACAAGTATTGGGCCAAGGGAATGCCATGATATGGCAGCCCAAACCATCACTGATCCACCCCCATGCTTCACTCTGGGCATGCAACTGTCTGGGTGGTACGCTTCTTTGGGGCTTCTCCACACCATAACTCTATTGGATGTGGGGAAAACAGTAAAGGTGGACTCATCAGAGAACAATACATGTTTCACATTGTCCCCAGCCCAAGATTTGCGCTCCTTGCACGATTGAAACCGACGTTTGGCATTGGCATGAGTGACCAAAGGTTTGGCTATAGCAGCCCGGCCGTTTATATTGACCCTGTGGAGCTCCCGATGGACAGTTCTGGTGGAAACAGGAGAGTTGAGGTGCACATTTAATTCTGCCGTGATTTGGGCAGCCGTGGTTTTATGTTTTTTGGATACAATCCGGGTTAGCACCCGAACATCCCTTTCAGACAGCTTCCTCTTGCGTCCACAGTTAATCCTGTTGGATGTGGTTCGTCCTTCTTGGTGGTATGCTGACATTACCCTGGATACCGTGGCTCTTGATACATCACAAAGACTTGCTGTCTTGGTCACAGATGCGCCAGCAAGACGTGCACCAACAATTTGTCCTCTTTTGAACTCTAGTATGTCACCCATAATGTTGTGTGCATTTCAATATTTTGAGTAAAACTGTGCTCTTACCCTGCTAATTGAACCTTCACACTCTGCTCTTACTGGTGCAATGTGCAATCAATGAAGACTGGCTACCAGGCTGGTCCAATTTAGCCATGAAACCTCCCACACTAAAATGACAGGTGTTTCAGTTTCATTGTCCAACCCCTGTAGTTTTGATGCTGTCTCTAAACCCCTGCGGCAGATTAAAAGTAAAACACAAAGTTCTTCAGGACAGAAATTCACATAGCAGGGCTCTCAATCGACTTAGTAGGAATTCTTTGTTACAATTATGATGCAGCTAAAATAATTTGAACAAATGTTAATGTCATAACTCGGGGAAAGACGACGCTGCCTCATCAGCAAAAGGGCAGCTGGGAAGCTGCAGCTACATCACACAAACAACTTTTGTGCTTCCCTAATTAAGGTCCTCTTAGCTACAATATGAGGTAGAAACTATGAAAACAGTAATAAAATGCAAATAAACCTTGTAATGAACAGAAATTAATTAAACTACATAATATGAAAATATTACAAACATATTTTGTGAATATTGATTAAAACAGAACATATCCAATTATTGCCTTACCTACTTAAGGCAATAATTGGATATAAAGGCTCTTTTTACCCATCGGTATGTATGCAGTATACATACCGATGGGTAAAAAGAGCCTTTTTCTGTCAAGCTCAGAATGTGCCCTCTCATCAAGCTGAGTATTGGAATCAAGACTTTGGGTTGGACCCTGCAGTTTGCTTGACTCAGTACGGAAAGCTCACAAGGTCATGGCATGGAAAAGAAAGACAGATTTGTAGCTCTATCTTGATTCTACTATCTCCATCCTAGTGAATTACAGGCTCTCTATAAAAGCCGATCTTCTCGTTCTTTCATAGTGTGTTCTACTACATCTGCAGTATCAGTTTTGAAGGACAAAATGTCCACCCAAGACAAAAATAGTGATACCAAAGCCTCATATTTCAGTTCATAAATGTATTTATCTATGGTGAATCCAGTAAGGACATCTGGAACAATGATGTGAAGGAGCAGTAGTTCGGAGACCTAACAAACCAGCAGCCTTTAAAGGGATTTAAAAGTTCTCTTTGAAGAGCGCAGACTGGCTCTAATTCACTACACTACTTCACCCTTTCTCTGTGACACCAATAAGCAGCCACACACGTATTAGATATATTCCTGTTTACTAAGGTCTCTTGTGGTCAAAACAACTGTCTGTTTCCTATTTATTTACCTTCTGTTTGAGAGGTGTGGCTACAATGGCTATGTTTTGTGAAAAAGGACTCATCTCCTTTGAAAAACAATTGAAAAGTTGAATATGATGGACTTGTTTATGATTTCAATCTTTGTCAGTTTTATGGCTCTAAACAACGTTAACTCTAACTTATCATTGGTTGGTGGTGGTTTGCGTCTTTGTGAAAGAATGCTCACTAAATTAGGCTTCTAAAATTTGCAAAAGACCTATGATTAATAACATTTAAGCTATTAAATGAATTGGTTAATGCCCTCATATCTTAGCAGAGTAGATATAGAAGGAACAAATTCTGAAATATTACCAAAATAAAAAATTTTCTTGCATAACCATGTTGAACAAAACTACATGCCGAAGCTGAAGTCCATCTTTCTTAGTCGGTTTTCTTGTGGAGATCTACTTTAATCGCTCTAAATTCTCTTCTTTTTTTTCTTTTTTTTACAGTTGAGTGCACTTTTTACTTTGTCAAATAAATAATAAAAGTTAATTATAGCAAATCATGGCTTTTTAGTCCCATACATTCTTGGAAAGAACAGCCGTACACCTTGATGGTGGGAAGCAAAATGAGCCAATCCTCTTGCTCTGTTTACTCATGAATGTCTGCTGTGGGGCTGGAAGGAGCCACGCTGATAGCCTGCACCATATGGTGAATCCAGACAACATGGTTGGAAAGCAGTGTGGTCAGGAATCTGCTTGGCTGCTATCTTGTGCGTCGGAAAGTGATGCAGTGGGAGAGGCGGTGGGTGGGGTGCGAGCTGGAAAGTCTGATTGCTCAGTTCCACCCACATTCATCACAGGGAGCCCGGTGTCTGCATCTAATCAGATCACTACTGAATGCTCCGCCAAAACTTGATTAAAGGCAAGACTTTTGTGTTTTACTAGCTCTCTGTTCCACTTAACCAACCTTTCACCACCTGCCCCTGTAAACCTATCCTCTGCTATAATGTTTATGTATGTCCTCATTGGCTGGGCTGTTAGGAAAGTGCTATATCTCACGCTTCACCTCCACACAATCTGACAGTTTTTATCCCATAAAAGGGCATGACCTGTGAAACAAGAGAGGACTCGGATGAAGCTGTTGTCCAGGAAAAAGACAGAGCTGATCCTTTGTGCTGCAGATCTCACAGTTGGGCCAATTAAATTAGAGCATTGTACCCATCAGTGCAGATATTTTCTGCTTTTTACTAACACAAAATTTCTAATAACTTCACAGTTTGTCAAAGAAGGACAGCTCTACTGAACTGATCCTAAACCAAGAATTCATGCTAGAAATACTTCAAATGTCTGTGAGCACAGTCTAGGATCTGTTAAATAATTAAGTGAAGCGAACTTTACTTTCCAATGTATAGCTTGTATCCCCTTTCAAAACTGGCTTCTAGTTAGCTTTGGGCATTTTAGCTCAAGCATTCAGCACTCTGGAGTGGACAGTTTGGATTGAGACAGATTTCATCCGATGTATTTAGGTCCATTAATTAGCTGTCATCGGAATGCCACTGGGAAGTCTTCTTACAATGCAATGAATTTATTTATGCATATAGAAATATTCGGCCCAACTTAGTACTGCAACAGATGGCGTATAATCAGAGCCTCATACAGTTTTGTAAAAAGAACAAGGAAGCAAAAAATTGTTGCCTTCTTGCTGAAACTAAGTTTTTCTGCAGTGAATCCTGGCTGATAATTACCTAATATTTCATCCATCCATCCATCTATGCCTTTTCTATACCCACTTATCCTAGCAGAGTCGCTGGGGGGGCTGGTGCCAGGGCCTATCTCCAGCTGTCTATGCGGTACACCCTAGAGAGGCCACCACTCAACTGATAGTCCAGCTTAACACTAATAGTTGAGCATTCTGACATCAGTGTTGCAGTTGGTTGCATTTAGCGTTCTTAATTATCACTCTGCGTTTTTAATATGTAATTCAAATATTGACAATCATATTATTTGGGACATATTTATTTATTTACCTACTTATTTTTTAAAACCCGTTGATTTTGAAAGTGCTAGAATATTCTGCTCACTATTGTTGCTTCCAACAAACTATTCAGTAAACTCCCTGCACCCTACGTGGAGGCGCCTGCATTCATTATGGTTCTCAAGGCTTTGTTTATCTCTTTCTGTAAGAAACCTCAGGACTCCAACCTAGCCGCAGAAAGTAAAGCACTTTTAAAATCTGGATCCCTGCACAAGCTGAAGCATTCTGTTTATGTCCTAGGTCCTTACTTTTAAGACGTCCTCACAATAACTGATCTCGACAGTTAAAGGAAAAGATGCCGGATGCCAGACGTGACAGTTCATTTCCTTCCCCTGGGCACTTTGTGTCGAACTCAGACAACACCTGAGCTCCAGTGGAGGAGTAAGTGTAGAAAACTGGAAAAAAAAGTTTTTCCAGCTTAAAAAAAGAGCTTCAGGATACAACAATGCATCCCAGAGAAATAACCACGCTGAAAATATGCTTTCACAGATAAATCATTTACAACCACTGTCTACATTGATACAGCAACAACCTATGTGTTTTCCTGAGGATGTATGCATACATGAAGACACACAGTGCCTTGCAAAAGTATTCCTACCCCTTGAAGACACATTTTGTTGCATTACAGTATTGACTGAGCAGAATCTCAGTCCCGCCGAGTCAATACTACAGTGGGAGAGACATGTGTGTGGTTTTCATTATAACGTTCCAGCTAAAATGAACAGATTGTTAAAAGCTGTTATATGCCTCAAAGTCCATAACCAGTCCAACTGCCTCAGAAGTCAAATGCATCCTTTAACAGGAAAATATGAGCATGCAGCTCATCACCTGTCAGGGCTGCAGTCTGTAGCTAACATAGCAGCTTGCTTTTACTCTTGACTACATTAGTTCAAGTTTGTAAAGATCCGAGTCCCAGAACACAAGTATAAGTCAAGTCTTGAATCTTCAAAGCTCAAACGTCTGTCATGTTTTCATTCGTAATAATTCTAAACACAGCATCTGCGTATTGCTCTGATTGAAAAGACTGATTGTCTACAGCTAATGCCCTTTCAACCGTCAAAAAAAGATATCTATCCTCAAAGTTACTGTCGATCTCATTCTATAATGCTAAGCCAACTATGTTTACTCCAGGGTCTTGTTGATTCTCTAGTTTGATTAAGTGCCATAAGTTAAACTGCAATAATTCTCCCCAAGAAAGCGGTGACTGTAAAATGAGTCAAAGATTTTGCCTCCAATTTTTGTAAGCAATTTGTTGGAAGAATCGTTTAAGCACTGTCATAGTCCTAAGAATGAGAATCAGAACCAGGCAATAAAAGACTGATTGGTTTACCTCTAACTGTAAGTGTTTATTATTCAATTCACCTTTTCTATTCTAACACTATAAATGGGGTTTACCCCATCAAAGGAAACCACACTATTCAGGTATCAAACCTTGATAAGCTACTCGTACTCGTCGTCTTCCGCTTATCCGGGACCGGGTCGCGGGGGCAGCAGACTCAGCAGAGACGCCCAGACGTCCCTCTTTCCAGACACCTCCTCCAGCTCCTCCAGGGGGAGCCCAAGGCGTTCCCAGGCCAGCCGAGAGATATAGTCCCTCCAGCATGTCCTGGGCCGTCCCCTGGGCCTCCTCCCAGTGGGACGTGCCTGGAAAACCTCCCGAGGAAGGCGTCCAGGAAGCATCCGGTATAGATGCCCGAGCCACCTCAACTGGCTCCTCTCGATGTGGAGGAGCAGCGGCTCTACTCCGAGCCCCTCCCGGATGGCCGAGCTCCTCACCCTATCTCTAAGCGAGTGCCCGGCCACCATACGGAGGAAGCTCATTTCAGCCGCTTGTATCCGGGATCTCGTTCTTTCGGTCATGACCCAAAGTTCATGGCCATAGGTGAGGGTAGGAACGTAGACCGACCGGTAAATTGAGAGCTTTGCTTTTCGATCTCCCACTCCATTCTTCCCTCACTCGTGAACAAGACCCCGAGATACTTAAACTCCTCCACTTGAGGCAGGAACTCCCCTCCAACCTGAAGAGGACAAGCCATCCTTTTCCGGTCGAGTACCATGGCCTCAGACTTGGAGGAGCTGATCCTCATCCCAGCCGCTTCACACTCGGTTGCAAACCGTCACAGCGCATGCTGTAGGTCTTGGCTAGAGGGGGCCAGCAGGACCACGTCATCCGCAAAAAGAAGAGACGAAATCCACTGGTCCCCAAACCAGACCGCCTCCGGCCCTTGGCTGCGTCTAGAAATCCTGTCCATAAAGGTTATGAACAGGACCGGTGACAAAGGGCAGCCCTGCCAGAGTCCAACATGCACCGGAAACAGGTCCGACTTAGTGCCGGCAATGCGGACCAAACTCCTGCTCCGCTCGTACAGGGACCGGATGGCCCCTAATAAAGGGCTCTCGATTCCATACTCCTGGAGCACCCGCCACAGGGCCTCACGAGGGACACAGTCGAATGCCTTCTCCAGGTCCACAAAACACATGTGAACCGGTTGGGCAAACTCCCATGAACCCTCGAGCACCCTGTAGAGGGTATAGAGCTGGTCCAGTGTTCCACAGCCGGGACGAAAACCACACTGCTCCTCCTGAAGCCGAGGTTCGACTATCGGTCGGACTCTCCTCTCCAATACCTTCTTATGAAGGGGGACCACCACCCCAGTCTGCCAGTCCAGAGGCACTGTCCCCGACCGCCACGCAATGTTGAAGAGGCGTGTCAACCATGACAGCCCTACAACATCCAGAGACATGAGGTACTCAGGGCGGATCTTATCCACCTCGGTGACTTCAGCCTGGTTGATGAAAGAGTCCAAACCCGAGTCCCCAGCCTCTGTTTCCACCACGGAATGCGTGATGGCAGGATTGAGGAGATCCTTGAAGTACTCCTTCCACCGCCCGATAATGTCCTCAGTTGAGGTCAGCAGTCTCCCACCCCCACTATAAACAGTGTTGACGAAGCACTGCTTCCCCCTCCTGAGGCGCCGGACAGTTTGCCAGAATCGCTTTGAGGCCAACCGGTAGTCCTTCTCCATGGCTTCACCGAACTCCTCCCAGGCCCGAGTTTTTGCCTCTGCCACAGCCCAGGCTGCAGCACGCTTGGCCTCACGGTACCCGTCAGCCGCCTCAGGAGTCCCACAAGCCAACCACAGCCGATAGGACTCCTTCTTCAGCTTGACAGCATCCCTTACTGCCGGTTTCCACCACCGGGTTCTGGGATTGCCGCCGCGACAGGCACCGCAGACCTTATGGCCGCAGATACGGGCAGCAGCATCGACAATAGTTGCGGAGAACATGGTCCACTCGGACTCTATGTCTCCAACATCCCCCGGGATCTGGTCGAAGCTCTCCCGGAGGTGGGAGTTGAATACATCCCTGGCCGAGGGCTCCGCCAGGCGTTCCCAGAAGACCCTCACTATGCGCTTGGGCCTGCCAAGTCTGTCCGGCTTTCTTCTCCTCCAGCGGATCCAACTCACCACCAGGTGGTGATCAGTGGACAGCTCAGCCCCTCTCTTCACCCGAGTGTCCAAAACATGCGGCTGAAGATCTGATGATACGACAACAAAGTCGATCATCGACCTCCTGCCTAGGGTGTCCTGGTGCCAAGTGCACTGATGGACACCCTTATGTTTGAACATGGTGTTCGTTATGGACAATCCGTGACTAGCACAGAAATCCAATAACAAAACACCACTCGGATTCAGATCGGGGAGGCCATTCCTCCCGATCACGCCTCTCCAGGTGTCACTGTCGTTTCCCACGTGGGCGTTGAAGTCCCCCAGCAGAATAATGGAGTCCCCAGGAGGGGCACTATCCAGCACCCCCGACAGGGACGCCAAGAAGGCCGGGTACTCTGCACTACCACTCGGCCCGTAGGCTGAAATGATAGTCAGAGACCTCTCCCCAACCCGAAGGCGCAGGGATACAACCCTCTTATCCACTGGGGTAAACCCCAACACGAGACAGCTGAGCTGGGGGGACAACAAGCAAAACCCACACCAGTCCAATCCCTCTCGAGGAGATGGGTTCCACAGCCCACGCTGACGTCACGTGCCTCGATATTTTGGTCCTCATGAGGGATTCTTGAACCACTCTTTGATAAGCTATGTAATTATATATAATTTTACATTGATCTACATCCTTGTCTGTGCAACTTTGTGGGTGTTAGCTAAGTCAATGAAATATCAACACAATTTGCTTTGTGATAAAATATGTTCATCTCACCAGATTAAAAGGCTTTTTAATGTAACTTTAGCCAAGAAAATCGCAAAACATGAAAATTCAGCTGATCAAACAGCATTAGTCTGAAACAATTTTGAGCTGATTAGCGTGCACAGTTCACTCCACTGATATGTTTAAAATTGTTTCTTTATAAGCCGAAATGTTGGTGCTTTTCTAAGCACTTATTTGTGGGTTTAACTGAGTCATTTGAGAAAAGAATGAAGCACTGGTTCATAAATCAACAAGCTGAACACACAGTGTTGCCGACAGACATCAATCAGCCATGAACAAAATAAATAAATAAAGACTGCATTAATTTCATACCCAGTCTTTAACTCTAAATCACCTCCCTGCAACAGAGATCTGAGACTCTCTAGGCATTTACATTTATCTTAGTAGTTCCAGTAGTTTGAGGTTAGCAGTCCTCCATCACAGAGTTTTACCAATCAGACATAACTGGGAGTTGGGTTCCCCTGTTCTACACTAACAAAGAGAAGCAGATGATTTGAGTCATTCCTTTTTTTACCCACTTGGCCCAGAGAACAAAGCTAAAGAAAGTCTAGCTGGCTCTGAGTGTGCAGTGTTTCCCCATAGCTTGGGGGTGGGGGTGCTGCTGATCAAGCACAAGATAAACACCGAAAATGACTTCAGAGCCCAGAGGACGGCTAAAACAAAATGAGCTGACAATACTCATTTTCGACAAGCCATATTTAGATTGTTATGATTCCAGTAATGATTTTCCCTCAGATGTGGGGAAGTAATTAAGCCAAATTAGAGAAATACTACGAACTTCCATGCTATTATTTCAGTACCTTACTTTGGATACAGGTGAATGTTTTATCATGTTATTTCAGCATTAAGGAGATACATTATACAGATGTGTTCTCCATGTTGGTGAATGAACGTTTTAAGCTTTCCAGCTAAATCTCCTTTTTTGTGAAAAATGTACTCAGTTACTGTGCAATTGAATACTTTCTCTGCATGTTTTCTACATGCATTCATCTGGCTTGCACCATGAACTGTTTACTTTTCCCTGTGTATTGTGATGAGAAAATAACGAAAAGCACTCAGTTCATAATTGTTAGGATCAAACTAGTGGCACAGGCTACATGTGAATAAGCATGTAGGATCTTGAGTTTAATCAGTGAAGCCCAATGTTCTCACAAGTCTGCAGAAATCACAGGAAATGTGTGTTAAGACAGGTGAAAATCTTAATTATGATCTTCTAACCCACCTGAGTCCCTCGACTTTTTAATTAACTTTGTTTATACCAATCTAATGCATTCTTTCATTTGCCTTTTGCAACAAATAGTGCAATCTGTTTCACTTTAGCAGTTATTGGTGTTATTGAATCCCGTTCAGAAAAGTATCTTTAATAAACTACCATTGAAATTTGATTTCTATTTTTTTTATTCTCTGTTGTTGAAATCCCCACAAAATGTTATGTTTATTGATTTGGACTAGCTGAATATTACAATTTTAGATTGGATGGGAAAGAAATATATTTTTTTGTTGTTTTTTTGCTTATTTACCTAAAAAAACAATGTTTTATTCTGTAAAATAAGTGTTTACGGGGGTTTCACAGCCAGATGAAGCATTTTTAATAATTTGCAAAAGAAATAAAAACAGATCCGAATCAGTGCTGCTGACAATTTTTCCACCTTCAAGGTCAGCTAAAACAAAAATAGCTAAAACTGGCATTGAATGGGGTTACAAACTTAGAAAAATCAACAATATTTCCTTTACATGGTGGGGATGGAAATTGACAGCCTTTATATAAAGAAAATAGAAAAAATGTATGCAAAAATTTCCTATGGCAATATTTAAATATATCATATTTTGGTGACCACTAAGGAAAAGGCAGAAAAATGTATTACTGTCAATTTTTTTGACACTGCTAGCTTCAAACATAATGCATTATTTGATGGGGGAGGGAAGGATTTTTAGCTTTTTTCTAAAGAAAAAACTTTACTTTCCATAGCTGGCATTCAAGGAGTTAAACGTAAAGAACATGTCATCATTAAGGATGAAGTTAATTATACATTGATTTTCAAAAAGACTAAAAAAATGTATGTTGACAGGTAAAATTAAAATATCTTAAAATCTACTTTTTGCATAACAAGAGATACATATTATTCCAACTGAACTAAACTAAAACTAAACCTTAAGGGATAAAAATTTAAGAAGTTCATTTGTTATGTATGATGAGGACTAAAGTTCAAAAATAAAGTTCATAATAAATTGGAAAAAATATGTTGATGCAAAGTAATTATGTGGCAATGTTTAAAAAAAAACAAACATTTCTATCAGTCTGTGTGACACAGGTGGAGGACAACATGAAGGGATCCTCAAGTATAAATGTTCACCAGGTCTCCGCCTAACATATTCCATACTGTTAGCTTCAGCTGTGCACAAACAGACTGAAACCTGTGTTCATGTCTCATTATTTCAATTGTTCAACAGAGCCCATGCTGTTCTATAGTTCCAGCTCACTGCTGGGGGGGGGGTTGCTGTTTTGGGGTTACATACTTAGCACCCAATCAAATGCTTTGCTATGCTCTTTGTAAGCAGTGTTGTTCGCACTGGCTGGCTAGCTGCTACCCTGACTGAACAGAATAAAGCCCAGAAACATGCTATGACCAGTAGCGTTACATCTTTAGGCCTCATGCTTCCAACCATTTTGATTCTTGCTGAGCTGTGCTTTAGTTACTTTAGGACAGCAGCACTGTACATTGCTGTCTGTCAACTGAAAGTATTGAATGGGACATATTGTAAATGACGGGCTCTATAGAACCTCCTGTCATGGAGTCTAGTTGAACCCCAATGATGTACGTGGCTTTTTCCCTCCAAGTCTTGCATGCTTTTGTCCAGACAGCTGTGTACTGCTTTGTGCTCCTATTCCTTCGAAGAGAAGAAGGGGAGAGACCCCATATGCTACCACCTGCTCTTACTGCTGGAAACTCGACCCACTGGAGAGGAGAGGAAAGAAAACCCATCTCTGCCTCAGCCGTAACTGGATTAGAGGCCTATTTGAGCTATTGCCCTATGGGTTATATGATGTTCCTAAAATGCTTCCTGCCACTTGGAGGTATGAACAATAAAGTGCGGATATCGGTAACAACAGACGGGGTGCAAATTTGTTTTGCAATGATTTAGTTTCTGTCCAGAACATTGCTCTTATCTATCACCAAAAAGAAGCCTAGCCCTGAAGCGTAGTTGCACCCCATCTATCTGTTGTACTGCCCTCAGTACAAGCCTCCATTTATTGTGTGTGAGCCTGTTTAAAAAAGGCCAGCTGCATCAGCCACTCTCTTTAAAAGTGTGTGTTTTATGGGTGACATTTTCTAATTTATATCCCACTCTGGCCCCTTAAGAAGCATATGAACCTAAGACACCCAGTGTGAACTATCGTCCCCCTAAGTCTCTGTTCGTCCCCCCAACATAAGATTTAAGACCCAGCTCACTTACAGCTGCAAAGAGACACACATTCATTTGAAACGGGTCAAGGACAGGTCTAAAAGGGGTTAAATCAAATGAGGCTACAGATCGGAGAAAAGATTATCTGCGTTAAATGGTAGACATGTTGCACGTTTTAAATGTTTTTGTTTTAATTTAAACAAATAAATAATCCGGCAGAATTTCTGCGTGTTATATATTGATCCTGCAGACTCTGTCGCCTTTAAAAACTGAACAGATTGAAGTTGTTTTTTCACAATTATAAAAACAGGAAGAGTTCCTTCTAGTTTTAAGAAGTCTGATGTGGCTGGGTTAAAGTACAAAAACTCAACATGTCAGGTGCTGCTTTCAACGTGAACTCATCATTTTATTTTGATTCAAATCATTGGGTTGAAGAAATGTTAGTTGCTAATTGGAAACTAGTGAGAAACTGCTGTTATTTAACAACAAATGCATCTTTGCTCTGATTCATTTAGTCGCCTCTTTAATCACAAGGTTTTCTTTTAGGCTGGACCAGTATGAAATCCTGAAAGTGGGAAAAACTTGGGTAAAAAAACATGGTTTCACAATAATTTATATTTACACAAAAAACCTAAAACAATGCATATGGACCAATTGATTTAATGCAAAATAGAAAAACAACAATTATTTATATAGCTGCTACACTGGCAAAATCTATTGATTTAAAACACTTAAATCTATTGATCTAAAACATTTTTTATTTCAATACATAAAACAAAATGTAGAACAAACATTGATGAATGTAATAGTTTAAGTAAATGCATTTATTACATCTAACATTAAGCCTTTTGCCATTTTCCTCACTGTAGAGTAAATCTAATAAGCATCTCGTAGTTTTTGTAGAGAGTAGTTTTAAAGCAGACATGAGGTAATAACAATCATGGGATATGTCTAGTTTCCACACCATGACTGTCAGTGTTTAGCTGCATGCTGTTGTTGAGCATTCTTGTTATTTGTTGAAAGTGTCTCTCTCTCAGCCTGATTGAATTGATTACATGTCTCAGAGAAAACTGTTTATTTTTAAACAGCTTCTTACTTCTTTGTGCTTCCTCTGGCTTACTTTTAAACACAAAACTGCCATCTTTGAGTTTTCCTCCTAGAATAAAAACCAGTCGTGTCAGTCAGTCAAGCAGAAAATCATCCAGTTGTGGTCACTAGCCGGTCTCTCTGCATATCTCTTCTTTAAACTAAAGGAAAGTTATCATGAAGCATGTTTAGCTCTTTTGAGACTGTAACTATTTAAAATCCTGGTATGCCTTGATGCAGGTAATTCTGACAGACTGCCCCAGGCGCTTACTTTAATGCGGTTCTAATTGTCTAACTGGTCATGTTCATATCTACGTTTCCTAATGTTCAACAACTTCTACATCTTTCCAAATCTGACTATATATTTTTTGAGCATAACTGATGCTCAGACATGCAGATTTTAGTTTACTGCAGAATTATACTTTAAATATTTATGAAATACTCATTTCTAACTGTCAAAGAGGTTTATACTATAAACCCCACATCTGAGGTTTATATTATACTCGTAAAGCTCTCCTGGTTTTGGCAGCTTAATCTTTTGGTACAGAAATAAAATCAAAGGTTTCACAGTAAAAAAGACAAAACATTTTGATCAAAACCAGCAAA